>NW_028136480.1:1200000-1663000 GCF_964662115.1 Mustela nivalis | reverse complement strand
GGCCTGCCATGCACCTAGGCCCCAATTTTTAACCATAGTTTGGGTTGTCCCTTCACACTTCCCCAGGGCTCTGCTTTGGAATTCCTATTTTGTTCGGACACCTGAGGTAATAAACCTGAAAGGAGACCTCCCATCCGACAATTGAAGAAAAACTATTGGGACCGGGCCAAATCCACAGAGAGGAAGATTCGTCCATATCCCATGAGGCCTCCCCACATTCTACAGCCATTGTTGATACAAAATCCAGAGACAAAAGCCTGAGCAAGTGCCTCAGACTCGCTCTTTCTTCATATCCTGGGGGTACTTCTCATAGTTTGTAGATTGGGCCTCCCAGACCTACGTCCCAAAACCTTAGCTGAGTTTGTGTTTTCAGACTTCGGTCCTCAAAGTCCTGGGCCACACCCTCCAGGCTAAGGCCCCTGGAGCCACACATTAGGACTGTGCCTACCCAATCCATGGGAATTCAGCCCATTCCATTGTCCAAATTCTCACCAATTAAGAAAACTCTCCAAAGTCCCCGAGGCCATCCCAATAGTGTAGGTCTCCAGGGACAGCAAGGGCGGTGTGACACCAGGTGAGCATCTCCCTCCTCTCATTCCATAGATGGATATCACCCGAGAAGAAGATTGAACCAGACAGGACCCTAGGCGATAATCGGATCCATTGTTTTGGTTTATAGGCATGTCTCCTCAAAAGCCTGGATTCCAATACCAGCATAGGGGGTTTCCTGAGGCACCCCTCAGAACAAATCTCATCTCCACAAGTAAACTTGTGCTTGGGAGGTATGTCAAAAGCTTAGGAGAATACTTCAGGGTCCCGGTGCCAACGCCCCATTCCAAGGCCATCATGGACACAAACACACAATGGGCCCGACCCTAAAAGTCCATTTCAACTCAGCCACGCCGGTTGCTCCCGCAGAGCTATCCGATCTCAACTGTCTTGTTGCTAGGAGACATTTGGAATGCGAGGCCCGCTTCCCAGGCATCCACCCCGAACGGTGCTCTGGAGTCCTTCCATATGGGATATCCTGGAGCTGCCCAACAGGTCTCAATTGTCCCGCAGAAGGAATCCTTGAAGGGGGCATCCCACAACTCCCAACGTGGGAAAACCTCCATGGACTTGAGATTCCGCTCCGTTCATGAAGGGGCAGTCATGCACAGAAACTCCAACCCGAGCCAACGTCTGATCCTAGCCTTGACTTCAGAAGCATGAGATATTCGTTCAGATCTGCAGGGGGTACCAGCCGTGCCCTCAGCCTGAAGCCCAAGTCTAGCTTCTGTTCTCAGACTTGTCCTCACACTCCTGGTCCAGAATCCCTCATGTTTGGCAATACCGGACCCACAATGCAGCACTCTGCTGCCTCTAGAAAAAATATATTGCCTAATGAGTAGCCCAGGCACCTCCAATGAGGATAAACCTACACGGCTCTCGACTGTACCTGAATTATATAGTCTAACCTGGGTACCTATTCACTGGCTGACACAACCTGAACCCGAACCTCCGGACCAACACCCAGGCAGCTGACCGCACACTGAGCACATCAGACCCGCCATGGCCTTAGGTCGTCATCTCTTCCCAACTGCGGTTTTCAGGCTTCAGAACGTAGACCTTATCTCCAAACACTGCCCAGGGTTGAAAATGATGCAGAAATCAGAGCTCCTTCCCCATGGCAAGAGACCTTGTGATTGGCATGTTATCCAAAGTTCAGTGTAGTTGAAACCAGTGTGGCCCATGAGGCCCCGCCCATGCTCGCGGGCCACATTGGTCACAAACACACATGCTGACCCTCAGCCTGTGCCCAGTCTTTAAGTAAGGCCACTCAGTGGCTGGATGAAGAGACAGCATATTGGGTCTGCCATGCCCCTAGGCCCCAATTTATAACCATCGTTTGGGTTGTCCCTTCACTCTTCCCCAGGGCTCTGCTTTGGAATTCCTCTTTGGTTGGGACACCTGAGGTAACAAACCTGAGAGGAGACCTCCCATCCCACAGATTGACAGAAAGAAATTGGGACCGGGCCAAATCCACAGAGAGGAAGATTCGTCCATGGCCCATGAGGCCTCCCCACGTTCCACGCCCATCTTTGATACAAAATCCAGAGACAAAAGCCTGAGCAAGCGCCTCAGAATCGCTCTTTCTTCATATCCTGAAGAGTCCTTCTCATGGTTTGTAGATTGGCCCTGCCATACCTACGTTCCCAACCTAAGCTGAGTTTGTGTTTTCAGACTTCTGTCCTCAGATTCCTGGGCCACACACCCTCCAGGCTGGGGCCCCTGGAGCCACACATTAGGACTGTGCCTACCCAGTCCATGGGAATTCTGCCCATTCCATTATCCAAAATCGTACAAATTAGGAGAACTCTCCAAAGTCCCCGAGGCCATCCCAATAGTGTAGGTCTCAGGGGACAAACAAGGGCGGTCTGACAACAGCTGAGCATCTACCTCCACTCATATCATAAATGGATGTCCCCAGAGAAGAAGATGGAACTAGACAGGACCCTAGGCCATATTCGGATCCATTGCTTTGGTTTACAGACATGTCTCCTCAAAAGCCTGGATTCCAAGACCAGCATAGGGGTATTTTTGAGGCACCCATCAGAACAAATCTCGTTTCCACAAGGAAACTTGTGCATGGGACCTATGTCAAAAGCTTAGGAGAATACTTCAGGGTCCCGGTGTCACCGCCCCATTCCAAGGCCCTCATGGACACAAACACACATTAGGCCCCATCCTCGGGAAAGTCCATTTCAACACAGCCGCCCCGATTGCTCCCGCAGAGCCATCAAAACTCAACTGTCTTGTTGCTAGGAGAAAATTGGAATGCGAGGCAGGATTCCCTGGCATCGATCCTCGAACAGTGCTCTGGAGTCATTCCATATGGGATGTCCTGGAGCTGACCAACAGGTCTCAATTGTCCCGCAGAAGGAATCCTTGAAGGGGGCATCCCACAACTCCCAACGTGGGAAAACCTCCATGGCCTTGAGATTCCGCTCCGTTCATGAAGGGGCAGTCATGCACAGAAACTCCAACCCGAGCCAACGTCTGATCCTCGCCGTGACTTCAGATGCATGAAATATTGGTTCAGATCTGCAGGAGGTACCTGCCGTGCCCTCGGCCTGAAGCCCAAGTCTAGCTTGTGTTCTCAGACTTCTGTCCTCACACTCCTGGCCCAGAAGCCCTCAAGTTTGGCAATTCCGGAACCAAAGTGCAGCACTCTGCCTGCCCTCTATAAAAAATATCTTGCCTATTGAGCTCCCCAGGCACCTCAAATGAGGATAAACCTATACGGAACTCGACTGTACCCAAATCATATAGTCTAACCTGGGACTAATGCACTGACTGACACAACCTGAGCCCGAACCTCCTGACCAACACCCAGGCAGCTGACCGCACACTGAGCATATCAGACCCGCCATGGCCTTAGGTCGTCATCTCTTCCCAACTTCGGTTTTTCAGGCTTCAGAACCTAGACCTTATCTCCAACCACTGCCCAGGGTTGAAAATGATGCAGATATCAGAACACATTCCCCATGGCCAGAGACCTTGTGTTTGGCAGGTTGTCCAAAGTCCAGTGTAGTTGAAACCAGTGTGGCCCATGAGGCCCCGCCCATGCTCGCGGGCCACATTGGTCACAAACACACATTGTGACCATCAGCATGAGCCCAGTCCTCAAGTAAGGCCTCTCAGTGGCTGGATGAAGAGACAGCATATTGGGCCTACCATGCACCTAGGCCCCAATTTTTAACCATAGTTTGGGTTGTCCCTTCACTCTTCCCCAGGGCTCTGCTTTGGAATTCCTATTTTGTTCGGACACCTGAGGTAATAAACCTGAAAGGAGACCTCCCATCCGACAATTGAAGAAAAACTATTGGGACCGGGCCAAATCCACAGAGAGGAAGATTCGTCCATATCCCATGAGGCCTCCCCACATTCTACAGCCATTGTTGATACAAAATCCAGAGACAAAAGCCTGAGCAAGTGCCTCAGACTCGCTCTTTCTTCATATCCTGAGGGGTACTTCTCATAGTTTGTAGATTGGGCCTCCCATACCTACGTCCCAAAACCTTAGCTGAGTTTGTGTTTTCAGACTTCGGTCCTCAAAGTCCTGGGCCACACCCTCCAGGCTAAGGCCCCTGGAGCCACACATTAGGACTGTGCCTACCCAATCCATGGGAATTCAGCCCATTCCATTGTCCAAATTCTCACCAATTAAGAAAACTCTCCAAAGTCCCCGAGGCCATCCCAATAGTGTAGGTCTCCAGGGACAGCAAGGGCGGTGTGACACCAGGTGAGCATCTCCCTCCACTCATTCCATAGATGGATATCACCAGAGAAGAAGATTGAACCAGACAGGACCCTAGGCCATAATCGGATCCATTGTTTTGGTTTATAGGCATGTCTCCTCAAAAGCCTGGATTCCAATACCAGCATAGGGGGTTTCCTGAGGCACCCCTCAGAACAAATCTCATCTCCACAAGTAAACTTGTGCTTGGGAGGTATGTCAAAAGCTTAGGAGAATACTTCAGGGTCCCGGTGCCAACGCCCCATTCCAAGGCCCTCATGGACACAAACACACAATGGGCCCGACCCTAAAAGTCCATTTCAACTCAGCCACGCCGGTTGCTCCCGCAGAGCTATCCGATCTCAACTGTCTTGTTGCTAGGAGACATTTGGAATGCGAGGCCCGCTTCCCAGGCATCCACCCCGAACGGTGCTCTGGAGTCCTTCCATATGGGATATCCTGGAGCTGCCCAACAGGTCTCAATTGTCCCGCAGAAGGAATCCTTGAAGGGGGCATTCCAAAACTCCGAACGTGGGAAAACCTCCATGGCCTTGAGATTCCGCTCCATTCATGAAGGGGCAGTCAGCACAGATACTCCAACCTGAGCCAACGTCTGAACCTCGCCATAACTTCAGAAGCATGAGATATTCGTTCAGATCAGCAAGGGGTACCAGCCATGCCCTCGGCCTGAAGCCCAAGTCTAGCTTCTCTTCTCAGACTTGTCCTCACACTCCTGGTCCAGAATCCCTCATGTTCGGCAATACCGGACCCACAATGCAGCACTCTGCTTGCCCTCTAGAAAAAAATATATTGCCTAATGAGTTGCCCAGGCACATCAAATGAGGATAAACCTACACGGCACTAGAATGTACCTAAATTATATATCTAACCTGGGCACTAATGCACAGTCTGACACAACCTGAACCCGAAACTCCGGACCAACACCCAGGCAGCTGCCCGCAAACTGAGCACATCAGACCCGCCATGGCCTTAGGTCGTCATCTCTTCCCAACTGCGGTTTCCAGGCTTCAGAAACTAGACGTTATCTCCAACCACTGCCCAGGGTTGAAAATGATGCAGAAATAAGAGCTCCTTCCCCATGGCAAGAGACCTTGTGATTGGCATGTTGTCCAAAGTTCAGTGTAGATGAAAACAGTGTGGCACATGAGGCCCCGCCCCTGCTGGCGGGCAACATTAGTCACAAACACACATGCTGACCCTCAGCCTGAACCCCGTCCTCACGTAAGGCCACTCAGTGGCTGGAAGAAGAGACAGCATATTTGGCCTGCCATGCCCCTAAGCCCCATTTTTTAACGATAATTTGGGTTGTCACTTCACTCTTCCCCAGGGCTCTGCTTAGGAATTCCTCTTTGGTTGGGACACCTGAGGTAACAAACCTGAGAGGAGACCTCCCATCCCACAGATTGACGGAAAGAAATTGGGACCGGGCCAAATCCACAGATAGGAAGTTTCGTCCATGGCCCATGAGGCCTCCCCACATTCCATGGCCATCGTTGACACAAAATCCAGAGACCAAAGCCTGAGCAAGTCCCTCAGACTCGCTCTTTCTTCATAGCCTGAAGAGTTCTTCTCATGGTTTGTAGATTGGACCTGCCATACCTACGTCCCCAAACCTAAGCTGAGTTTTTGTTTTCAGACATCTGTCTTCAAAATCCTGGGCCACTCACCCTCCAGGCTGGGACCCCTGGGCCACACATAGGACTGTGCCTAACCAATCCATGGGAATTCTGCCCATTCCATTGTTCAAAATCATACAAATTAGAAGAACCCTCCGAAGTCCCCTAGACCATCCCAATAGTGTAGGTCTCCCGGGACAAACAAGGGCCGTCTGACACCACCTGAGCATGTACCTCCACTCATACCATATATGGACATCTCCAGAGAAGAAATGGAACCAGACAGGACCCTAGGCCATAATCGGATCCATTGCTTTGGTTTACAGGCATGTCTCCTCAAAGCCTGGATTCCTAGACCAGCATAGGGAGTTTCCTGAGGCACCCATTAGAATAAATCTCGTCTCCACAAGGAACTTGTGCATGGGACCTATGTCAAAAGCTTAGAAGAATACTTCAGGGTCCCGGTGCCACCGCCCAAATCCAAGGTCTTAATGGACATAAACACACATTAGGCCCCATCCTCGGGAAATTCCATTTCAACACAGCCGCCCCAATTGCTCCCCCTGAGCCATCAGATCTCAACTGTCTTGTTGCTAGCAGACAATTGGAATGCGAGGCGGGCTTCCCTAGCATCCATCCTCGAACGGTGCTCTGGTGTCATTCCATATGGGATGTCCTGGAGCTGACAACAGGTCCCAATTTTCCCGCAGAAGGAATCCTTCAAGGAAACATTTCACAACTTCCAACGTGGGAAAACCTCCATTGCCTTGAGTTTCCGTTCCGTTCATGAAGGGGCAGTCATGCACAGAAACTCCAACCTGAGCCAACGTCTGATCCTCGCCGTGACTTCAGATGCATGAGATATTGGTTCAGATCTGCAGGCGGTACCTGCCGTGCCCTCGGCCTGAAGCCCAGGTCTAGCTTGTGTTCTCAGACTTCTGTCCTCCTACTCCTGGCCCAGAAGCCCTCAATATTGGCAATTCTGGACCCACAATGCAGCACTCTGCCAGCCCTCTTAAAAAATATCGTGCCTAATGAGTAGCCCAGGCACCTCAAATGAGTATAAACGTACACGGCACTCGACTGTACCTAAATTATATAGTCTAATCCGGGCACTAATGCACTGGCTGTCAAAACCTGAACCCGAACCTCCGGACCAACACCCAGGCAGCTGACCGCACACTGAGCACATCAGAATCGCCATGGCCTTAGGTCGTCATCTCTTCACAACTGCGGTTTTCAGGCTTCAGAACCTAGACCTTAACTCCAAACACTGCCCAGGGTTGAAAATGATGCAGAAATCAGAGCTCCTTCCCCATGGCAAGAGACCTTGTGATTGGCATGTTGTCCAAAGTTCAGTGTAGTTGAAACAGTGTGGCCTATGAGGTCCCACTCATGCTCGTGGGCCACATTGGTCACAAATACACATTGTGACCCACAGCCTGTGCCCAGTCCTTAAGTAAGGCCACTCAGTGGCTGGATGAAGAGACAGCATATGGGGCCTGCCATTCCCCAAGCCCCATTTTTTAACCATAGTTTGGGTTGTCCCTTCACTCTTCCCCAGGTCTCTGCTTTGGAATTCCTCTTTGGTTGGGACACCTGAGGTAACAAACCTGAGAGGAGACCTCCCATCCCACAGATTGAAGGAAAGAAATTGGGACCGGGCCAAATCCACAGAGGAAGATTCCTCCATGGCCCATGAGGCCTCCCCACATTCCACCCCCATATTTGATACAAATTCCAGAGACAAAAGCCTGAGCAAGCGCCTCAGACTCGCTCTTTCTTCATATCCTGAAGAGTTCTTCACATGATTTGTAGATTGGACCTGCCATACCTACGTCCCCAAACCTAAGCTGAGTTTGTGTTCTCAGACCTCTGTCCTCAAATTCCTGGGCCAAACACCCTCCAACCTGGGGCCCCTGGAGCCACACATTAGGACTGTGTCTACCCAATCCATGGGAATTCTGCCCATTCCATTGTCCAAAATCGTACAAATTAGGAGAACCCTCCAATGTTCCCGAGGCCATCCCAATAGTGTAGGTCTCCCGGGACAAACAAGGGCGGTCTGACACCAGCTGAGCATCTACCTACACTCATACCATAGATGGATGTCCCCAGAGAAGAAGATGGAACCAGACAGTACCCTAGGCCATAATCGGATCCATTGCTTTTGTTTACAGGCATGTCTCCTCAAAAGCCTGGATTCCAAGACCAGCATAGGGGGCTTCCTGAGGCACCCATCAGAACAAATCTCGTCTCCACAAGGAAACTTGTGCATGAGACCTATGTCAAAAGCTTAGGAGAATACTTCAGGGTCCCGGTGCCACCGCCCCATTCCAAGTTCTCATGGACACAAACACATATAAGGCCACATCCTCGGGAAAGTCCATTTCAACTCAGCCACCCCGGTTGCTCCGGCATGGCCTTCAGATCTCAACTGTCTTGTTGCTAGGAGACAATTAGAATGCGAGGCCGGCTTCCCTGGCATCCATCCCCGAACGGTGCTCTGGTGTCATTCCATATCGGATATCCTGGAGCTGCCCACCAGGTCTCAATTGTCCCGCAGAAGGAATCCTTGAAGGGGGCATCCCAAAACTCCCAACGTGGAAAAACCTCCATGGCCTTGAGATTCCGCTCCGTTCATGAAGGGGCAGTCAGCACAGAAACTCCAACTTGAGTGAACGTCTGAACCTCGCCGTAACTTCAGAAGCATGAGATATTCGTTCAGATCTGCAAGGGGTACCAGCCATGCCCTCGGCCTGAAGCCCAAGTCTAGCTTCTGTTCTCAGACTTGTCCTCACACTCCTGGTCCAGAATCCCTCATGTTCGGCAATACCGGACCCACAATGCAGCACTCTGCTTGCCCTCTAGAAAAAATATATTGCCTAATGTGTTGCCCAGGCACCTCAAATGATGATAAACCTACACGGCACTAGAATGTACCTAAATTATATATCTAACCTGGGCACTAATGCACTGTCTGACACAACCTGAAAGAGAACCTCCGGACCAACACCCAGGCAGCTGACCGCACACTGAGCACATCAGACCCGCCATGGCCTTAGTTCGTCATCTCTTCCCAACTGCGGTTTCCAGGCTTCAGAACCTAGACCTTATCTCCAACCACTGCCCAGGGTTGAAAATGATGCAGAAATCAGAGCTCCTTCAACATGGCAAGAGACCTTGTGATTAGCATGTTGTCCAAAATTCAAAGTAGATGAAACCAGTGTGGCACATGAGGCCCCTCCCCTGTTCGCAGGCCACATTAGTCACAAACACACATTGTGACCCTCAGCCTGAACCCCGTCCTCAAGTAAGGGCACTCAGTGGCTGGAAGAAGAGACAGCTTATTGGGCCTGCCATGCCCCTAGGCCCCATTTTTTAACCATAATTTGGGTTGTCCCTTCACTCTTCCCCAGGGCTCTCCTTAGGAATTCCTCTTTGGTTGTACACCTGAGGTAACAAACCTGAGAGGAGACCTCCCATCCCACAGATTGACGGAAAGAAATTGGGACCGGGCCAAATCCACAGAGGAAGATTCCTCCATGGCCCATGAGGCCTCCCCACATTCCACCCCCATATTTGATACAAAATCCAGAGACAAAAGCCTGAGCAAGCGCCTCAGACTCGCTCTTTCTTCATATCCTGAAGAGTTCTTCACATGATTTGTAGATTGGACCTGCCATACCTACGTCCCCAAACCTAAGTTGAGTTTGTGTTCTCAGACCTCTGTCCTCAAATTCCTGGGCCAAACACCCTCCAACCTGGGGCCCCTGGAGCCACACATTAGGACTGTGTCTACCCAATCCATGGGAATTCTGCCCATTCCATTGTCCAAAATCGTACAAATTAGGAGAACCCTCCAATGTTCCCGAGGCCATCCCAATAGTGTAGGTCTCCCGGGACAAACAAGGGCGGTCTGACACCAGCTGAGCATCTACCTACACTCATACCATAGATGGATGTCCCCAGAGAAGAAGATGGAACCAGACAGTACCCTAGGCCATAATCGGATCCATTGCTTTTGTTTACAGGCATGTCTCCTCAAAAGCCTGGATTCCAAGACCAGCATAGGGGGCTTCCTGAGGCACCCATCAGAACAAATCTCGTCTCCACAAGGAAACTTGTGCATGAGACCTATGTCAAAAGCTTAGGAGAATACTTCAGGGTCCCGGTGCCACCGCCCCATTCCAAGTTCTCATGGACACAAACACATATAAGGCCACATCCTCGGGAAAGTCCATTTCAACTCAGCCACCCCGGTTGCTCCGGCATGGCCTTCAGATCTCAACTGTCTTGTTGCTAGGAGACAATTAGAATGCGAGGCCGGCTTCCCTGGCATCCTTCCCCGAACGGTGCTCTGGTGTCATTCCATATCGGATATCCTGGAGCTGCCCACCAGGTCTCAATTGTCCCGCAGAAGGAATCCTTGAAGGGGGCATCCCAAAACTCCCAACGTGGAAAAACCTCCATGGCCTTGAGATTCCGCTCCATTCATGAAGGGGCAGTCAGCACAGAAACTCCAACTTGAGTGAACGTCTGAACCTCGCCGTAACTTCAGAAGCATGAGATATTCGTTCAGATCTGCAAGGGGTACCAGCCATGCCCTCGGCCTGAAGCCCAAGTCTAGCTTCTGTTCTCAGACTTGTCCTCACACTCCTGGTCCAGAATCCCTCATGTTCGGCAATACCGGACCCACAATGCAGCACTCTGCTTGCCCTCTAGAAAAAATATATTGCCTAATGTGTTGCCCAGGCACCTCAAATGATGATAAACCTACACGGCACTAGAATGTACCTAAATTATATATCTAACCTGGGCACTAATGCACTGTCTGACACAACCTGAAAGAGAACCTCCGGACCAACACCCAGGCAGCTGACCGCACACTGAGCACATCAGACCCGCCATGGCCTTAGTTCGTCATCTCTTCCCAACTGCGGTTTCCAGGCTTCAGAACCTAGACCTTATCTCCAACCACTGCCCAGGGTTGAAAATGATGCAGAAATCAGAGCTCCTTCAACATGGCAAGAGACCTTGTGATTAGCATGTTGTCCAAAATTCAAAGTAGATGAAACCAGTGTGGCACATGATGAATTCCTCTTTGGTTGTACACCTGAGGTAACAAACCTGAGAGGAGACCTCCCATCCCACAGATTCACGGAAAGAAATTGGGACCGGGCCAAATCCACAGAGAGGAAGATTCGTCCATGGCCCATGAGGTCTTCCCACATTTGACGCCCATCTTTGATACAAAATCCACAGACAAATGCCTGAGGAAGCACCTCAGAATCACTCTTTTTTCATTTCCTAAAGAGTTCTTCTCATGGTTGTAGATTGGACCTGCCATCCCTACGTCCCCTAACCTAAGCTGACTTTGTGTTTTCAGACTTCTGTCTTCAAATTCCTGGGCAACACACACTCCAGGCTGGGGCCTCTGGAGCCACACATTAGGACTGTGCCTACCAAATCCATGGGTATTCTGCCCATTCCATTGCCCAAAATCGTACAAATTAGGAGAACCCTCCAAAGTTCCCGAGGCCATCCCAATAATGTAGGAGTCCGTGGACAAACAAGGGAGGTCTGACACCAGTTGAGCATCTACCTCCACTCATACTATAGATGGATGTCCCCAGAGAAGAAGATGGAATCAGACAGGACCCTAGGCCATAATCGGATCCATTGCTTTGGTTTAAAGGCATGTCTCCTCAAAAGCCTGGATTCCAAGACCAGCATAGGGGGTTTCCTGAGGCACCCATCAGAACAAATCTCGTCTCCACAAGAAAACTTCAGTTTCGGACCTATGTCAAAAGCTTAGGAGAATACTTCAGGGTCCCGGTGCCACCGCCCCATTCCAAGGCTTTAATGGACACAAACACATATTAGGCCCCATCCTCTGGAAAGTCCATTTCAACTCAGCCACATCGGTTGCTCCCGCAGAGCCATCAGATCTCAACTGTCTTGTTGCTAGGAGACAATTGGTATGCGGGGCCGGCTACCCTGGCATCATCCCCGAAAGTGCTTTGGAGTCATTCCATATGGGATATCATGGAGCTGCCCCAAAAGGTCTCAATTTTCCCGCAGAAGAAATCCTTGAAAGGGGCATCCCACAACTCTCAACGTGGGAAAAACTCCATGGCCTTGAGGTTCCGGTCCGTTCATGAAGGGGCAGTCATGCACAGAAACTCCAAACTGAGCCAACGTCTGAACCTCGCCGTGACTTCAGATGCATGAGAGATTGGTTCAGATCTGCAGGGGGTACCTGCCGTGCCCTCGGCCTGAAGCCCAAGTCTAGATCGTGTTCTCAGACTTCTGTCCTCACACTCCTGGTCCAAGAGTCCAGAAGTTTGGCAATTCCGGACCCACAATGCAGCATTCTGCCTGCCCTCTAGCAAAAATATATTGCCTAATGAGCTGCCCTGGCACCTCAAATGAGGATAAACCTACACGGCACTCAACTGTACGCAAATTATAGAGTGAAACTTGGGCACTAATGCACTGTCTGACACCACATGAGACCGAAACTCCTGACCAACACCCAGGCAGCTGACCGCACACTGAGCACAACAGACCCGCCATGGCCTTAGGCCGTCATCTCTTCCAAACAGCGGTTTTCATGCTTCAGTACCTAGAACTTATCTCCAACCACTGCCCAGGATTGAAAATGATGCAGAAATCAGAACTCCTTCCCCATGGCAAGAGACCCTGTGATTGGCAAGTTGTCCAAAGTTTAGTGTAGTTGAAACCAGTGTGGCCCATGAGGCCACGCCCACTCTCCCGGGCCACATTGGACACAAACACACATTGTGACCCTCAGCCTGAGCCCAGTCCTCAAGTAAGGCCTCTCAGTGGATGGATGAAGAGACAGCATATTGGGCCTGCCATGCCCCTAGGCGCCAATTTTTAACCATAGTTTGGGTTGTCCCTTCACTCTTCCCTAGGTCTCTGCTTTGGAATTCCTCTTTGGTTGGGACACCTGAGGTAACAAACCTGAAAGGAGACCTTCCATCCCACAGATTGACGAAAAACAATTGGGACCGGACCAAATCCAAAGAGAGGAAGATTCGTCCATGGCCCATGAGGCCTCCCCACATCCACGGCCATCGTTGATACAAAGTCCAGAGACAAAAGCCAGAGCAAGTGCCTCAGACTCGCTCTTTCTTCATATGCTGAAGAGTTCTTCTCATGGTTTGTAGAATGGACCTGCCATACCTAAGTCCCCTAACCTAAGCTGAGTTTGTGTTTTCAGACTTCTGTCCTCAAATTCCTGGGCCACACACCCTCCAGGCTGGGGCCCCTGGAGCCACACATTAGGACTGTGCCTACCCAATCCATGGGAATTCTGCCCATTCCATTGTTCCAAATTGTACAAATTAGTAGAACTCTCCAAAGTCCCCGAGGCCATCCCAATAGTATAGGACTCCGTGGACAAACAAGGGCGGTCTGACACCAGCTGAGCATCTACTTCCACTCATACCATAGATGGATGTCCCCAGAGAAGGAGATGGAACCAGACAGAACCCTAGCCATAATCGGATCCATTGCTTTGGTTTACAGGCATGTCTCCTCAAAAGCCTGGATTCCAAGACCAGCATAGGGGGTTTCCTGAGGCACCCATCAGAACAAATCTCGTCTCCACAAGGAAACTTGTGCATGGGACCTATGTCAAAAGCTTAGGAGAATACTTCAGTGTCCCGATGCCAGTGCCCTTTTCCAGGGTCATTAGAAACACAAACACATATTGGGCCCCATCCTCGGGAAATTCCATTTCATCTCAGACACCCCGGTAGCTCCGGCAGAGCCATCAGTCCTCAACTGTCTTGTTGCTAGGAGACAATTTGGATGCGAGGCCGGCTTCCCTGGAATCCATCCCCGAACGGTGCTCTGGAGTTCTTCCATATGGGATATCCTGGAGCTGCCCAACAGGTCTCAATTGTACCGCAGAAGAAATTCTTGAAGGGTGCATCCCACAACTCCCATCGTGGGAAAACCTCCATGGCCTTGAGATTCTGGTCCGTTCATGAAGGGGCAGTCATGCACAGAAACTCAAACCTGAGCCAACGTCTGATCCTCGCCGTGACTTCAGATGCATGAGAGATTGGTTCAGATCTGCAGGGGGTACCTGCCGTAGCCTCGGCCTGAACCCAAGTCTAGATCGTGTTCTCAGACTTCTGTCCTCACACTCCTCGCCCAGAAGCCCTCAAGTTTGGCAATTCCGGACCCACAATGCAGCACTCTGCCTGCCCTTTAGCAAATATATCTTGCCTACTGAGCTGCCCAGGCACCTCAAATGAGGATAAACCTACACGGCACTCGACTGTACCCAAATTATAGAGTGTAACCTGGGCACTAATGCACTGTCTGACACCACATGAGCCCGAACCTCCTGACCAACATCCAGGCAGCTGACCGCACACTGAGCACATCAGACCCGCCATGGCCTTAGTCGTCATCTCTTCCAAACTGCGGTTTTCAGGCTTCAGTACCTAGAACTTATCTCCAACCACTGCCCCGGATTGAAAATGATGCAGAAATCAGAACTCCTTGCCCATGGCAAGAGACCTTGTGATTGGCATTTGTCCAAAGTTCAGTGTAGTTGAAACCATTGTGGCCCACGAGGCCACGCCCACTCTCCCGGGCCACATTGGACACAAACACACATTGTGACCCTCAGCCTGAGCCCAGTCCTCAAGTAAGGCCTCTCAGTGGATGGATGAAGAGACAGCATATTGGGCCTGCCATGCCCCTAGGCGCCAATTTTTAACCATAGTTTGGGTTGTCCCTTCACTCTTCCCCAGGGCTCTGCTTTGGAATTCCTCTTTGGTTGGGACACCTGAGGTAACAAACCTGAAAGGAGACCTTCCATCCCACAGATTGACGAAAAACAATTGGGACTGGGCCAAATCCACAGAGAGGAAGATTCGTCCATGGCCCATGAGGCCTCCCCACATTCCACGGCCATCGTTGATACAAAATCCAGAGACACAAGCCTGAGGAAGCGCCTCAGACTCGCTCTTTCTTCATATCCTGAAGAGTTCTTTTTATGGTTTGTAGATTGGGCCTGCCATAACATGTCCACAACCCTAAGCTGAGTTTGTGTTTTCAGACTTCTGTCCTCAAAGTCCTGGGCCACACACCCTCCAGGCTGGGGCCCCCGGAGCCACACATTAGGACTGTGCCTACCCAGTCCATGGGAATTCTGCCCATTCCATTGTTCCAAATCGTACAAATTAGGAGAACCCTCCAAAGTCCCCGAGGCCATCCCAATAGTGTAGGTCTCCCGGGACAAACAAGGGCGGTCTGACACCACCTGAGCATCTACCACCACTCACACCATGGATGGATGTCCCCAGAGAAGAAGATGGAAGCAGAAAGGACGCTAGGCCATAATCGGATCCATTGCTTTGGTTTACAGGCATGTCTCCTCAAAAGCCTGGATTCCAAGACCAGCATAGGGGGTTTCCTGAGGCACCCATCAAAACAAATCTCGTCTCCACAAGGAAACTTGTGCATGGGAGCTATGTCAAAAGCTTAGGAGAATACTTCATGGTCCCGGTGCCACTGCCCCATACCAAGGCCTTCATGGAGACAAACACACATTAGGCCCCATCCTCGGGAAAGTCCCTTTCAACACAGCCACCCCGATGGCTCCCGCAGAGCCATCAGATCTCAAGTATCTTGTTGCTAGGAGACAACTGGATTGCGAGGCTGGCTTTCTAGCATCCATCGTCGAACGGTGCTCTGGAGTCATTCCATATGTGATGTCTTAGAGCTGACCAACAGGTCTCACTTGTCCCGCAGAAGGAATCCTTGAAGGGTGCATCCCACAACTCCCAACGTGGGAAAACCTCTAAGGCCTTGAGATTCTGCTCTGTTCATGAAGGGGCAGTCATGCACAGAAACTCCAACCTGAGCCAATGTCTGATCCCCGCCGTGACTTCAGATGCATGAGATATTGGTTCAGATCTGCAGGGGGTACCTGCCGTAGCTTCGGCCTGAAGCCCAATTCTAGATCGTGTTCTCAGACTTATGTCCTCACACTCCTTGCCCAGAAGCCCTCAAGTTTGGCAATTCCGGACCCACAATGCAGCACTCTGCCTGCCCTCTAGCAAAAATATCTTGCCTAATGAGCTGCCCAGGCACCTCAAATGAGGATAAACCTACACGGCACTCGACTGTACCCAAATTATAGAGTGTAACCTGGGCACTAATGCACTGTCTGACACCACATGAGCCCGAACCTCCTGACCAACACCCAGGCAGCTGACCCCACACTGAGCATATCAGACCCGCCATGGCCTTTGGTCGTCATCTCTTCCAAACTGCGGTTTTCAGGCTTCAGTACCTAGAACTTATCTCCAACCACTGCCCCGGATTGAAAATGATGCAGAAATCAGAACTCCTTGCCCATGGCAAGAGACCTTGTGATTGGCATTTGTCCAAAGTTCAGTGTAGTTGAAACCAGTGTGGCCCACGAGGCCACGCCCACTCTCCCGGGCCACATTGGACACAAACACACATTGTGACCCTCAGCCTGAGCCCAGTCCTCAAGTAAGGCCTCTCAGTGGATGGATGAAGAGACAGCATATTGGGCCTGCCATGCCCCTAGGCGCCAATTTTTAACCATAGTTTGGGTTGTCCCTTCACTCTTCCCCAGGGCTCTGCTTTGGAATTCCTCTTTGGTTGGGACACCTGAGGTAACAAACCTGAAAGGAGACCTTCCATCCCACAGATTGACGAAAAACAATTGGGACCCGGCCAAATCCACAGAGAGGTAGATTCGTCCATGGCCCATGAGGCCTCCCCACATTCCACGGCCATCGTTGATACAAAATCCAGAGACACAAGCCTGAGGAAGCGCCTCAGACTCGCTCTTTCTTCATATCCTGAAGAGTTCTTTTTATGGTTTGTAGATTGGGCCTGCCATACCATGTCCACAACCCTAAGCTGAGTTTGTGTTTTCAGACTTCTGTCCTCAAAGTCCTGGGCCACACACCCTCCAGGCTGGGGCCCCCGGAGCCACACATTAGGACTGTGCCTACCCAGTCCATGGGAATACTGCCCATTCCATTGTTCCAAATCGTACAAATTAGGAGAACCCTCCAAAGTCCCCGAGGCCATCCCAATAGTGTAGGTCTCCCGGGACAAACAAGGGCGGTCTGACACCACCTGAGCATCTACCACCACTCACACCATGGATGGATGTCCCCAGAGAAGAAGATGGAAGCAGACAGGACGCTAGGCCATAATCGGATCCATTGCTTTGGTTTACAGGCATGTCTCCTCAAAAGCCTGGATTCCAAGACCAGCATAGGGGGTTTCCTGAGGCACCCATCAGAACAAATCTCGTCTCCACAAGGAAACTTGTGCATGGGAGCTATGTCAAAAGCTTAGGAGAATACTTCATGGTCCTTCTGCCACCGCCCCATACCAAGGCCTTCATGGAGACAAACACACATTAGGCCCCATCCTCGGGAATGTCCCTTTCAACACAGCCGCCCCGATTGCTCCCACAGAGCCATCAGATCTCAAGTATCTTGTTGCTAGGAGACAACTGGAATGCGAGGCTGGCTTTCTAGCATCCATCGTCGAACGTTGCTCTGGAGTCATTCCATATGTGATGTCTTAGAGCTGACCAACAGGTCTCAATTGTCCCGCAGAAGGAATCCTTGAAAGGTGCATCCCACAACTCCCAACGTGGGAAAACCTCCATGGCCTTGAGATTCCGCTCTGTTCATGAAGGGGCAGTCATGCACAGAAACTCAAACCTGAGTCAACGTCTGATCCTCACCGTGACTTCAGAATCATGAGAGATTGGTTCAGATCTGCAGGGGGTACCTGCCGTAGCCTCGGCCTGAAGCCCAAGTCTAGATCGTGTTCTCAGACTTCTGTCCTCACACTCCTCGCCCAGAAGCCCTCAAGTTTGGCAATTCCGGACCCACAATGCAGCACTCTGCCTGCCCTCTAGCAAAAATATCTTGCCTAATGAGCTGCCCAGGCACCTCAAATGAGAATAAACCTACACGGCACTCGACTGTACCCAAATTATAGAGTGTAACCTGGGCACTAATGCACTGTCTGACACCACATGAGCCCGAACCTCCTGACCAACACCCAGGCAGCTGACCGCACACTGAGCACATCAGACCCGCCATGGCCTTAGGCCGTCATCTCTTCCAAACAGCGGTTTTCATGCTTCAGTACCTAGAACTTATCTCCAACCACTGCCACGGATTGAAAATGATGAAGAAATCAGAACTCCTTCCCCATGGCAAGAGACCTTGTGATTGGCATGTTGTCCAAAGTTCAGTGTAGTTGAAACCAGTGTGGCCCACGAGGCCACGCCCACTCTCCCGGGCCACATTGGACACAAACACACATTGTGACCCTCAGCCTGAGCCCAGTCCTCAAGTAAGGCCTCTCAGTGGATGGATGAAGAGACAGCATATTGGGCCTGCCATGCCCCTAGGCACCAATTTTTAACCATAGTTTGGGTTGTCCCTTCACTCTTCCCTAGGTCTCTGCTTTGGAATTCCTCTTTGGTTGGGACACCTGAGGTAACAAACCTGAAAGGAGACCTTCCATCCCACAGATTGACGAAAAAGAATTGGGACTGGGCCAAATCCACAGAGAGGAAGATTCGTCCATGGCCCATGAGGCCTCCCCACATCCACGGCCATCATTGATACAAAATCCAGAGACAAAAGCCTGAGCAAGCGCCTCAGACTCGCTCTTTCTTCATATCCTGAAGAGTTCTTCTCATGGTTTGCAGATTGGGCCTGCCATACCGTGTCCACAACCCTAAGCTGGGTTTGTGTTTTCAGACTTCTGTCTTCAAATTCCTGGGCCACACACACTCCAGGCTGGGGCCTTTGGAGCCACACATTAGGACTGTGCCTACCAAATCCATGGGAATTCTGCCCATTCCATTGCCCAAATTGTACAAATTAGGAGAACCTGCCAAAGATCCCGAGGCCATCCCAATAATGTAGGAGTCCGTGGACAAACAAGGGGGGTCTGACAACCGGTGAGCATCTACCTCCACTCATACCATATGGATGTCCCCAGAGAAGAAGATGGAATCAGACAGGACCCTAGGCCATAATCGGATCCATTGCTTTGGTTTAAAGGCATGTCTCCTCAAAAGCCTGGATTCCAAGACCAGCATAGGGGGTTTCCTGAGGCACCCATCAGAACAAATCTCGTCTCCACAAGGAAACTTGTGCATGGGACCTATGTCAAAAGCTTAGGAGAATACTTCAGGGTCCCGGTGCCACCGCCCCATTCCAAGGCTTTAATGGACACAAAAACATATTAGGCCCTATCCTCGGGAAAGTCCATTTAAACTCAGCCACCCCGGTGGCTCCCGTAGAGCCATCAGATCTCAACTGTCTTGTTGCTAGGAGACAATTGGTATGCGGGGCCGGCTACCCTGGCATCATCCCCGAAAGTGCTTTGGAGTCATTCCATATGGGATATCATGGAGCTGCCCCAAAAGGTCTCAATTTTCCCGCAGAAGAAATCCTTGAAAGGGGCATCCCACAACTCTCAACGTGGGAAAAACTCCATGGCCTTGAGGTTCCGGTCCGTTCATGAAGGGGCAGTCATGCACAGAAACTCCAAACTGAGCCAACGTCTGAACCTCGCCGTGACTTCAGATGCATGAGAGATTGGTTCAGATCTGCAGGGGGTACCTGCCGTGCCCTCGGCCTGAAGCTCAAGTCTAGATTGTGTTCTCAGACGTCTATCCTCACACTCCTGGTCCAGAAGTCCAGTAGTTTTGCAATTCCGGACCCACAATGCAGCAATCTGCCCTCCCTCTAGCAAAAATATCTTGCCTAATGAGCTGCCCAGGCACCTCAAATGAATATAAACCTAGACGGCACTCAACTGTACCCAAATTATAGAGTGTAACCTGGGCACTAATGCACTTTCTGACACCACATGAGCCCGAAACTCCTGACCAACACCCAGGCAGCTGAACGCACACTGAGCACATCAGACCCGCCATATCCTTAGGTCGTCATCTCTTCCAAACTGCGGTTTTCATGCTTCAGTACCTAGAACTTATCTCCAACCACTGCCCCGGATTGAAAATGATGCAGAAATCAGAACTCCTTCCCCATGGCAAGAGACCTTGTGATTGGCATGTTGTCCAAAGTTCAGTGTAGGTGAAACCAGTGTGGCCCACGAGGCCACGCCCACTCTCCCGGGCCACATTGGACACAATCACACATTGTGACCCTCAGCCTGAGCCCAGTCCTCAAGTAAGGCCTCTCAGTGGCTGGATGAAGAGACAGCATATTGGGCCTGAAATGCCCTTAGGCACCAATTTTTAACCATAGTTTGGGTGGTCCCTTCACTCTTCCCCAGGGCTCTGCTTTGGAATTCCTCTTTGGTTCGGACACCTGAGGTAACAAACCTGAAAGGAGACCTCCTATCCCACAGATTGACGAAAAACAATTGGGACCGGGCCAAATCCTCAGAGAGGAAGATTCGTTCCTGGCTCATGAGGACTCCCCACATTCCACGTCCATCGTTGATACAAAATCCAGAGACAAAAGCCTGAACAAGCGCCTCAGACTCGCTCTTTCTTCATTTCCTGAAGAGTTCTTCTCATGGTTTGTAGATCGGGCCTGCCATACCTACGTCCCCAAACGTAAGCGGAGTTTGTGTTTTCAAGTTCTGTCCTCAAAGTTCTGGGCCACACACTCTTCAGGCTGGGGCCCCTGGAGCCATTATTATTAGGACAGTGCCTACCCAATCTATGGGAATTCTGCCCATTCCATTGTCCAAAATCATACAATTAGGAGAACACTCCAATGTCCCCGAGGCCATACCCATAGTTAGGTTTCCGGGGACAAACAAGGGTGGTCTGACACCTGGTGAGCATCTACCTCCACTCATACCATAGATGGATGTCCCCAGAGAAGAAGATGGAAGCAGACAGGACCCTAGGCCATAATCGGATCCATGCTTTGGTTTACAGGAATGTCTCCTCAAAACCTGGATTCCAATACCAGCATAGAGAGGTTTCCTGAGGCACCCATCAGAACAAATCTCGTCTCCACAAGGAAACTTGTGCATGGGAGCTATGTCAATAGCTTAGGAGAATACTTCAGGGTCCCGGTGCCACCGCCCCATTCCAATGCCCTCATGGACACAAACACACATTGGGCCCCAAACTAAGGAAAGTCCATTTCAACTCAGCCACCCCAGTTGCTCCCACATAGCCATCCGATCTCAACTGTCTTGTTGCTAAAAGACAATTGGAATGCGAGGTGGGCTTCCCTGGCATTCATCATCCAACGGTGCTCTGGAGTCATTCCGTATGGGATGTCCTGGAGCTGCCCAACTGGTCACAATTTTCCCGCAGAAGGAATCCTTGAAGGGGGCATCCCACAACTCCCAAGTGGGAAAACCTCCGTGGACTTGAGATTCCGCTCCGTTCATGAAGGGGCCGTCATGCACAAAAACTCCAACCTGAGCTAATATCTGATCCTCGCTGTGACTTCAGATGCATGAGATATTGGTTCAGAACTGCAGGGGGTACCTGTCGTGCCCTCGGCCTGAAGCCCAAGTCCAGCTTGTGTTCTCAGACTTCTGTCCTCTCACTCCTGGCCCAGAAGCTTCAAGTTTGGCAATTCCATACCCACAATGCAGCACTCTGCCTGCCCTCTAGAAAAAATATCTTGCCTAATGAGCTGCCCAGGCACCTCAAATGAGGATAAACCTTCACGGCACTCGACTGTACCCAAATTATGTAGTGTAATCTGGGCACTATTGCACTCTCTGAAACAACTGTGCCAGATACTCCTGACCAACTCCCAGCCTGCTGACCGCACACTGAGCCCATAAGACCCGCCATGGCCTTAGGTCGTCATCTCTTTCCAACTGCGGTTTTCAGGCTTCAAAACCTAGACCTTATCTCCAACCACTGCCCAGGGATGAAAATGATGCCGAAATCAGAACTCCTTCCCCATTGCAAGAGACCTTGTGTTTGGCATGTTTTCCAAAATTCAGTGTAGTTGAAACCAGGGTGGCCCATGAGGCCCCGCCCATGCTCGCGGGTCACATTGGTCACCAACACACTTTGTGACCCTCTGCCTGAGCCCAGTCCTCAAGTAAGTCCTCTCAGTGGCTGGATGAAGAGAAAGCATATTGGGCCTGCCAAGCCCCTAGACCCTAAATTTTTAACAATAGTTTGGGTTGTCCATTCACTCTTTTCCAGGGTTCTGCTTTGTAATTCCTCTTTGGTTGGGACACCTGAGGTCACAAACCTGAAAGGAGACTTCCCATCGCACAGCTTGACGAAAAACAATTAGGACCGGGCCAATTCCAAAGAGAGGAAGATTCGTCCCTGGCTCATGAGGACTCTCCACATTCCACGGCAATCGTTGATACAAAATCCAGAGACAAAATCCTGATCACGTACCTCAGACTCGCTCTTTCTTCATATCCTGAAGAGTTCTTCTAATGGTTTGTAGATTGGGCCTGCCATACCTGCGTCCCCAAACGTAAGCTGAGTTTGTGTTTTCAGCCTTCTGTCCTCTAAGTCCTGGGCCACACACCCTCCAGGCTGAGGCCCCTGGAGCCACACATTAGGACTGCGCCTACCCAATCCATAGGAATTCTGCCCATAACATTGTCCAAAATCGTACAAATTAGGAGAACACTCCAACATCCCGGAAGCCATCCCAATAGTGTAAGTCTCCAGGGACAAACAAGGGTGGTCTGCCACCAGCTGAGCATCTACCTCCATTCATACCATAGATGGATGTCCCCAGAGAAGAAGATTGAACCAGACAGGACCCTAGGCCATAATCGGATCCATTATTTGGTTTACAGGCATGTCTCCTCAAAATCCCGGATTCCAATACCAGCAAAGGGGGTTTCCTGAGGCACCCATCAGAACAAAAATCGTCTTCACAAGGAAACTTGTGCTTGGGAGCTATGTCCAAAGGTTAGGAGAATACTTCAGGGTCCCGGTGCCACCCCCCCATTCCAACGCCCTCATGGACACAAAAACACATTAGGCCCCATCCTCAGGAAAGTCCATTTCAACTCAGCCACCAAGGTTGCTCCCGCAGGCCATTCGATCTCAACTGCCTTGTTGCTAGGAGACAATTGGAATGCGAGGCGGTCTTCCTGGGCATCCATCCTCCAAGGCCCTCATGGACACAAACACACCTTAGGCTCCATTCTGAGGAAAAATCCATTTCAACTCAGCCACCCCGGTTGCTCCAGCATAGCCATCCGATCTCACCTGTCTTGTTGCTAAAAGACAATTGGAATGCGAGGCGGGCTTCCCTGGCATCCATCCTCCAATGGTGATCTGGAGTCATTCCTTATGGGATGTCCTGGAGCTGCCCAGCAAGTCTCAATTGTCCCTCAGAAGCAATCCATGAAGGGGGAATCCCACAACTCCCAACGTGGGAAAACCTCCATGGCCTTGAGATTCCGGTCCGTTCATGAAGGGGCAGTCAAGCACAGAAAATCCAACCTGAGCCAACGTCTGATCCTCGCCGTGAATTCAGATGCATGAGATATTGGTTCCGATCTGCAGGGGGTAACTGCCGTGCCATCGGCCTGAAGCCCAAGTCTAGCTTGTGTTCTAAGACTTCTGTCCTCACACTATTGGCCCAGGAGACCTCAGGTTTGGCAATTCCAGACCCACAATGCAGCACTCTGCCAGCCCTCTAGAAAAAATATCTTGCCTAATGAGCTGCCCAGGCACCTCAAATGAGGATAAACCTACACGGCACTCGACTGTACCCAAATTATATAGTCTAACCAGAGCACTAATGCACTCTCTGACAAAACCTGAGCCCGAACCTCCGGACCAACATCAGGCAGCTGACCGCACGTTGAGCACATCAGACCTGCCATGGCCTTAGGTCGCCTTCTCTTCGATACCTCAGTTCAGGCTTCAAAACGAGACCTTATCTCCAATCACTGCCCAGGGGTGAGTGTGATGCAGAAATCAGAACTCCTCCTTACCCATGGCAAGAAACCTTGTGGTTGGCACGTTGTCCAACGTTCAGTAGAGGAGAAACCAGCATTCACCCTGATGCCCCACCCATTTTGAGTGCGACGAGGGCATAAACACGCATTGTGACCCTCAGCATGAGTTCTGTCCTCTAGTAAGTCCTCTCAGTGGCTGGACCATTAGATATCATAATGGGCTTGACATGTCCCTAGGCCCCAATTTTTAACCCGATTTCAGATTGTCCAGTCGTCCCTACCCAGGGCTCTACTCTGGAATCCCTCATTTGGTGGGACACCTGAGGTTAAAAAAGAAAGCAACAACAACATAATAACGGACTTTTTCCATCCCACAGTATGACCACAAACTCTTTGTACAGGGCCAAACCACCAGAGAGTAAGACTCGACCATTTCCCATGAAGTCACGCAGAAATTTCACCACCATGATTGACACTATATCCAGAGACAAAAACTTGCTCAAGAGCCTCACACTCGCCCTTTTCTCAAATCACGAAGAGTTCTCCTCAAGTCTGTAGATCAGTCCTGCCATACCTATGACCCGAAACATAAGCCGAGTTTGTATTTTCAGACAACTGTCCAAACAGCCCTGGCCTACACAACCTACAGGCTCAGGTCCCTGGAGCCAAACCTGAGGACTATACTTGCCCTCTCCAAGGGGATTGTGTGTGCCCATTCCGATGGCCACAACACTTCTAATAGGAAAAATCGCCAACGTCCCTGATCCATCTCACTAGTGGTGGCTTCCCAGGAAAATCAGAGGCAATCTGAGGCCATCTGAGCACTTATCTACACTCAGACCAATAGACAGATGTCCCCAGAGGTCCAAAGGAAAGAACTGGAACCTAGGCACTAATCAGATCCATTGCTTTGGTTTCCAGGCATCTCTCCTCAGAGGCCTGGTTTTCAAAACCAGCATATGGCTGTTTCTTGACTCAGCCATCAGAAAACATCTCATCTACACATGGGAAACTTGCACGTTGGAGCTGTGTCAAAGCATCTGTTTAGGAGAACGATCAGGGCCCCAGTGCCACTGCTTCATTCCAAGGTCTGCATACACACAAAAGCACATTAGGAGCCATCCACAGGCGAGTCCATTTCAACTCAGCCTCCTCGGTTGCTCGACAAGATCCAGCATCTAAACTCTCTTGTTGCTAGGAGACAATTGGAATGCGAGGTGGGCTACCCAGCCATCCATCCTTAGAACCCTGCTCAGAATCATTGGCCTGGACCCAAACAACAGGTCTCAATTGTCCTGCAGGAGACTCTCTGCAGTTTGGAGCTTCTCATAACTCCCATCGTGGGAAAACCCCCATGGCCTCGTGATGCCCCCACATTCATGAAGGGGCCATCAGGGGCAGAAACTCCAACCTGAGCGATCGTCTGATCCTCGCCCTGACTTCAGATGCACGAGATCTCGATTCAGGTCTGTAGATTGTGCCTGCCATGGCCTCACCCAGTAACCTAAGCCTAGCTTGTGTTCTCAGAATTTTGTCGTCAGACTACTGGCCCACAAGCCCTCCAGTTTGGCAATCCAGAACTAAAATGCAGCACTCTGCCTGCCCTCCAGAAGAAAAACATTGTCCTCTGGGGCTACCCAGTAACCCCAAATGAGGATCAACCTGCACCGACCTTGGCTGTACCCCAAATACATAGGCTGACCAGGGCACTAATGCCCTTTCTGACACAGTCTGAGCCTGGACCCCTGGCCCCTCCCTGACAGCTGGCCGCACACTGAGCACATGGAGCCGCCATGGCATTAGGTCGTCATCTCTTCCCAAACTCGGTTTTCAGGTTTCAGAACCTAGACCTTATCTCCAATCACTGCCCAGGGTTGAAGGTGATACAGAAATCGGATCTCCTTCCCCATGGCAAGAAACCTTGTGGTTGGCATGTTGTCCAACGTTCAGTGCAGTTGAAACCAGTGTGGCCCATGAGGCCCCGCCCATGCTCGCGGGCCACATTGGTCACAAACACACATTGTGACCCTCAGGCTGAGTCAGTCCTCAAGTAAGGCCACTCAGTGGCTAGATGAAAAGATAGCATATTGGGCTTGCCATGCCCCTAGGCCCCAATTTTTAACCATAGTTCGGGTTGTCCCTTCAGTCTTCCCCACGGCTTTGCTTTGGAATTCCTCTTTTGGAGGGACACCTGAGGTAACAAAACTGAAATGACTCCTTCCATCCCACAGATTGATGAAAAGCAATTGGGAATCGGACCAAATCCTCAGAGAGGAAGATTCGTCCATGGCCCAGGAGGCCTCCCCGACATTCCACGGCCATCGCTGATACAAAATCCAGAGACAAAAGCCTGAGCAAGCGCCGCAGACTCGCACTTACTTCATATCCTGAAGAGTTCTTCTCATAGCTTATAGATCGTGCCTGCCATACCTACGTCCCCAAACCTAAGCTGAGTTTGTGTTTTCAGATTCTGTCCTCAAAGTCTGGGCCACACACCCTGGAGCCACACATTAGGACTGTGCCTACCAATCCATGGGAATTCTGCCCATTCCATGGTCCAAAATCGTACAAATTAGGAGAAACCTCCAAAGTCCCTGAGGCCATCGCAATAGTGTAGGTCGCCCGGAACAAAAAAGGGCTGTCTGACACCAGCTGATAATCGACCTCCACTCATACCATAGATGGATGTCCCCAGAGAAGAAGATTGAACCAGACAGGACCCTAGGCCATAATAGGATCCATTGCTTTGGGTTACAGGCATGTGTCCTCAAAAGCCTGATTCCAATACGAGCATAGGGGTTTTCCTGAGGCACCCATCAGAACTCATCTCGTCTCCACAAGGAAACCTGTGCATGGGAGCCATGTCCAAAGCTTAGGAGAGTACTTCAGGGTCCCGGTGCCACCGCCCCATTCCAAGGCCCTCATGGACACAAAAACACATTAGGACCCATGATCAGGAAAGTCCATTTCAACTCAGCCACCCCGGTTGCTCCGGGAGAGCCATCATATCTAAACTGTCTTGTTGCTAGGAGACAATTGGAATGCGAGGCAGGCTTCCCAGGCATCCATCCGCGAACGGTGCACTGGAGTCATTCCATATGGGATGTCCTGGAGACGTCCAACAGGTCTCAATTGTCCTGCAGAAGGAATCCTTGAAGGGGGCATCCCACAACTCCCAACGTGGGAAAACCTCAATGGCCTCGAGTATCCGCTCCCTACATGAAGCGGCCGTCATGCACAGAAACTCCAACCTGAGCCAACGTCTGATCCTCGCCCTGACTTCAGATGCATGAGATATTGGGTCAGATCTGCAGGGGGTACCTGCCGTGCCCTCGCCCTGAAACCCAAGTCTAGCTTGTCTTCTCAGACTTCCGTCCTCACATTCCTGGCCCCGAAGCCCTCAAGTTTGGCAATTCCGGACCCACTATGCAGCACTCTGCCTGCCCTCTAGAAAAAAAATTATTGCCTCATGAGCTGCCCAGGCACATTAAATGAGGATCAACCTACACAGCACTCGACTTTACCCAAATTATATAGTCTATCCTGGACACTAATGCACTGTCGAACACAACCTGAACCCGGACCTCCTGACCAACACCCAGAAAGCTGACCGCACACTGAGCCCATAAAACCCGCCATGGCCTTAAGTCATCATCTCTTCCCTACCTCAGTTTTCAGGCTTCAGAACCGAGACCTTATCTCCGAGCACTGCCCAGGGGTGAGTGTGATGCAGAAATCAGAACTCCTCCTTACCCATAGCAAGAACCCTTGTGGTTGGCACGTTGTCCAACGTTCAGTGTAGGAGAAACCAGCATTCTCCCTGAGGCCTCGCCCATTCTTGAGTGCGACGAGGGCATACACACGCATTGTGACCCTCAGCATGAGTCCTGTCCTCTAGTAAGTCCTCTCAGTTGCTGGACCATTAGATGTCATAATGGGCTTGACATGTCCGTAGGCCCCAATTTTTAACCAGATTTCTGATTGTCCAGTCGCCCCTCCCCAGGGCTCTACTCTGGAATCCCTCATTTGGTGGGACACCTGAGGTTAAAAAAGAAAACAACAACAACAACAACAACAAAAAACGGACTTCTTCCAGCCCATAGAATGCCCCCAAACTCTTTGGACGGGGCCAAACCACAAGAGAGTAAGACTCGTCCATTTCCCATGAAGTCCCCCAGAAATTTCACGACCATGAGTGACACGATATCCAGAGACAAAAACTTGAGCAGGAGCCTCGCACTCGCCCTTCTTTCAAATCCCGAAGTGTTCTCTTCATGGTCTGTAGATCAGTCCTGCCATACCTATGACCCGAAACATAAGCCGAGTTTGTGTTTTCAGACAACTGTCCAAACAGCCCTGGCCTACAAAACCTACAGGCTCAGGACCCTGGAGCCAAACCTGAGGACTGTACTTGCCCTCTCCTAGGGAATTGTGTGTGCCCATTCCAATGGCCACAACCCTTCTAATAGGATAAACCTCCGAAGTCCCTGATCCATCTCAATAGTGGTGGCTTCCCAGGAAAAACAGGGGCAATCTGAGCCCAACTGAGCACCAACCTGCACTCAGACCCATAGACAGATGTGGACAGAAGTCTGAGACCACAACTAGACTTGGGCTTCAGGCCCGAGGGTAAGGCAGGTACCCCCTGCACATCTGAACCAATATCTCATGCATCTGATGTCACGGCAAAGATCAGACGTTGGCTCAGGTTGTAGTTTCTGTGCATGACTGCCCCTGCATGAACGGAGAGGAATCTCAAGGCCATGGAGTTTTTCCCACATTGGGAGTTGTGGAATGCCCCCTTCAAGGATTCCTTCTGCGGGACAATTGAGATCTGTTTGGCAGCTCCAAAACATCCCATATGGAATGACCCAGAGTACCGTTCGAGGATGGATGCCAGGGAAGCCCGCCTCGCATTCCAATTGTCTCCTAGCAACAAGACAGTGGAGATCGGATGGCTCTGCGGGAGCAACCGGGGTGGCTGAGTTCAAATGGACATTCCCGAGCATGGGGCCTAATATGTGTTTGTGTCCATGAGGACCTTGGAATGGGGCTGTGGCACTGGGACTCTGAAGTATTCTCCTAAGATTTTGACATATGTCCCATGCACAAGTTTCCTCGTGGAGACGAGATGTTTTCTGATGGGTGCCTCAGGAAACCCCCTATGCTGGTATTGGTATCCAGGCGTTTGAGGAGACATGCCTGTAAACCAAAGCAATGGATCCGATTATGGCCTAGGGTCCTGTCTGGTTCCATCTCCTTCTCTGGGGACATCCATCTATGGTATGAGTGGAGGTAGATGCTCAGCTGGTGTCAGACTGCCCTTCTTTGTTCACAGAGACCTACATTATTGGGATGGCCTCGGGGACTTTGGAGGGTTCTCCTAATTTGTACAATTTTGGACAATGGAATGGGCAGAATTCCCATGCATGGGGTAGGCACAGTCCTAATGTGTGGCACCAGTGGCCAGACCCTGGAGGGTGTGTGGCCCAGGACTGTGAGGACAGACGTCGGAAAACACAAACGCAGCTTAGGTTTGGGGACGTAGGTATGGCAGGACCAATCTACAAACCATGAGAAGATCTTCAGGATACGAAGAAAGAACGAGTCTGAGGCGCTTGCTCAGGCTTTGGTGTCTGGATTTTGTGTCAACGATGGCCATGGAATGAGGGGAGGCCTCATGGGCCATGGACGAACTTCCTCTCTTGGGATTTGGCCCGGTCCCAATTGTTTTTCGTCAATCTGTGGGATGGGAGGTCTCCTTTCAGGTTTGTTACCTCAGGTGTCCCAACCATAGAGGAATTCCAAACAGAGCCCTGGGAAGAGTGAAGGGACAACCCAAACTATGGTTAAAATTTGGGGCCTAGGGGCATGGCAGGCTCCATATGCTATCTCTTCATCCAGCCACTGAGAGGCCTTACTTGAGGACTGGGCTCAGGCTGAGGGTCACAATGTGTGTTTGTGACCAATGTGTCCCGCGAGCAGGGTCCGAGCCTCATGGGCCACACTGGTTTCAACTACACTGAACTTTGGACAACATGCCAAACACACGGTCTCTTGCAATGGGGAAGGAGTTCTGATTTCTGCATCATTTTCAACCCTGGGAAGTGGTTGGAGATAAGGTCTAGGTTCGGAAGCCTGAAAACCGCAGTTGGGAAGAGATGATGACTTAAGGCCATAGTGGGTCTGATGTGCTCAGTGTGCGGTCAGCTGCCTGGTTGTTGGTCAGGAGTTTCGGGCTCAGGTTGTGTCAGACAGTGCATTAGTGCCCAGGTTAGACTATATAATTTGGGTACAGTCGAGTTCCATGAAGGTTGATCATCTTGTGGTGCCTGGGAAGCTCATTAGGCAAGATATTTTTTCTAGAGGGCAGGCAGAGTACTGCATTGTGGGTCCGGAATTGCCAAACGTGAGGGCTTCTGGGCCAGTAGTGTGAGGACAGAAGTCTGAGACCACAAGCTAGACTTGGGCGTCAGGCCGAGTGCAAGGCAGCTACCCCCTGCACATCTGAACCCATATCTCATGCATCTGAAGTCACGGCAGGATCAGACGTTGACTCAGGTTGTAGTTTCTGTGCATGACTGCCCTTCATGAATGGAGAGGAATCTCAATGCCATGGAGGTTTTGCCTCGTTGGGAGTTGTGGGATGCCCCCTTCAAGGATTCCTTCTGCGGGACAATTGAGACCTGTTGGGCAGCCCCAAAACATCCCATATGGAATGACTCCAGAGTACCGTTCGAGGATGGATGCCAGGGATGCCCGCCTCGCATTCCAATTGTCTCCTAGCAACAAGACAGTGGAGATCGGATGGCTCTGCGGGAGCAACCGGGGTGGCTGATTTGAAATTGACTTTCGTGAGCATGGGGCCTAATGTGTGTTTGTGTCCATGAGGACCTTGGAATGGGGCGGTGGCACCGGCTCTGAAGTATTCTCCTAAGATTTTGATATAGGTCCCATGCACAAGTTTCCTCGTGGAGACGAGATGTTTTCTGATGGGTGCCTCAGGAAACCCCCTATGCTGGTATTGGAATCCAGGATTTTGAGGAGACATGCCTGTAAACAAAAGCAATGGATCCGATTATGGCCTAGGGTCCTATCTGGTTCCATCTCCTTCTCTTGGGACATCCATCTATGGTATGAGTGGAGGTAGATGCTCAGCTGGTGTCAGACCGCCCTTGTTTGTCCAAAGAGACCTACATATTGGGATGGCCTCAGGGACTTTGAGGGTTCTCCTAATTTGTACAATTTTGGACAATGGAATGGGCAGAATTCCCATGCATGAAGTAGGCACAGTCCTAATATGTGGCTCCAGGGGCCCCAGCCAGGAGGGTGTGTTGCCCAGGACTTTGAGGACAGAAGTCGGAAAACACAAACTCAGCTAGGTTCTGAATCCTGAAAACCGCAGTTGGGAAGAGATGATGACCTAAGGCCATGGTGGGTCTGATGTGCTCAGTGTGCGGTCAGCTGCCTGGTTGTTGGTCAGGAGGTTTGGGCTCAGGTTGTAGTTTCTGTGCATGACTGCCCCTTCATGATCTACATAGGTCCCATGCACAAGTTTCTTCGTGGAGACGAGATTATTTCTGATGGGTGCCTCAGGAAACCCCCTATGCTGGTATTGGAATCCAGGATTTTGAGGAGACATGCCTATAAACCAAAGCAATGGATCCGATTATGTTGTCAGACCGCCCTTGTTTGTCCACAGAGACCTACACTATTGGGATGGCCTAGGGACTTTGGAGGGTTCTCCTAATTTGTACGAAATTATACAATGGAATGGGCATGGGGTAGGCACAGTCCTAATGTGTGGCTCCAGTGGCCCCAGCCTGGAGTGTGTGTGGCCCAGTACTTTGAGGACAGATGTCTGAAAACACAAACTCAGCTTGGTTTGGGGACGTAGGTATATCAGGCCCCATCTACAAACCATGAGAAGAACTCTTCAGGATATGAAGAAAGAGCGAGTCTGAGGCGCTTGCTCAGGCTATGGTCTCTGTATTTTGTATCAACGAAGGCCGTCGAATGTGAGGAGGCCTCATGGGCCATGGACGAATATTCCTCTCTGTGAATTTTGCCTGGTCCCAATTGTTTTTCGTAAATCTGTGGGCTGGGATGTTGCCTTCAGGTATGTTACCTCAGGTGTCCGAACCAAAGAGGAATTCCAAAGCAGAGACCTGGGGAAGAGTGAAGGGACAACCCAAACTATGGTTAAAAATTTGGGCCTAGTGGCATGGCAGGCCCCATATGCTGTCTCTTCATCCAGCCACTGAGAGGCCTTACTTGAGGACTGGGCTCAGGCTGAGGGTCACAATGTGTGTTTGTGACCAATGTGGCCCGCGAGCATGGGCGGGGCCTCATGGGCCACACTGGTTTCAACTACACTGAACTTTGGACAACATGCCAATCACAAGGTTTCTTGCCATTGGGAAGGAGTTCTGCTTTCTGCATCATTTTCAAACCTGGGCAGTGGTTGGAGATAAGGTCTAGGTTCCTGATCCTTAAAACCGCAGTTGGGAAGAGATGACGACCTAAGTCCATGGCGGGTCTGATGTTCTCAGTGTGCGGTCAGCTGCCTGGGTGTTGGTCAGCAAGTTCGGGCTCAGGTTGTGTCAGACAGTGCATTAGTGCCCAGGTTAGACTGTATAATTTGGGTATAGTCGAGTGCCTTGTAGTTTTATCCTCCTTTAAGATGCCTGGGCACCTCATTAGGCAATATATTTTTTTCTAGAGGGTAGGCAGAGTGCTGCATTGTGGGTCCAGAATTGCCAAACTTGAGGAATTCTGGGCCAGTAGTGTGAGGACAGAAGTCTGAGAACACAAGCTAGACTTGAGCTTCAGGCCGAGAGCAGGGCAGGTACCCCCTGAAGTTCTGAACCAATATCTCATGCATCTGAAGTCACGGCGAGGATCAGACGTTGGCTCAGTTTGGAGTTTCTGTGCATGACTGCACCTTCATGAACATGGCTGAATCTCACGACCATGGAGGTTTTCAACACGTTGGGACTTGTGGGATTCCCCTTTCCAGGATTTCTTCTGCGGGACAATTGAGACCTTTTAGGCAGCTCCAGGACTTCCCATATGGAATGACTCAAGAGCACAGTTCGAATATGGATGCCAAGGAAGCCCGCCTCGCATTCCAATTGTCTCCTCGCAACAAGACATTTGAAATCGGATGGCTCTGCGGGAGCAACCGGGGTGGCTGAGTTGAAATGGACTTTCCTGAGGATGGGGCCTAATGTGTGTTTGTGTCCATGAGGACCTTGGAATGGGCGGTGTCACTGGGACCCTGAAGTATTCTCCTAAGCTTTTGACATAGCTTACATGCACAAGTTTCCTCATGGAGACGAGAATTGTTCTCATGGGTGCCTCAGGAAAACCCCTATGCTTGTATTGGAATCCAGGCTTTTGAGGAGACATGCCTGTAAACCAAAGCAATGGATCCGATTATGGCCTAGTGTCCTGTCTGGTTCAATCTTCTTCTCTGAGGACATATATCTATGGTATGAGTGGAGGTAGATGCTCAGCTGGTGTCAGACGGCCCTTGTTTGTCCCGGGAGACCACACAATTGTGATATCCTCGGGTACTTTGTAGGGTTCTCCTAATTTGTACGATTTGGAACAATGGAATGGGCAGAATTCCCATGTATTGTGTAGGCACAGTTCTAATATGTGGCTCCAGGTGCCCAGCCTGGAGGGTGTGTGGCCCAGGATTTCTAGGACAGAAGACTGAAAACACAAACTCAGCCAAGGTTTGGGACGTAGGTATGGCAGGCCCAATCTACAAACCATGAAAAGAACTCTTCAGGATATGAAGAAAGTGCGAGTCTGAGGCGCCTGCTCAGGCTATTTCTTGATTTTGTATCAACGATGGCCGTGGAATGTGGGGAGGCCTCATGGGCCATGGATGAATCTTCCTCTCTGTGGATTTGGCGCGGTCCCCATTGTTATTCGTCAATCTGTGGGATGGGAAGTCACCTTTCAGGTTTGTTACCTCAGGTGTCCCAACCAAAGAGGAATTCCAAAGCAGAGCCCTGGGGAAGAGTGAAGGGACAACCCAAACTGAACCAATATCTCATGCTTCTGAAGTCACGGTGATGATTAGACGTTGGCTCATGTTGGAGTTTCTGTGCATGACTGTCCCTTCAGGAACGGAGCGGAAACTCAAGGCTTTGGTGGTTTTCCCAAGTTGGAAGTTGTGGGATGCCCCCTTCAAGGATTTTTTCGGCGGGACATTTCAGACCTGTTGGGCAGCTCCAGGACATCCCATATGGAATGATTCCGGAGCACCGTTCGAGGATGGATGCCAGGAACGCCCGCCTCGCATTCCAATAGTCTGCTAGCACCAAGACAGTTTAGATTGGATGGTTCTGCAGGAGCTACCGGTGTGACTGAGTGGAATGGGACTTTCGTGTGGCTCCTGGGTGGCTCAGTGTGTTAAGCCACTTCTTTCGACTCAGGTCATGATCTCAGAGTCCTAGGATCGAGCCTCACATCAGGCACTCTGCTCAGCAGGGAGCCTGCTTCCTACTCTCTCTCTGCCTGCTTGTGATCTATGACTGTCAAATAAATAAATAAAATCTTAAAAAAAAAAGTAATGGACTTTCTGAGGTTGGGGTCTAAGGTGTGTTTGTGTCCATGAGGGCCTTGGAATGGGGCGGGGGCACCGGGACCCTGAAGTATTCTCCTAAGATTTGGACATAGCTCCCATGCGCAAGTTTCCTTGTGGAGATGAGATTTGTTCTAATGGGTGCCTCAGGAAACCCCCTACGCTGGTATTGGAATCCAAGCTTTTGAGGAGACATGCCTGTAAACGAAAGCAATGGATCCGTTTATGGCCTAGCGTCCTGTCTGGTTCAATTTTCTTCTCTGGGGACATCCATCTGTGGTATGAGTGGAGGTAGATGCTCAGCTGGTGTGAGACCGCCCTTGTTTGTCCTGGGAGACTTACACAATTGGGATGGCCTCGGGGACTATAGAGGGTTCTCCTTATTTGTGCGATTTTCGACAATGGAATGGGCAGAATTCCCATAGATTGGGTAGACACAGTGCTCATGTGTGGCTCCAGTGGCCCTAGCCTAGAGGGTGTGTGGCCCAGGACTTTGAGGACAGAATTCTGAAAACACAAACTTAGCTTAGGTTTGGGGACGTAGGTATGGCAGGCCCAATCTACAAACCGTAGGAAGAACTCTTCAGGATATGAAGAAAGAGCGAGTCTGAGGCGCTTGCTCAGGCTTTTGTCTCTGGATTTTGTATCAACGATGGCCGTGGAATGTGGGGAGGCCACATGGGCCATGGATGAATCTTCCTCTCTGTGGATTAGTCCCGGTCCCAATTGTTTTTCGTCAATCTGTTGGATGGGAGGTCTGCTTTCAGGTTTGTTACCTCAGGTGTCCCAACCAAAGAGGAATCCTAAGCAGAGGCCTGGGAAAGAGTGAAGGGACAACCCAAACTATGGTTAAAAATTGGGGCCTATGGGCAGGGCAGGCCCAATATGCTATCTCATCATCCAGCCGCTGATAGGCCTTACTTGAGGACTGGGCTTAGGCTGAGGGACAGAATGTGTGTTTGTGACCAATGTGGCCCTCGAGCTTGGGCGGGGCCTCATTGGCCACATTGGTTTCAACTACACTGAACTTTGGACAACATGCCAATCACAAGGTCTCTTGCCATGGGGATGGAGTTCTGATTTCTGCATCATTTTCAACCCTGGGCAGAGGTTGGATATAAAGTCTAGGTTCTGAAGCCTGAACCGCAGTTGGGAAGAGATGATGACCTAAGGCCATGGCGGGTCTGATGTGCTCAGTGTGCGGTCAGCTGTCTGGGTGTTGGTCAGGATGTTCGGGCTCAGGTTGTGTCAGACAGTGCATTAGTGTTCTGGTTAGACTATATAATTTGGGTATAGTCGGAGCCGTGTAGGTTTATCCTCATTAAGGTGCCTGGGAGGCTCATTAGGCAAAATATTTTTCGAGAGGGCTGTCAGTGCTGCATTGTGGGTCAGGAATTGCCAGAGTTGAGGGCTTCTGGGCCAGGTGTGTGAGGACAGAATTCTGAGAACACAAGCTAGACTTGGACTTCAGGCTGTGGGCACGGCAGGTACCCCCTGCAGATCTGAACCAATATCTCATGCATCGGAAGTCACGGCGAGGATGAGACGTTGGCTCAGTTTGGAGTTTCTGTCCATGACTGCACCTTCATGAATGGAGCAGAATCTCAAGGCCATGGAGTTTCTCCCACGTTGGGAGTTGTGGGATGCCCCCTTCAAGGATTCCTTCTGCGGGACAATTGAGACCTGTTGGGCAGCTCCAGGACCTCCCATATGGAATGACGCCAGAGCACCGTTCGAGGATGAATGCCAAGGAAGCCCACCTCGCTTTCCAATTGTCTCCTCGCAACAAGACAGTGGAGATCGGATGGCTCTGCGGGAGCAACCGGGGTGGCTGAGTTGAAATGGTCTTTCCTGAGGATGGGGCCTAATGTGTGTTTGTGTCCATGAGGGCCTTGGAATGGGGCGGTGGGACCGGGAACCTGAAGTATGTGGCCCTCGAGTATGAGCGGGGCCTCATGGGCCACACTGGTTTCAACTACACTGAACTTTGGACAACATGCCAATCACAAGGTTTCTTGCCATGGGGAAAGAGTTCTGCTTTCTGCATCATTATCAACCCTGGGCAGTGGTTGGAGATAAGGTCTAGGTTCTGAAGCCTGATAACCACAGTTGGGAAGAGATGACGACCTTAGGCCATGGCATGTTGATGTGCTCAGTATGAGGTCAGCTACCTGGGTGTTGGTCAGGAGGTTCGGGCTCAGGTGGTGACAGACAGTGCATTAGTGCCCAGCTTAGACTATATAATTTGGGTGCAGTGGAGTGCCGTTTAGTTTTATCCTCATTTAAGGTGCCTGGGCAGCTCATTAGGCAATAAAATTTTTTGAAGAGGTCAGGCTGAGTCTTGCCTTGTGGGTCCGGAATTGCAAAACTTGAGGGATTCTTGCCTAGGAGTGTGAGGACAGAAGTCTGAGAACACAAGCTAGACTTGGGCTTCAGGCCGAGGGGAAGCTGGTACCCCCTGCAGATCTGAACCTATATCTCATGCATCTGATGTCACGGTGAGGATCAGACGTTGGCTCAGATTGGAGTTTCTGTGCATGACAGCCCCTTCATGAACGGTGCGGAATCTCAAGGCCATGGAGGTTTTTCCACGTTGGGAGTTGTGGGATGCCCCCTTCAAGGATTCATGTGCGGGACAATTGAGACCTGTTGGGCAGCTCCAGGACATCACATATGGAATGACTCCAGAGCAGTGTTCGGGGATGGATGCCAGGGAAGCCCGCCTCGCATTCCAATTTTCTCCTAGCACAAAGACAGTTTAGAATGGATGGCTCTGCAGGAGCAACCGGGGTGGCTGAGTTGAAATGGACTTTCCTGAGAATGGGGCCTAATGTGTGTTTTTGTCCATGAGGGCCTTGGAATGGGGGGGTGGCACCGGGAACCTGAAGTATTCTCCTAAGTTTTTGACTAGCTCCCATGCACAAGTTTCCTTGTGAAGACGAGATTTGTTCTGATGGGTGACTCAGGAAACCCCCTTTGCTGGTATTGGTTTCCAGGGTTTTGAGAAGACATGCCTGTAAACCAAAGCAATGGATCCGATTATGGCCTAGTGTCCTGTCTGGTTCAATCTTCTTCCCATGGATTGGGTAGTCACAGTCCTAATGTGTGGCTCCAGGGGCCCCAGCCTGGAGGGTGTGTGGCCCAGGACTTTGGGGACAGAAGTCTGATAACACAAACTCATCTTAGGTTGTGGGAGGTAGGTATGGCAGGCCCAATCTACAAACCATGAGAAGAATTCTTCAGGATATGAAGAAAGAGCTAGTCTGAGGTGCTTGTTCAGACATTTGTCTCTGGATATTGTATCAACGATGGCCGTGGAAGATGGGGAGGCCTCATGGGCCATGGACGAATCTCCCTCTTTGTGGATTTGGCCCGGTCCCAAATATTTTTCGTCAATCTGTGGGATGGGAGGTCTCTTTCAGGTTTGCTACCTCAGGTGTCCCAACAAAAGAGGAATTCCAAGCAGAGCCCTGGGGAAGAGTGAAGGGAAAACCCAAACTATGGTTAAAAATTGGGGCCTAGGGGCATGGCATGCCCAATATGCTGTCACTTCATCCAGCCACTGAGAGGCCTTACTTGAGGACTGGGCTCAGGCTGAGGGTCACAATATGCGTTTGTGACCAATGTGCCCCGCGAGCATGGGCGGGGCCTAATTGGCCACACTGATTTCAACTACACTGAACTTTGGACAACATGCCAATTACAAGGTTTCTTACCACGGGGAAAGAGTTCTGATTTCTTGATCATTTTTACCCTGGGCAGTGGTTTGAGATAAGGTCTAGGTTCTGAAGCCTGAAAACCGCAGTAGGGAAGAGATGACGACCTAAGTGTGTGTGTGACCTATGTGGCCCGCGAGCATGGGCGGGGCAACATTGGCAACACTGCTTTCAACTACACTGACCTAAGGCCATGGCGGGTCTGATGTGCTCAGTGTGCGGTCAGCTGCCTGGGTTTTGGTCAGGAGGTTCGTGCTCAGTTGGTGCTGATGGTGCATTAGTGCCCAGGTTAGACTATATAATTTGGGTACAGTCGAGTGCCGTGTAGGTTTATACTCATTTAAGGTGCTTGGGCAGCTCATTAGGCAAGATATGTTTTTTTAGAGGGCTGGCAGAGTGCTGCATTGTGGGTCCGGAATTGACAAACTTGAGGGCTTCTAGGCCAGGAGTGTGAGGACAGAAGTCTGAGAACACAAGCTAGACTTGGACTTCAGGCCGAGGCCACAGCAGGTACCCCCTGCAGATCTGACCCAATGTCTCATGCGTATGAAGTCACGGCGAGGATCAGACGTTGGCTCAGTTTGGAGTTTCTGTGCATGACTGCCTCTTCATGAACGGAGCAGTTCTAAAGGCCATGGAGGTTTTCCCACGTTGGGAGTTGTGGGCTGCCCCCTTCAAGGGGCTGCCCCCTTCAAGGATTCCTTCTGCGGGACAATTAAGACCTGTTGGGCAGCTCCAGGACATCCCATATGGAATGACTCCAGAGCACCGTTCGAGGATGGATGCCAGGGAAGCCCGCCTCGCATTCCAATTGTCTCCTAGGAACAAGACAGTTTAGTTCGGATGGCTCTGCGGGGGCAAACTGGGTGGCTGAGTTGAAATGGACTTTCCTGCGGCTCCTGGGTTGCTCAGTGGGTTAAGCCGCTTCCTTAGGCTCAGGTCATGATCTCAGAGTCCTGGTTTCGAGCCTCATATCGGGCCTGCTTCCTTCTATCTCTCTGCCTGCCTCTCTGCCTGCTTGTGATCTCTGTCTGTCTTATAAATAAATAAAATCTTTAAACAAAAAAAAGAAATGGACTGCCTGAGGATGGTGCCTAATGTGTGTTTGTGTCCATGAAGGCCTTGGAATGGGGCGGTGGCACCGGGACCCTGAAGTATTCTCCTAAGCTTTTGACATAGCTCCCATGCACAAATTTCCTTGTGGAGACGAGATTTGTTCTGATGGGTGCCACAGGAAGCCCCTTATTCTGGTATTGGAATCCAGGCTTTTGATGAGACATGACTGTAAACCAAAGCAATGGATCCGATTATGGCCTAGGGTCCTGTCTGGTTCAATCTTCTTCTCTAGGGACATCCATCTATGGTATAATTGGAGGTAGATGCTCAGCTGGTGTCAGACCGCCCTTGTTTGTCCCCGGAGACCTACATTATTGGGATGGCCTCGGGTACTTTGGATGGTTCTCCTAATGTGTACGATTTTGGACAATGGAATGTGCAGATTCCCATGGATTGGGTAGGCACAGTCCTATATGTATGGCTCCAGGGGCCCCAGCCTGGAGGGTGTGTGGCCCAGGACTTTGAGGACAGAAGTCTGAAAACACAAACTCAGCTTAGGTTTGGGGACGTAGGTATGGCAGGTCCAATCTATAAACCATGTAAAGAATTCTTCAGGATATGAAGAAAGAGCGAGTCTGAGGCACTTGCTCAGGCTTTGTCTCTGGATTTTGTATCAACGATGGCCGTGGAATGTGGGGAGGCCTCATGGGCCGTGGACGAATCTTCCTCTCTGCGGATTTGACCCGTTCCCAATTGTTTTTCGTCAAGCTGTGGGATGGGAGGTCTCCTTTCAGGTTTGTTACCTCAGTGTCTCAACCAAAGAGGAATTCCAAAGTAGAGCACCGGGGAAGAGTGAATGGACAACCCAAACTGTGGTTAAAAATTGGGGCCTAGGATCATGGCAGGCCCAATATGCTGTCTCTTCATCCAGCCGCTGAGAGGCATTACTTGAGGACTCTGCTCAGGCTGAGGGTCACAATATATATATTTTTTTTTTCTAGAGGGCAGGCAGAGTCCTGCATTGTGGGTCCGGAATTGCCAAATTTGAGGGCTTCTGGGCCAGGAGTGTGAGGAGAGAAGTCTGATCAGGACAATTGAGACCTGTTTGGCAGCTCCAGACATCCCATATGGAATGACTCCAGAGCACCGTTCAAGATCGATGCCAGGGAAGCCCGCCTCGCATTCCAATTGTCTCCTAGCACCAAGCAGTTTAGATTGGATGGCTCTGCGGGTGGAACCGGGGTGGCTGAGTTGAATTGGATTTTCCTGAGGATGGGGCCTAATGTGTGATTGTGTCCATGAGGGCCTTGGATTGGGGCGGTGGCACAGGGCCCATGAAGTATTCTCCTAAGCTTTTGACATAACTCCCATGCACAAGTTTCCTTGTGGAGACAGATTTGTTCTGATCGGTGCCTGAGGAAACCATTTTTGCTGGTATTAGAATGCAGTCCTTTGAGGAGACATGCCTGTAAACCAAATCAATGCATCCGATTATGGGCTAGGGTCCTGTCTGGTTCCATCTTCTTCTCTGGGGACATCCATCTATGGTATGAGTGGAGGTAGATGCTCAGCCGGTGTCAGACCGCCCTTGTTTGTCCCGGGAGACCTACACTATTGGGATGGCCTCGGGGACTTTGGAGGGTTCTCCTGATTTGTAAGATTTTGAACAATGGAATGCGCAGAATTCCCATGGATTGGGTAGGCCCAGTCCTACTGTGTGGCTCCAGGGGCACCAGCCTTTACGGTGTGTGTCCCAGGACTTTGAGGACACAAGTCTGAAAACACAAACTCACCTTAGGTTTGGGGACGTAGGAATGGCAGGCCCAATCTACAGACCATGAGAAGAAATCTTCAGGGTATGAAGAAAGAGCTAGTCTGAGGCGCTTGCTCAGGCTTTTGTCTCTGGATTTTGTATCAACGGTGGCCGTGGAATGTGGGGATTCCTCATGTGCCATGGACGAATCTTCCTCTTTGTGGATTTGGCCCAGTCCCAATGGTTTTTCGTCAATCTCTGGGATGGGAGGTCTCCTTTCAGGTTTGTTACCTCAGTGTCCCAACAAAAGAGGAAATCCAAAGCAGAGCCCTGGGGAAGAGTGAAGGGACAACCCAAACTATGGCTAAAATTGGTGCCTTGGGGCATGGCAGGCCCAATATACTGTCACTTCATCCAGCCACTAAGAGGCCTTACTTGAGGACTTGGCTCAGGCTGAGGGTCACAATGTGTGTTTGTGACCAATGTGGCCAACAAGCATCCCCGGGGATCATGGGCCACACTGGTTTCAACTACACTGAACTTTGGACAACATGCCAATCACATGGATTCTTGCCATGGGAAAGGAGTTCTGATTTCTGCATCATTTTCAACCCTGGGCAGTGGTTGGAGATAATGTCTAGGTTCTGAAGCCTGAAAATCGCAGTTGGGAGGAGATGAAGACCTAAGGCCATGTCGGGTCTGATGTGCTCAGTGTACGGTCAGCTGCCTGGGTGTTGGTCAAGAGGTTCAGGCACAGGTTGGGCCAGAGTGCATTAGTGCCCAGGTTAGCCTACATAATTTGTGTACAGTCGAGTGCCGTGTATGTTTATCATCATTTGAGATTCCTCGGAAACTCATTAGGAAATATATTTTTTCTAGAGTGCTGGCAGTCTGGTGCATTGTGGGTCCGGAATTGCTAGACTTGAGGGGTTCTGGGTAGTAGTGTGAGGACAGTAGTCTGAGAACACAAGCTAGACTTGGGCTTCAGGCCGAGGGCACGGCAGGTACCCCCTGCAGATCTGAACCAATATCTCATGCATCTGAAGTCACGGCGAGGATCAGACGTTGGCTCAGGTTGGAATTTCTGTGCATGACTGCCCCTTCATGAACGGAGCGGAATCTCAAGGCCATGGGGGTTTTTCCACGTTGGGAGTTGTGGGATGCCCCCTTCAAGGATTCCTTCTGCGGGACAATTGAGACCTGTTGGGCAGATCCAGTACATCTCATATGGAATGACTCCAGAGCACCGTTCGTGGATGGATTCCAGGGAAGCCCGCCTCGCATTCCAATTGGCTAATAGCAACAAGACAGTGTAGATCAGATGGCTCTGCGGGAGCAACCGGGATGGCTGAATTGAAATGGACTATAATGGGTCTCCTGGGTGTCTCAGTGGGTTAAGCTGCTGCCTTTGGCTGAAGTCATGATCTCAGAGTTCTCGATCAAGCCTCATATCAGGCTCTCTGCTTAGCAGGGAGCCTACCTCCTACTCTCTCTCTGCCTGCCTCTCTGCCTGCTTGTGATCTTTGTCTGTCAAATAAATAAAAGAAATCTTAAATAGAAAAAAAAAGAAATGGTCTTTCCTGAGGATGGGGCATAATGTGTGTTTGGGTCCATGATGGCCTTGGTTTGGGGCGGTGGCACAGTGACCCTGAAGTATTCTACTAAGCTTTTGACATAGCTCCCATGCACAAGTTTTCTTGTGGAGATGAGATTTGTTCTCATGGGTGCCTCAGGAAACCCGCTTTGCTGGTATTGGAATCCAGTCCTTTGAGGAGACATGCCTGTAAACCAAAGCAATGCATCCGATTATGGCCTAGGGTCCTGTCTGGTTCAATCTTCTTCTTTGGGGATATCCATCTATGGTATGAGTGGAGGTAGATGCTCAGCTGGTGTCAGACCGCCCTTGTTTGTCCCGGGAGACCTACACTATTGGGATGGCCTCGGGGACTTTGGAGGGTTCTCCTGATTTGTACGATTTTGGACAATGGAATGGGCAGAATTCCAATGGATTGTGTAGGCACAGTCCTAATATGTGACTCAGGGGCCACAGCCTGGAGGTTTTGTGGCCCAGGACTTTGAGGACAGAAGTCTGAAAACAAAAACTCAGCTTAGGTTTGGGGACGTAGGTATGGCAGGCCAAATCTACAAACCATGTGAAGAACACTTCAGTATCTGAAGCAAGAACGAGTCTGAGGCGCTTGCTCAGGCTTTTGTCTCTGGATTATGTATCAATAGCCGTGGAATGTGCGGAGACCTCATGGGCCATGGACGAATCTTCATCTCTGTGGATTAGGCACGGCCCAATTGTTTTTCGTCAATCTGTTGGATGGGAGGTCTCCTTTCAGGTTTGTTACCTCAGGTGTCCCAACCAAAGAGGAATTCCAAAGCAGAGCACTGTGGAAGAGTGAAGGGGCTACCCAAACTCTGCTTAAAAATTGGGGCCTAGGGGCAGGGCAGGCCCAATATGCTGTCCCTTCAATAGCCACTTAGAAGCCTTACTTGAGGACTGGGTTCAGGCTGAGGGTCACAATGTGTGTTTGTGACCAATGTGGCCTGCGTACATGGGCGGGGCCACATGGGCAACACTGGTTTCATCTACACTGTACATTGGACCACATGCCAATCACAAGGTGTCTAGCCATGGGGAAGGAATTCTGATTTCTGCATCATTTTCAACCCTGGGCAGTGGTTGGAGATAAGGTCTAGGTTCTGAAACCTGAAAACCGCAGTTGGGTAGAGATGAGGACTTAAGGCCTTGGCGGGTCTGATTTGCTCAGTGTGCAGTCAGCTGTCTGGGTGTTGGTCAGGAGGTTGGGCTCAGGTTGTGTCAGACAGTGCATTATGCCCATGTTAGACTATATATTTGAGTACAGTCGAGTGCCGTGTAGGTTTATCCTCATTTAAGGTGCCTGGGCAGCTCTTAAGCAATAAATTTTTTCTAGAGGTCTAGCAGAGTGCTGCATATGTGTCCGGAATTGCCAGACTTGAGGGATTCTGGGCCAGGAGTGTGAGGACAGAAGTCTGAGAACAGAAGCTAGACTTGGGCTTGAGGCCGAGGGCACGGCAGGTACCCCCTTCAGATCTGAACCATTATCTCATGCATCTGAACTCACGGCGAGGATCAGACGTTGGCTCAGGTTTGAGTTTCTGTGCATGACTGCCCCTCCATGAAAGGAGCGGAATCTCAAGGCCATGGAGGTTTTCCCACGTTGGGAGTTGTGGGATGCCCCCTTCAAGGATTCCTTCTGCGGGACAATTGAGACCTGATGGGCAGCTCCAGGACGTCCCATATGGAAAGACTCCAGAGCATCGTTCGAGGATGGATGCCAGGGAAGCCCGCCTCGCATTCCAATTGTCTCCTAGCAACAAGACAGTTGAGATCTTCTGGCTCTGCGGGAGCAACCAGGTTGGCTGAGTTGAAATGGACTTTCATGAGGATGTGGCCTAATGTGTGTTTGTGTCCACGAGGGCCTTGGAATGGGGCGGTGGCACCGGGACCCTGAAGTATTCTCCTAAGCTTTTGACATAGCTCCCATGCACAAGTTTCCTCGTGGAGACGAGATTTAACCTGATGGGTGCCTCAGGAAACCCCCTATGCTCTTATTGGAGTCCAGGCTTTTGAGGATACATGCCTGTAAACCAAAGCAACTGATCCTTTATGGCCTAGGGTCCTGTCTGGTTCAATCTTCTTCTCTGGGGCATCCATCTATGGTATGAGTGGAGGTAGATGCTCAGCTGGTGTCAGACCGCCCTTGTTTGTCCCGGGAGACCTACACTATTGGGATGGCCTCGGGGAATTGGAGGGTTCTCCTAATATGTACGATTTTGGACAATGGAATGGGCAGAATTCCCATTCATGGGGTAAGCACAGTCCTAATGTGAGGCTCCAGGGGCCCCAGCCTGGAGGGTGTGTGGCCCAGGACTTTGCGGACAGAAGTCTGAAAACACAAACTCAGCTTAGGTTTGGGGACGTAGGTATGGCAGGCCCAATCTCAAACCATGAGAACAACTCTTCAGGATATGAAGAAAGAGTGAGTCTGAGGCGCTTGCTCAGGCTTTTGTCTCTGGATTTTGTATCAACTATGGCCGTGGAAAGTGGGGAGGCCTCATGGGCCATGGGCGAATCTTCCTCTCTGTGGATATGGCCCGGTCCCAGTGGTTTTTCGACAATCTTGGGATGGGAGGTCTCCTTTCAGGTTTGTTACCTCAGGTGTCTCAACCAAAGAGGAATTCCAAAGCAGAGCCCTGGGGAAGAGTGTAGGGACAACCCAATTATGGTTAAAAATTTGGGCCTAGGGGCATGGCAGGCCCAATATGCTGTCTCTTCATCCAGCCACTGAGAGGCCTTACTTTAGGACTGGACTCAGGCTGAGAGTCAAAATGTGTATTTGTGACCAATTGGCCTGCGAGCATGGGCGGGGCCACATGGGCCACACTGGTTTCAACTTCACTGAACTTTGGACAACATGCCAATCACAAGGTTTCTTGCCATGGGGAAGGAGGTCTGATTTCTGCATCATTTTCAACCCTGGGAAGTGGGTGGATTTAAGGTCTAGGTTCTAAATCCTGAAAACCGCAGTTGGGAAGAGATGATGACCTAAGGCCATGGTGGGTCTGATATGCTCAGTGTGCGGTCAGCTGCCTGGTTGTTGGTCAGGAGGTTCGGGCTCAGGTTGTGTCAGACATTGCATTAGTGTCCAGGTTCGACTTTATAATTTTGTTACAGTCGAGTGCCGTGTAGTTTTATCCTCATTTGTGCTGCCTGGGCAGCTAAGTACGCAAGATATTTTTTCTAGAGGGCAGGCAGAGTGCTGCATTGTGGGTCCAGAATTGCCAAAAGTGAGGGCTTCGGGGCCAGTAGTGTGAGGACAGAAATCTGAGAACACCAGCTAGACTCCGATGTCAGGCCGAGGGCAGGGCAGGTACCCCCTGCAGGTATGAACCAATATCTCATGCATCTGAAGTCACGGCGTGGATCAGACTTGGCTCAGGTTGGAGTTTCTGTGCATGACTGCCCCTTCATGAACGAAGCAAAGTCTTAAGGCTGTTAACGTTTTCCCACGTTGGGAGTAGTTCGATGCCCCCTTCAAGGATTCCTTATTCGGGACATTTGAGACCTGTTGGGCAGCTCCAGGACATTTCCTATGGAATGACTCCAGAGCATTGTTCGAGGATGGATGCCAGGGAAGATTGCCTCGCATTCCAATTGTCTCCTAACAACAAGAAAGTTGAGATCTGATGGCTCTGCGGGAGACACCGGGAAGGCTGAGGTGAAATGGACTTTCCCGAGGTAAGGTCCTAAAGTGTGTTTGTGTCCATGGGGGCCTTGGAATGGGGCGGTGGCACCGGGACCCTGAAGTATTCTCCTAAACTTTTGACATAGCACCCATGCTCAAGTATCCTTGTGCAGATGAGGTTTGTTCTGATGGGTGCCTCAGGAAACCCCCTATGCTTGTATTGGAATTCAGGCTTTTGAGGAGACATGATTGTAAACCAAAGCTTGGATCCGATTATGGCCTAGGGTCATGTCTGGTTCCATCTTCTTCTCTGGGGACATCCATCTATGTCATGTGTGGAGATAGATGCTCAGCTGGTGTCAGACAGCCCTTTTTTGTCCCGAGAGACCTACACTCTTGGGATGGCCTCGGGGACTTTGCAGGGTTCTCCTAATATGTACGATATTGAACAATGGAATGGGCAGAATTTCCATGCATGGGGTAAGCACAGTCCTAATGTGTGGCTCCAGGGGCCCCATCCTGGAGGGTGTGTGGCCCTGGAATTTGAGGACAGAAAGCTGAAAACACAAACTCAGCTTAGGTTTGGGGACGTCGGTATGGCAGGCCCAATCTACAAACCATGAGAATAAAACTTCAGGATATGAAGAAAGAGCGAGTCTGAGGCGCTTGCTCAGGCTTTTGTCTCTGGATTTTGTATCAACCATGGCCTTGGAATGTGGGGAGGCCTCCTGGGCCATGGACAAATCTTCCTCTCTGTGGATATGGCCCAGTCCCAATGATTTTTCGTCAATCTGTGGGATGGGAGGTCTCCTTTCAGGTTTGATACCTCAGGTGCCCCAAACAAATAGGAATTCCAAAGCAGAGCCCTGGGGAAGAGAGAAGGGACTAGACAGTTGAGATCTGATGGCTCTGCGGGAGAAACCGGGGTGGCTGAGTTGAAATGGACTTTCTTGAGGATGGGGCCTAATGTGTGTTTGTGTCCATGAGGGCCTTGTAATGGAGGCTAGCCTGGAGGTTGTTTGGGTCCAGGCTGTGGGCACAGATGTCTGGAAACACAAACTCAGCTTATGAGTGGCGCCTAGGGTATGGCAGGCCGGATGTACAGCCCAAGAGGGAGCTCCTGGGCCTCTGAAACAAGGGCGAGTGGGAGGCGTTCCTTCAGGCTTTTGTCTCTGGATGTTGTGTCCGGGATAGCCGTGGATTGGACGGGTGGCCTCAGGGAATATGGACGAGTATCCCTCTCTGGGTATTTGTCCCAGCTCCCAAGAGTTTGGGGTCATTTTGTGGGAAGGGTGGAGTCGTGTTGTCTGGCTCATGTGTCTCTCCAAGAAAGGGATTCGAGAGCAGAGCCCCAGGTACGGGCGGGGAGACTGGAAAACTCAAACAAGGTGAGGATTGGGTGCATAGCGGCCTGGCAAGCCCCATATATGGGCTCTTGGTCCAGGCCCTGACAGGCCTTACTTTGACATGGGGCTCACACTGAGGGTCACAGTGTGAATTTGTGCTGCTGCATTCACGGTTGGGCGTGGAATCAGGGGCCATGAAGGTTTCTCTCACCCTGAAGGTGTGACTCCATGCCAAGAGCAAGCTTTACAACCATGGGGAAGGAGGAGTTCTCTTTTGTGCTTGCGATACCCAGCTGTGTGGAGAATTGATATAATGTCTAGGTTCAGATATCTGAAAACCAAGGTTAGGAAGAGGTGACGGTATAAGACCATGGCGTGTCCGAAGTGCTGGGTGTGTGGCCAGCTGTCTCCTTGTCTGTCTCGACGTGTGGCATCAGGCTGTGTCAGATGGAGCATAAGTGCCCAGAGCAACCTATCCAGGTCGGGTACCGTCGAGGCCCGAGCAGGTTGATCCTCATATGGGTTTTCTGGAGAACCCCACAGGGAAACGTTGTTCTTCCGTTGGGCAGACCCTGGGCTGGATTGTGGTTCTGGAGTTCCTAGTCCGGAGGGCTTGTTTGCCAGGAGTGTGAGGAAGGAAGTCTGAAAACACAAGCTAGCCTGAGGTTTGGGACCAAGGGAAGAGCAGGCCCACTCTGCAGAGGCTGTATCGAGATCTCCTGCACTGAGGTCATGTCAACTATGAGACGTGCCTCAGGCTAGAGTTTTTGTCCAGCATGGCCTCTTCCTTAAGGGTGTGGGGGCTTCATGACGCCAGGGATGTTTGCCTACGATGGGATTTGTGAACTACTCCAAACCTCAAGGTTTCCTTCTGCACGACAGTCGAGTCCTATTGGATGGTTCCAGGAGGTCCCATATGGAAACACTCGAGAGCAGGTGTCTAAGCATGGATGCCTGGGAACGCCACCTCATATTCCCACTCTTTAGTCAGGACAAGTCAGGCTCAATCTGCGGGCTCCTGGGTGAGCTACCCAGAGGGGAGAGTTGAAATGGACTCTCCTGAAGATGAGTCCTACTGTGGCTTGGTGGCCTGGGAGAACTTGGAATGTGGAGGGGGCTCAGGACTCTGCAGGATTCTCCAACCTGAGGTGTTTAACATGGCTCCAACAAGGAAGCTTTCATGTGGAGTCGAGAGGTGTTATGTTCAGTGCCTCAGGAAAGCCCCATATCCTGTTCTTCAAACCAAAGCCTCTGAGGAGTGACACCTGGACACCAAAGCAAGAGTTGAGATTAGGGCCTAAGGGCCTGTCCGGCTCAACCTTCTATCTCTGTTGACATCTGTGTGCATGCCTTGGTGGAAGTAGCTGCTCAGCTTGTGTCCGAATGCCCCTGTGTCTCCAGGGAGGCTCCCAGTAGTGGGATGTCCTTGAGGTTTCTCATATTCTGGAGGTGTGACGCCAAAGGAATGGACACAGTTTTCCAGGAGAGAGCAGGCACGGTCCTGTGGTCCAATGTGCTAGGTGTGCAGCCAGCTGTGTCGGTGTCTGATGGAAGGTCTGGGCTCAGGCTATTTGCGACAGAGCATCAGTGTTTAAGGTAGCCTATGCAATTGGGGTGTTGCCGACGGCCAAGCTCTTTGGTCCTCATTTGGGGTTCTGGGCAGCACCATAGACAATATTTTTCTCCTGGGAGGCAGGCAGAGTGCTTCATTGTGGCCCCAGAATTCCCAGGAGGGTGGGTTAGTGGGCCCGGAATGTGAGGACAGAAGTCTGAAAACACAAGCTAGGGTGAGGATTGGAGCCAAGGGCGGAGCAGGCCCACTCTGCAGAGGCTGAATCAAAATCTCCTTCATCTGAAGTCAGGCTGAGGATCAGACGTTGGCTGAGGCTGGAGTATGTGTCCATGATGGCACCTTCATGAAGCAGGGGCCTCATGAGGCCAAGGAAGTTTTCCCACGCTGAGTTTGGAGGTTACCCCAACCACAAGTTTTCCTTCTGCGGGACATTCGAGTCCTGTTGCATGGCTCCAGGACATAGGATACGGAAGTAGTGGAGAACAGGGTTCGAAGGATGGATCCCTGAACAGCATGCCTCGCATTCCCTTTGGCCATTAGCCACAAGATATGTTTGATCTGCTGCCTCTGGGGCACGCTACCCAGGGGGCTACGTTGAAATGGCCTCTCCTGAGGATGCGTCGTAATTTGCGTTTGTGTCCATGGAGACCTTGGAATGTGCAGGTTGTTCAGTGGCCCTGCGGAACTCTCCTACCTGAAGGGTTTGATACGTCCCCAGTAAGTAAGCTCCCCATGTGGAGACGAGAGAGGTTTCTTTGGTGCCTCAGAAAAGCCCCGTGTGCTGGTCTACGAAAACAGTCCTCTGAGGACGGACACATGGAAACCAAATCTAAGGTTCAGATTAGGGCCTGGGGGCCTGTCCATTTCAACCTTCTGTCTCTGGGGACACTGTCTGAGAGTCTAAGTGGATATAGATGCTCCACCGGTGTCAGAGAGCCCCTCTTAGTCCAGGGTGGCCTACACTATTGATGGCCTCAGGGGCCTTGGAGCTTTTCCCTAACCTGTAGGGTTGTGGTCAATGGATTGGGCACAATTTCCTTGGAGAGGGCAGGCACAATCTTTCGCTGTGGCTCCAGAGGCCCTAGCCTGGAGGTTGTGTGGGTCCAGGCTGTGGGCACAGAAGTCTGAAAACACAAACTCAGCTTATGCGTGGCGCCTAGCGTATGGCAGGCCGCATGTACAGCCCGAGAGGGAGCTCCTGGGCCTCTTAAAGAAGGGCGAGTGGGAGGCGTTCCTTCAGGCTTTTGTCTCTGGATGTTGTGTCCGGGATAGCCGTGGATAGGAGGGGTGGCCTCAGGGACTGTGCACGAGTATCTCTCTTTGGGGATTTGTCCCAGCTCCCAAGAGTTTGGGGTCATTTTGTGGTAAGGGTGGAGTCGTGTTTTCTGGCTCATGTGTCTCTCCAAGAAAGGAATTCCAGAGCAGAGCCCCTGGTATGGGCTGGGCGACTGGTAAACTCAAACACTGGTGAGGATTGGGAGCATATGGGCTTTGCAAGCCCCATATGTGGGCTCTTGGTCCAGGCCCTGACAGGCCTTTCTTTGACATGGGGCTCATGCTGAGGGTCACAGTGTGAATTTGTGCCCAAGCAGCACTCAAGTTTGGGCGTGGCATCAGGGACCAGGAAGGTTTCTCCCACCCTGAAGTTGTGATTCCATGCCAAGAGCAAGCTTTACAACCATGGGGAAGGAGGAGTTCTGTTTTGTGCCTGCGATACCCAGTTGTGTGGAGAATTGATATAATGTCTAGGTTCAGATATCTGAAAACTAAGGTTAGGAAGAATTGACTGCATAAGACCATGGCGTGTCCGAAGTGCTGGGTATGCGGCCAGCTGTCTCCTTGTCTGTCTGGACATCTGGCTTCAGGCTGTGTCAGACAGAGCATGAGTGCCCAGAGCAGCCTATCCATTTCGGGGACCGTCGAAGCCCGAGCAGGTTGATCCTCATCTGGGTTTTCTGGAGAACCCAACAGGGAAACGTTTTTCTTCCATTGGGCAGACTCTGGGCTGGGTTGTGGTTCTGGAGTTCATAGTCCGGAGGGCTTGTTTGCCAGGAGTGTGAGGAAGCAAGTCTGAAAACACAAGCTAGCGTGAGGTTTGGGACCGAGGGCATGGCAGGCCCACACTGCAGAGGCTGAATCGATATCTCCTGCTTTGAGGTCATGTCATATATGAGACGTGCCTCAGGCTAGAGTTTTTGTCCAGCATGGCATCTTCCTGAAGGGTGTGGGTTTTTCATGAGGCCAGGGATGTTTGCCTACGATGGGATTTGTGAAATACTCCAAACCTCAAGGTTTCCTTCTGCACGACTGTCGAGTCCTCTTGGATGGTTCCAGGAGGCCCCATACGGAAAGACTCGAGAGCAGGTGTCTAAGCATGGATGCCTGGGAACGCCACCTCATATTCCCACTGTTTAGTCAGGACAAGGTTGGCTCAATCTGTGGGCTCCTGGGTGAGCTACCCAGAGGGGAGAGTTGAAATGGACTCTCCTGAAGATGAGACCTACTGTGGCTTGGTGGCCTGGGAGACCTTGGAATGTGGAAGTGGCTCAGGGACTCTGCAGGATTCTCCAACCTGAGGTGTTTGACAGGCTTCAACAAGGAAGCTTCCCATGTGGAGACGAGAGGAGTTCTGTTCAGTGCCTCAGGAAAGCCCCATATCCTGTTCTTCGAACCAAAGCCTCTGAGGAGTGACACCTGGAAAACAAAGCAAGAGTTGAGATTAGGCCCTAAGGGCCTGTCCAGCTCAACCTTCTATCTCTGTTGACATCTGTATGCATGCCTTCGTGGAGGTAGCTGCTCAGCTTGTGTCAGAATGCCTCTGTGTGTCCAGGGAGGCTCCCAGTAGTGGGATGTCCTCGGGGGCCTTGAGGTTTCTTATATTCTGGAGGTGTGACGCCAAAGGAATGGACACAGTTTCCCAGGAGAGAGCAGGCACGTTCCTGTGGTAATGCTCCAGAGGACCCAGCCTAGAGGCTGTGTTTGCCAGGGCTGTGGGGACAGATGTCTGAAAAAGCAAACTTGGTTCAGCTAGGGGCCAAGGTAATGGCAGGCCTGATCACCACTCCGTGAGGGGAGATCCTCTGGATATCAAAGGAGGGCAAGTGGGAGGCAGTTGCTCAGGCTTTTGTCTCTGGGTGTTGCGTTCACAGTGGCCGTTCAGGGTAGGGGTTGCTTCAGGGGCTGAGGAAGACCCTTCCTCTCGGGGGATTGTCCAAGCTCCCAAGTGTTTTGGTTCATTCTGTGGGAAGGGAAGAGTACTGTTTTCTGCCACAAGGGACCCCCCAAGAGAGGGACTCTAGAGCAAAGCAATGGGATCCCTCAACTGGAATACACACCATCTAGTTAGTCCTGGGTGCCTATGGGCATGGCAAGCCACATATGCGGGCTCTTGGTCCAGTCACTGAGAGGCGTTACTTGAATAAGGAACTCACGCTGAGGGTTACAATGTGTGTTGGTGCCCAAGGCGGCGCTCACGCATGGTCGTGGCCTCATGGGACATGCCGTTTTTTTCTACACTGAAGGTTGGACTCACTGCCAGCAGCAAGGTTTCTTGCCATGGGGAAGGAGGGGTTCTGACTTGTGCATCAGGTTCCCCCCTGTGCAGGGATTGGAGATAAGTCTAGGATCCGAAGACTGAAAACCCAGGTTGGGAATGGATGGTGGACTAAGGCAGTGGCGGGTCCAATGTGCTGGGTGTGCAGCCAGCTGTTTCGGTGTCTGTTGGAAGGTCTGGGCTCAGGCTATTTGCGAAAGAGCATTAGTGTTTAAGGTAGCCTATGCAATTGGGGAGTTGCCGAGGGCCAAACAGTTTGATCCTCATTTGGGGTTTCTGGGCAGCACCATAGACAATGTTTTTCTCCTGGGTGGCAGGCAGAGTGCTTCATTGTGGCCCCAGAATTCCCAGTAGGGAGGGTTTGTGGGCCAGGAGTGTGAGGACGGAAGTCTGAAAACACAAGCTAGGGTGAGGATTGGAGCCAAGGGCAGAGCAGGCCCACTCTGCAGAGGCTGAATCAAAATCTCCTGCATCTGAAGTCAGGCTGAGGATCAGATGTTGGCTGAGGCTGGCGTATGTGTCTATGATGGCACCTTCATGAAGCGGGGGCCTGGAGGCCTGTCCATTTCAACCTTCTGTCTCTGGGGACACTGTCTGAGAGTCTAAGTGGATATAGATGCTCCGCTGGTGTCAGAGAGCCCCTCTTAGTCCAGGGTGGCCTACACTATTGATGACCTCAGGGGCCTTGGAGCTTTTCCCTAACCTGTAGGGTTGTGGTCAATGGATTGGGCACAATTTCCTTGGAGAGGGCAGGCACAATCTTTCGCTGTGGCTCCAGAGACCCTAGCCTGGAGGTTGTGTGGGTCCAGGCTGTGGGCACAGAAGTCTGAAAACACAAACTCAGCTTATGCGTGGCGCCTAGCGTATGGCAGGCCGGATGTACAGCCCAAGAGGGAGCTCCTGGGCCTCTGAAACAAGGGCGAGTGGGAGGCGTTCCTTCAGGCTTTTGTCTCTGGATGTTGTGTCCGTGATAGCCGTGGATAGGAGGGGTTGCCTCAGGGACTATGGACGAGTATCCCTCTCTGGGTATTTGTCCCAGCTCCCAAGAGTTTGGGGTCATTTTGTGGGAAGGGTGGAGTTGTGTTTTCTGGCTCATGTGTCTCTCCAAGAAAGGGATTCCAGAGCAGAGCCCCAGGTACGGGCGGGGTGACCGGAAAACTCAAACACTGGTGAGGATTGGGTGTATGGGGGCTTGGAAAGCAAGCATGCGCGGGGCCTCATGTGCCACACTGGTTTCAACTACACTGAACGTTGCACAACATGCCAACCACAAGTTTTCTTGCCCTGGGGAAGGATTTCTGATTTCTGCATTACGTTCAGACCTAGGCAGTGAATAGAGATAAGGTCTAGGTTCTAAAGCCTGAAAACCGAGGTGGAAAGAGATGACGTTCTAAGGCCATGGCGGCTCGATGTGCTCAGTGTGCGGCCAGCTGTCTTGGTGGGGCCAGGAGTTCTAGGCTCAGGCTGTGTCAGAAAGGGCATTAGTGCCCTGGTCAGCCTATGTATTTGGGGTACAGCCAAGGTAGGTGCAGGTTGATCCTCACTTGGGGTTACTTGGTAGCCCCAGAGGGCAATGTGTTTCTTCTGGAGGGCAGGCAGAGTGCTGCTTTGTAGTTCTGGATTGCCAAATTGGAGGGCTTCTTGGTCAGTAGTCTGAGGAAAGAAGTCTGAGAACACAAGCTAGGCTTAGGTTTCTGGGTGAGGACATGGCAGGCACAATCTACAGAACTGAATAGAGATCTCGTGCATCTGAAGTCATGGCGAGGATCAGACGATCGCTCAGGTTGGAATTTCTGACCCTGATAGCGCACTCATGAAGGGGGGGATCACGAGGCCATGGCGGTTTTCCCACAATGGGAATTGTGAGAAGGTCCAAACTGCAAAGTGTCTTCTGCAGGACAATTGAGACCTGTTGTTGGCTCCAGACTAATGATTCTGAGCAGGGTTCTAAGGATGGATGGCTGGGTAGCCCACCTCGCATTCCAATTGTCTCCTAGCAACTAGACAGGTTAGTTCTGCTGGATCTAGGGGAGAAACCGAGGAAGCTGAGTTGAAATGGACTCTCCTGTAGATGGGTCCTATTGTGCTTTTGTGTCTTTGGAGACCTTGGAATGAAGCGGTGGCACTGGGGCTCTGAAGGGTTCTCCTAAACAGAGCCTTTAAAAAAGCTCCAACGTGCAAGTTTCCAATGTGTAGATGAGATATTTTCTGATGGGTGAGTCAAGAAACAGCCATATGATGGTTTTGAAATCCAGGAGAGATGCCTGGAGACAAAAGCAATGGATATGATTAGTGCCTAGGGGCCTGTTCTTTCCTTTTAACCTCTGGGGACATCTGTCTATGGGTCTGAGTACAGGTAGGTGCTCAGATGGGCTCAGATTGCCCCTGTTTTACCTGGGAAGCCACCACTAATGACATGGATCAGGGAATTTGGAGGTTTATCCTATTAGAAGGGATGTGGCCATTGGAATAGGCACACACAATTCCCTTGGAGAGGGCAAGTACAGTCCTCAGGTTTGGCTCCAGGGGCCTGAGCCTGTAGGTTGTGTAGGCCAGGGCTGTTTGGACAGTTGTCTGAAAACACAAACTTGGCTTATGTTTCAGGTCATAGGTATGGCAGGACTTATCTACAGACCATGAGGAGAACATTTCGGGATTTGAGAAAAGGGCGAGTGTGAGGCTCTTGCTCAAGTTTTTGTCTCTAGATATCGTGTCACTCATGGTCGTGAAATTTCTGGATGACTTCATGGGAAATGGACGAGTAGTACTTCCTGGTGGTTTGACCCAGTCCAAAGCATTTGGGGTCACTCTGTGGGATGGAAGAATTCCGTTTTTTTTGTTTTTTTTTTTTTTGAGGTTATTTTCTTTTTAACCTTAGGTGTCCCACCAAATGAGGGATTCCAGAGTAGAGCCCTGGGCGGGGGGGTGACTGGACAATCAGAAATCTGGTTAAAAATTGGGGCTTAGGAACATATCAAGTCCATTATCACATCTAATGGTCCAGTCACTGAGAGGACTTACTAGAGGACAGGACTCATGCTGAGGGTCACAATGCGTGTTTATGCCCTTGTCGCACTCAAGAATGGGCGGGGCCTCAGGGTGAATGCTGGTTTCTCCTACACTGAACGTTGGACGACGTGCCAACCACAAGGTTTCTTACCATGGGTAAGGAGGTGTTCTGATTTCTGCATCACACTCACCCCAGGGCAGTGATTGGAGATAATGTCTCGGTTCTGAGGCCTGAAAAGTGAAGTAGGGAAGAGATGATGACCTAAGGCCATGGTGGGTCTTATGTGCTCAGTGTGCGGTCTGCTTTCCAGGTGTTGTTCAGGAGGTCCGGGCTCAGGTTGGGTCCGACAGTGCATTAGTGCCCAGGTTAGACTATATAATTTGGGTGAATTCTTGTGCTGTGGAGGTTTATCCTCATTGAAGGTGCCTGGGCAGCTCATGAGGCAATAATTTTTTCTAGAGGGCAGGCAGAGTGCTGCATTTTGGGTCCGGAATTGCCAAATTTGAGGGCTTCGGGGACAGGAGTGTGAGGACGGAAGTCTGAGAAGACAAGCTAGACTTGGGTTTCAGGCCGAGGGCACGGCAGGTACCCCCTGCAGATCTGAACCAATACTCATGCATCTGAAGTCAGGGCGAGGATCAGACGTTGGCTCTGGTCGGAGTTTCCGTGCATGACGGCCGCTTCATTAAGGGAGCGGAATCTCGAGGCCACTGAAGTTTCCCACGTTGGGAGTTGTGGGATGTCCCCTTCAAGGATTCCTTCTGCGGGACAATTGAGACCTGTTGGACAGCTCCAGGATATCCCATATGGAATGACTCCAGAGTACAGTTCGAGGATGATGCCTAGGAAGCCCGCCTCGCATTCCAATTGTCTCCTAGCAACAAGACAGTTTAGATCTGATGGCTCTGCGGGAGCAACCGGGGTGGCTGAGTTGAAATGGACTTTCCTGAGGATGGTTCCTAATGTGTTTTTGTGTCCATGAGGGCCTTGGAATGGGGCGGTGGCCCCGGGACCCTGAGTACTCTCCTATGCTTTGGATGGCTCCCATGCGCAGGTTTCCTTGTGGAGACGAGATGAGTTCTGCTAGGTGCCTCAGCAAAACCCCTATGCTCGTATTGGAATCAGGCTTTTGAGGAGACATGCCTGTAAACCAAGGCATTGGATCCTATTATGGCCTAGGGTCCTGTGTGGTTCAATCTTCTCCTCTGGGGACATCCATGTATAGTCTGAGTGGTGGTAGATTATCAGCTGGTGTCAGACAGCCCTTGTTTGTTCCGGGCGACCTACACGATTGGGATGGCCTCAGGGACTTTGGAGGTTTCTCCTAATTTGTACGATTTTGGACAATGGAATGGGCAGAATTCCCATGGATTGGTAGGCACAGTCCTAATGTGTGGCTCCAGGGGCCCCAGCCTGGAGGGTGTGTGACCCTGGACTTTGAGCACAGAAGTCTGAAAACACAAACTCAGCCTAGGTTTGGGGACGTAGGTATGGCAGGCCCGATCTACAGAGCATGAGAAGAACTCTTCAGGATATAAAGAAAGTGCGAGTCTGAGGCGCTTGCTCAGGTTTTTGTCTCTGCATTTTGTATCAGCGATGGCACAATCTACAGACCTGAATTGAGATCTCGTGCATCTGAAGTCAGGGCGAGGATCAGACGATCGCTCAAGTTGGTGTTTCTGTCCCTGATGGCCCCTTCACGAAGGGGCGGCATCACGAGGCCATGGGGGTTTTCCCACGATGGGATTTGTGAGAAGCTCCAAACTGCAAAGTGTCTTCTGCAGGACAATTGAGACCTGTTGTTTGGCTCCAGGCCAATGATTCTGAGCAGGGTTCTAAGGATGCATGGCTGGGTAGCCCACCTCGCATTCCAATGGTCTCCTAGAAACAAGACAGGTTAGATCTGCTGGATCTGGGGGATCAACCGAGGAGGCTGAGTTGAAATGGACTCTCCTATGGATGGGTCCTAATGTGCTTTTGTGTCTATGGAGACCTTGGAATGAAGCGGTGGCACTTGGGCCCAGAAGGGTTCTCCAAAACAGAGGCTTTGACACAGCTCCAACGTGCAAGTTTCCCATGTGTAGATGAGATGTTTTCTGATGGGTGAGTCAAGAAACAGCCATATGCTGGTATTGAAATCCAGGCCTCTGAGGAGAGATGCCTGGAAACCAAAGCAATGGATATGATTAGTGCCTAGGGGCCTGTTCTTTCCTTTTTACCTCTGGGGACATCTGTCTATGGGTCTGAGTACAGGTAGGTGCTCAGATGGGCTCAGATTGCCCCTGTTTTACCTGGAAAGCCACCAATAATGAGATGGATCAGGGACTGTGGAGGTTTATCCTATTAGAAGGGATGTGGCCATTGGAATAGGCACACACAATTCCCTTGGAGAGGGCAAGTACAGTCCTCAGGTTTGGCTCCAGGGGCCTGAGCCTGTAGGTTGTGTAGGCAAGGGCTGTTTGGACAGTTGTCTGAAAACACAAACTTGGCTTATGTTTCAGGTCATAGGTATGGCAGGACTTATCTACAGACCATGAGGAGAACTTTTTGGGATTTGAGAAAAGGGCGAGTGTGAGGCTCTTGCTCAAGTTTTTGTCTCTGGATATCGTGTCACTCATGGTCGTGAAATTTCTGGATGACTTCATGGGAAATGGACGAGTAGTACTTCCTGGTGGTTTGGCCCAGTCCAAAGCGTTTGGGGTCACTCTGCGGGATGGAAGAAGTCCGGTTTTTTTTTTTTATGTTGTTTTCTTTTTAACCTCAGGTGTCCCACCGAATGAAGGATTCCAGAGTAGAGCCCTGGAGGGGGGGTGACTGGACAATCAGAAATCTGGTTAAAAATTGGGGCTTACGGACATATCAAGCCCATTATCACATCTAATGGTCCAGTCACTGAGAGGACTTACTAGAGGACAGGACTCATGCTGAGGGTCACAATGCGTGTTTATGCCCTTGTCGCACTCAAGAATGGGCGGGGCCTCAGGGTGAATGCTGGTTTCTCCTACACTGAACGTTGGACGACGTGCCAACCACAAGGTTTCTTACCATGGGTAAGGAGGTGTTCTGATTTCTGCATCACACTCACCCCTGGGCAGTGATTGGAGATAAGGTCTCGGTTCTGAGGCCTGAAATCTGAGGTAGGGAAGAGATGATGACCTAAGGCCATGGCGGGTCTTATGTGCTCAGTGTGTGGTCTGCTTTCCGGGTGTTGGTCAGGAGGTTCGGGCTCAGGTTGTGTCCGACAGTGCATTAGTGCCCAGGTTAGACTATATAATTTGGGTGAAGTCGAGTGCTGTGGAGGTTTTTCCTCATTGAAGGTGCCTGGGCAGCTCATGAGGCAATAATTTTTTTCTAGAGGGCAGGCAGAGTGCTGCATTTTGGGTCCGGAATTGCCAAACTTGAGGGCTTCGGGGGCAGGAGTGTGAGGACGGAAGTCTGAGAAGACAAGCTAGACTTGGGTTTCAGGCCGAGGGCACGGCAGGTACTCCCTGCAGATCTGAACCAATACTCATGCATCTGAAGTCAGGGCGAGGATCAGACGTTGGCTCAGGTCGGAGTTTCCGTGCATGACGGCCGCTTCATGAAGGGAGCGGAATCTCGAGGCCACTGAAGTATTCCCAGTTTGGGAGTTGTGGGATGTCCCCTTCAAGGATTCCTTCTGCGGGAAAATTGAGACCTGTTGGACAGCTCCAGGACATCCCATATGGAATAACTCCAGAGCACCGTTCGAGGATGGATGCTTGGGAAGCCTGCCTCGCATTCCAATTGTCTCCTAGCAACAAGACAGTTTTGATCTGATGGCTCTGCGGGAGCGAGCGGGGTGGCTGAGTTGAAATGGACTCCCCTGAGGATGGGTCCTAATGTGTTTTTGTGTCCATGAGGGCCTTGGAATGGGGCGGTGGCACCGGGACCCTGAAGTACTCTCCTATGCTTTGGACATGGCTCCCATGCACAGATTTCCTTGTGGAGACGAGATGAGTTCTGCTGGGTGCCTCATCAAAACCCCTATGCTCGTATTGGAATCAGGCTTTGAGGAGACATGCCTGTAAACCAAGGCAATGGATCCTATTATGGCCTAGGGTCCTGTCTGGTTCAATCTTCTCCTCTGGGGACATCCATTTATGGTATGAGTGGAGGTAGATTATCAGCTGGTGTCAGACAGCCCTTGTTTGTTCCGGGCGACCTACACGATTGGGATGGCCTCAGGGACTTTGGAGGTTTCTCCTAATTTGTACGATTTGGACAATGGAATGGGCAGAATTCCCATGGATTGGTAGGTACCGTCCTAATGTGTGGCTCCAGGGGCCCCAGCCTGGAGGGTGTGTGGCCCTGGACATTGAGGATAGAAGTCTGAAAACACAATCTCAGTTAGGTTTGGGGACGTAGGTATGGCAGGCACGATCAACAAAACATGAGAAGAACTCTTCAGGATATAAAGAAAGTGCGAGTCGGAGGCGCTTGCTCAGGTTTTTGTCTCTGGATTTTGTATCATCGATGGCACAATCTACAGACCTGAATCGAGATCTCGTGCATCTGAAGTCAGGGCGAGGATCAGACGATCGCTCAAGTTGGTGTTTCTGTCCCTGATGGCCCCTTCACGAAGGGGAGGCATCACGAGGCCAAGGAGTTTTCCCACGATGGGATTTGTGAGAAGCTCCAAACTGCAAAGTGTCTTCTGCAGGACAATTGAGACCTGTTGTTTGGCTCCAGGCCAATGATTCTGAGCCGGGTTCTAAGGATGCATGGCTGGGTAGCCCAACTCGCATTCCAATTGTCTCCTAGAAACAAGACAGGTTAGATCTGCTGGATCTGGGGGATCAACCGAGGAGGCTGAGTTGAAATGGACTCTCCTATGGATGGGTCCTAATGTGCTTTTGTGTCTATGGAGACCTTGGAATTAAGCGGTAGCACTGGGGCCCTGAAGGGTTCTCCTAAACAGAGGCTTTGACACAGTTCCAACGTGCTAGTTTCCCATGTGTAGATGAGATGTTTTCTGATGGGTGAGTCAAGAAACAGCCATATGCTGGTATTGAAATCCAGGCCTCTGAGGAGAGATGCCTGGAAACCAAAGCAATGGATATGATTAGTGCCTAGGGGCCTGTTCTTTCCTTTTTACCTCTGGGGACATCTGTCTATGGGTCTGAGTACAGGTAGGTGCTCAGATGGGCTCAGATTGCCCCTGTTTTACCTGGGAAGCCACCACTAATGAGATCGATCAGGGACTTTGGAGGTTTATCCTATTAGAAGGGATGTGGCCATTAGAAATGGCACACACAATTCCCTTGGTGAGGGCAATTACAGTCCTCAGGTTTGCCTCAGGGGCCTGAGCCTGTAGGTTGTGTAGGCCAGGGCTGTTTGGACAGTTGTCTGAAAACACAAACTTGGCTTATGTTTCAGGTCATAGGTATGGCAGGACTTATCTACAGACCATGAGGAGAACTTTTCGGGATTTGAGAAAAGGGCGAGTGTGAGGCTCTTGCTCAAGTTTTTGTCTCTGGATATCGTGTCACTCATGGTCGTGAAATTTCTGGATGACTTCATGGGAAATGGACGAGTCTTACTCCCTGGTGGTTTGGCCCAGTGCAAAGCGTTTGGGGTCACTCTGTGGGATGGAAGAAGTCAGGTTTTTTTGTTGTTTTTTTTTTTTGATGTTGTTTTCTTTTTAACCTCAGGTGTCCCACCGAATGAGGGATTCCAGAGTAGAGCCCTGGGGGGGCGGGTGACGGGACAATCAGAAATCTGGTTAAAAATTAGGGCTTAGGGACATATAAAGGCCATTATCACATCTAATGTTCCATTCACTGAGAGGACTTACTAGAGGACAGGACTCATGCTGAGGGTCACAATGCGTGTTTATGCCCTTGTCGCACTCAAGAATGGGCGGGGCCTCAGGGTGAATGCTGGTTTTTCCTACACTGAACGTTGGACGACGTGCCAACCACAAGGTTTCTTACCATGGGTAAGGAGGTGTTCTGATTTCTGCATCACACTCACCTCTGGGCAGTGATTGGAGATAAGGTCTCGGTTCTGAGGACTGAAATCTGAGGTAGGGAAGAGATGATGACCTAAGGCCATGGCGGGTCTTATGTGCTCAGTGTGCGGCCTGCTTTCTGGGTGTTGGTCAGGAGGTCCGGGCTCAGGTTGTGTCCGACAGTGCATTAGTGCCCAGGTTAGACTATATAATTTGGGTGAAGTCGAGTGCTGTGGAGGTTTTTCCTCATTGAAGGTGCCTGGGCAGCTCATGAGGCAATAATTTTTTTCGAGAGGGCAGGCAGAGTGCTGCATTGTGGGTCCGTTATTGCCAAACTTGAGGGCTTCGGGGGCAGGAGAGTGAGGACGGAAGTCTGAGAAGACAAGCTAGACTTGGGTTTCAGGGCGAGGGCACGGCAGGTACTCCCTGCAGATCTGAACCAATACTCATGCATCTGAAATCAGGGCGAGGATCAGACGTTGGCTCAGGTCGTAGTTTCCGTGCATGACGGCTGCTTCATGAAGGGAGCGGAATCTCGAGGCCACTGAAGTTTTCCCACGTTGGAAGTTGTGGGATGCCCCCTTCAAGGATTCCTTCTGCGGGACAATTGAGACCTGTTGGACAGCTCCAGGACATCCCATATGGAATGACTCCAGAGCACCGTTCGAGGATGGATGCTTGGGAAGCCCGCCTCGCATTCCAATTGTCTCCTAGCAACAAGACAGTTTAGATCTGATGGCTCTGCGGGAGCGACCGGGGTGGTTGAGTTGAAATGGACTCCCATGAGGATGGGTCCTAATGTGTTTTTGTTTCCATGAGGGCCTTGGAATGGGGCGGTGGCACCGGGACCCTGAAGTACTCTCCTATGCTTTGGACATGGCTCCCATGCACAGGTTTCCTTGTGGAGACGAGATGAGTTCTGCTGGGTGCCTCAGCAAAATCCCCATGCTCGTATTGGAATCAGGCTTTTGAGGAGACATGCCTGTAAACCAAGGCAATGGATTCTATTATGGCCTAGGGTCCTGTCTGGTTCAATCTTCTCCTCTGGGGACATCCATTTATGGTATGAGTGGAGGTAGATTATCAGCTGGTGTCAGACAGCCCTTGTTTGTTCCGGGCGACCTACACGATTGGGATGGCCTCAGGGACTTTGGAGGTTTCTCCTAATTTGTATGATTTTGGACAATGGAATGGGCAGAATTCCCATGGATTGGTAGGCACAGTCCTAATGTGTGGCTCCAGGGGCCCCAGCCTGGAGGGTGTGTGGCCCTGGCCTTTGAGGACAGAAGTCTGTAAACACAAACTCAGCTTAGGTTTGGGGACGTTGGTATGGCAGATCCGATCTACAAACCATGAGAAGAACTCTTCAGGATATGAAGAAAGTGCGAGTCGGAGGCGCTTGCTCAGGTTTTTGTCTCTGGATTTTGTATCAGCGATGGCACAATCTACAGACCTGAATCGAGATCTCGTGCATCTGAAGTCAGGGCGAGGATCAGACGATCGCTCAAGTTGGTGTTTCTGTCCCTGATGGCCCCTTCACGAAGGGGAGGCATCACGAGGCCATGGAGTTTTCCCACGATGGGATTTGTGAGAAGCTCCAAACTGCAAAGTGTCTTCTGCAGGACAATTGAGACCTGTTGTTTGGCTCCAGGCCAATGATTCTGAGCAGGGTTCTAAGGATGCATGGCTGGGTAGCCCACCTCGCATTCCAATTGTTTCCTAGAAACAAGACAGGTTAGATCTGCTGGATCTGGGGGATCAACCGAGGAGGCTGAGTTGATCTGGACTCTCCTATGGATGGGTCCTAATGTGCTTTTGTGTCTATGGAGACCTTGGAATGAAGCGGTGGCACTGGGGCCCTGAAGGGTTCTCCTAAACAGAGGCTTTGACACAGCTCCAACGTGCAAGTTTCCCATGTGTAGATGAGATGTTTTCTGATGGGTGAGTCAAGAAACAGCCATATGCTGGGTTTGAAATCCAGGCCTCTGAGGAGAGATGCCTGGAAACCAAAGCAATGGATATGATTAGTGCCTAGGGGCCTGTTCTTTCCTTTTTACCTCTGGGGACATCTGTCTATGGGTCTGAGTACAGGTAGGTGCTCAGATGGGCTCAGATTGCCCCTGTTTTACCTGGGAAGCCACCACTAATGAGATGGATCAGGGACTGTGGAGGTTTATCCTATTAGAAGGGATGTGGCTATTGGAATAGGCACACAGAATTCCCTTGGAGAGGGCAAGTAAAGTCCTCAGGTTTGGCTCCAGGGGCCTGAGCCTGTAGGTTGTGTAGGCAAGGGATGTTTGGACAGTTGTCTGAAAACACAAACTTGGCTTATGTTTCAGGTCATAGGTATGGCAGGACTTTTCTACAGACCATGAGGAGAACTTTTCGGGATTTGAGAAAAGGGCGAGTGTGAGGCTCTTGCTCAAGTTTTTGTCTCTGGATATTGTGTCACTCATGGTCGTGAAATTTCTGAATGACTTCATGGGAAATGGACGAGTAGTACTTCCTGGTGGTTTGGCCCAGTCCAAAGCGTTTGGGGTCACTCTGTGGGATGGAAGAAGTCCGGTTTTTTTTTTTTTATGTTGTTTTCTTTTTAACCTCAGGTGTCCCACCGAATGAGGGATTCCAGAGTAGAGCACTGGGGTGGGGGGTGACTGGACAATCAGAAATCTGGTTAAAAATTGGGGCTTAGGGACATATCAAGCCCATTATCACATCTAATGGTCCAGTCACTGAGAGGACTTACTAGAGGACAGGACTCATGCTGAGGGTCACAATGCGTGTTTATGCCCTTGTCGCACTCAAGAATGGGCGGGGCCTCAGTGTGAATGCTGGTTTCTCCTACACTGAACTTTGGACGACGTGCCAACCACAAGGTTTCTTACCATGGGTAAGGAGGTGTTCTGATTTCTGCATCACACTCACCTCTGGGCAGTGATTGGAGATAAGGTCTAGGTTCTGAGGACTGAAATCTGAGGTACGGAAGAGATGATGACCTAAGGGTATGGCGGGTCTTATGTGCTCAGTGTGCGGTCTGCTTTCTGGGTGTTGGTCAGGAGGTCCGGGCTCAGGTTGTGTCCGACAGTGCATTAGTGCCCAGGTTAGACTATATAATTTGGGTGAAGTCGTTTGCTGTGGAGGTTTATCCTCATTGAAGGTGCCTGGGCAGCTCATGAGGCAATAATTTTATTCTAGAGGGCAGGCAGAGTGCTGCATTGTGGGTCCGTTATTGCCAAACTTGAGGGCTTCGGGGGCAGGAGTGTGAGGACGGAAGTCTGAGAAGACAAGCTAGACTTGGGTTTCAGGCCGAGGGCACGGCAGGTACTCCCTGCAGATCTGAAACAATACTCATGCATCTGAAGTCAGGGCGAGGATCAGACGTTGGCTCAGGTCGGAGTTTCCGTGCATGACGGCTGCTTCATGAAGGGAGCGGAATCTCGAGGCCATTGAAGTTTTCCCACGTTGTGAGTTGTGGGATGCCCCCTTCAAGGATTCCTTCTGCGGGACAATTGAGACCTGTTGGACAGCTCCAGGACATCCCATATGGAATGACTCCAGAGCACCGTTCGAGGATGGATGCTGGGAAGCCCGCCTCGCATTCCAATTGTCTCCTAGCAACAAGACAGTTTAGATCTGATGGCTCTGCGGGAGCGACCGGGGTGGTTGAGTTGAAATGGACTCCCATGAGGATGGGTCCTAATGTGTTTTTGTGTCCATGAGGGCCTTGGAATGGGGCGGTGGCACCGGGACCCTGAAGTACTCTCCTATGCTTTGGACATGGCTCCCATGCACAGGTTTCCTTGTGGAGACGAGATGAGTTCTGCTGGGTGCCTCAGCAAAATCCCCATGCTCGTATTGGAATCAGGCTTTTGAGGAGACATGCCTGTAAACCAAGGCAATGGATTCTATTATGGACTAGGGTCCTGTCTGGTTCAATCTTCTCCTCTGGGGACATCCATTTATGGTATGAGTGGAGGTAGATTATCAGCTGGTGTCAGACAGCCCTTGTTTTTTCCGGGCGACCTACACGATTGGGATGGCCTCAGGGACTTTGGAGGTTTCTCCTAATTTGTATGATTTTGGACAATGGAATGGGCAGAATTCCCATGGATTGGTAGGCACAGTCCTAATGTGTGGCTCCAGGGGCCCCAGCCTGGAGGGTGTGTGGCCCTGGCCTTTGAGGACAGAAGTCTGTAAACACAAACTCAGCTTAGGTTTGGGGACGTTGGTATGGCAGATCCGATCTACAAACCATGAGAAGAACTCTTCAGGATATGAAGAAAGTGCGAGTCGGAGGCGCTTGCTCAGGTTTTTGTCTCTGGATTTTGTATCAGCGATGGCACAATCTACAGACCTGAATCGAGATCTCGTGCATCTGAAGTCAGGGCGAGGATCAGACGATCGCTCAAGTTGGTGTTTCTGTCCCTGATGGCCCCTTCACGAAGGGGCGGCATCACGAGGCCATGGGGGTTTTCCCACGATGGGATTTGTGAGAAGCTCCAAACTGCAAAGTGTCTTCTGCAGGACAATTGAGACCTGTTGTTTGGCTCCAGGCCAATGATTCTGAGCAGGGTTCTAAGGATGCATGGCTGGGTAGCCCACCTCGCATTCCAATTGTTTCCTAGAAACAAGACAGGTTAGATCTGCTGGATCTGGGGGATCAACCGAGGAGGCTGAGTTGATCTGGACTCTCCTATGGATGGGTCCTAATGTGCTTTTGTGTCTATGGAGACCTTGGAATGAAGCGGTGGCACTGGGGCCCTGAAGGGTTCTCCTAAACAGAGGCTTTGACACAGCTCCAACGTGCAAGTTTCCCATGTGTAGATGAGATGTTTTCTGATGGGTGAGTCAAGAAACAGCCATATGCTGGGTTTGAAATCCAGGCCTCTGAGGAGAGATGCCTGGAAACCAAAGCAATGGATATGATTAGTGCCTAGGGGCCTGTTCTTTCCTTTTTACCTCTGGGGACATCTGTCTATGGGTCTGAGTACAGGTAGGTGCTCAGATGGGCTCAGATTGCCCCTGTTTTACCTGGGAAGCCACCACTAATGAGATGGATCAGGGACTGTGGAGGTTTATCCTATTAGAAGGGATGTGGCTATTGGAATAGGCACACAGAATTCCCTTGGAGAGGGCAAGTAAAGTCCTCAGGTTTGGCTCCAGGGGCCTGAGCCTGTAGGTTGTGTAGGCAAGGGATGTTTGGACAGTTGTCTGAAAACACAAACTTGGCTTATGTTTCAGGTCATAGGTATGGCAGGACTTTTCTACAGACCATGAGGAGAACTTTTCGGGATTTGAGAAAAGGGCGAGTGTGAGGCTCTTGCTCAAGTTTTTGTCTCTGGATATTGTGTCACTCATGGTCGTGAAATTTCTGAATGACTTCATGGGAAATGGACGAGTAGTACTTCCTGGTGGTTTGGCCCAGTCCAAAGCGTTTGGGGTCACTCTGTGGGATGGAAGAAGTCCGGTTTTTTTTTTTTTATGTTGTTTTCTTTTTAACCTCAGGTGTCCCACCGAATGAGGGATTCCAGAGTAGAGCACTGGGGTGGGGGGTGACTGGACAATCAGAAATCTGGTTAAAAATTGGGGCTTAGGGACATATCAAGCCCATTATCACATCTAATGGTCCAGTCACTGAGAGGACTTACTAGAGGACAGGACTCATGCTGAGGGTCACAATGCGTGTTTATGCCCTTGTCGCACTCAAGAATGGGCGGGGCCTCAGTGTGAATGCTGGTTTCTCCTACACTGAACTTTGGACGACGTGCCAACCACAAGGTTTCTTACCATGGGTAAGGAGGTGTTCTGATTTCTGCATCACACTCACCTCTGGGCAGTGATTGGAGATAAGGTCTAGGTTCTGAGGACTGAAATCTGAGGTACGGAAGAGATGATGACCTAAGGGTATGGCGGGTCTTATGTGCTCAGTGTGCGGTCTGCTTTCTGGGTGTTGGTCAGGAGGTCCGGGCTCAGGTTGTGTCCGACAGTGCATTAGTGCCCAGGTTAGACTATATAATTTGGGTGAAGTCGTTTGCTGTGGAGGTTTATCCTCATTGAAGGTGCCTGGGCAGCTCATGAGGCAATAATTTTATTCTAGAGGGCAGGCAGAGTGCTGCATTGTGGGTCCGTTATTGCCAAACTTGAGGGCTTCGGGGGCAGGAGTGTGAGGACGGAAGTCTGAGAAGACAAGCTAGACTTGGGTTTCAGGCCGAGGGCACGGCAGGTACTCCCTGCAGATCTGAAACAATACTCATGCATCTGAAGTCAGGGCGAGGATCAGACGTTGGCTCAGGTCGGAGTTTCCGTGCATGACGGCTGCTTCATGAAGGGAGCGGAATCTCGAGGCCATTGAAGTTTTCCCACGTTGTGAGTTGTGGGATGCCCCCTTCAAGGATTCCTTCTGCGGGACAATTGAGACCTGTTGGACAGCTCCAGGACATCCCATATGGAATGACTCCAGAGCACCGTTCGAGGATGGATGCTGGGAAGCCCGCCTCGCATTCCAATTGTCTCCTAGCAACAAGACAGTTTAGATCTGATGGCTCTGCGGGAGCGACCGGGGTGGTTGAGTTGAAATGGACTCCCATGAGGATGGGTCCTAATGTGTTTTTGTGTCCATGAGGGCCTTGGAATGGGGCGGTGGCACCGGGACCCTGAAGTACTCTCCTATGCTTTGGACATGGCTCCCATGCACAGGTTTCCTTGTGGAGACGAGATGAGTTCTGCTGGGTGCCTCAGCAAAATCCCCATGCTCGTATTGGAATCAGGCTTTTGAGGAGACATGCCTGTAAACCAAGGCAATGGATTCTATTATGGACTAGGGTCCTGTCTGGTTCAATCTTCTCCTCTGGGGACATCCATTTATGGTATGAGTGGAGGTAGATTATCAGCTGGTGTCAGACAGCCCTTGTTTTTTCCGGGCGACCTACACGATTGGGATGGCCTCAGGGACTTTGGAGGTTTCTCCTAATTTGTATGATTTTGGACAATGGAATGGGCAGAATTCCCATGGATTGGTAGGCACAGTCCTAATGTGTGGCTCCAGGGGCCCCAGCCTGGAGGGTGTGTGGCCCTGGCCTTTGAGGACAGAAGTCTGTAAACACAAACTCAGCTTAGGTTTGGGGACGTTGGTATGGCAGATCCGATCTACAAACCATGAGAAGAACTCTTCAGGATATGAAGAAAGTGCGAGTCGGAGGCGCTTGCTCAGGTTTTTGTCTCTGGATTTTGTATCAGCGATGGCACAATCTACAGACCTGAATCGAGATCTCGTGCATCTGAAGTCAGGGCGAGGATCAGACGATCGCTCAAGTTGGTGTTTCTGTCCCTGATGGCCCCTTCACGAAGGGGCGGCATCACGAGGCCATGGGGGTTTTCCCACGATGGGATTTGTGAGAAGCTCCAAACTGCAAAGTGTCTTCTGCAGGACAATTGAGACCTGTTGTTTGGCTCCAGGCCAATGATTCTGAGCAGGGTTCTAAGGATGCATGGCTGGGTAGCCCACCTCGCATTCCAATTGTTTCCTAGAAACAAGACAGGTTAGATCTGCTGGATCTGGGGGATCAACCGAGGAGGCTGAGTTGAAATGGACTCTCCTATGGATGGGTCCTAATGTGCTTTTGTGTCTATGGAGACCTTGGAATGAAGCGGTGGCACTGGGGCCCTGAAGGGTTCTCCTAAACAGAGGCTTTGACACAGCTCCAACGTGCAAGTTTCCCATGTGTAGATGAGATGTTTTCTGATGGGTGAGTCAAGAAACAGCCATATGCTGGTTTTGAAATCCAGGCCTCTGAGGAGAGATGCCTGGAAACAAAAGCAATGGATATGATTAGTGCCTAGGGGCCTGTTCTTTCCTTTTTACCTCTGGGGACATCTGTCTATGGGTCTGAGTACAGGTAGGTGCTCAGATGGGCTCAGATTGTCCCTGTTTTACCTGGAAAGCCACCAATAATGAGATGGATCAGGGACTGTGGAGGTTTATCCTATTAGAAGGGATGTGGCCATTGGAATAGGCACAGACAATTCCCTTGGAGAGGGCAAGTACAGTCCTCAGGTTTGGCTTCAGGGGCCTGAGCTTGTAGGTTGTGTAGGCCAGGGCTTTTTGGATCGTTGTATGAAAACACAAACTTGGCTTATGTTTCAGGTCATAGGTATGGCAGGACTTATCTACAGAACATGAGGAGAACATTTCGGGATTTGAGAAAAAGGTGAGTGTTAGGCTCTTGCTCAAGTTTTTGTCTCTGGATATCGTGTCACTCAGGGTCGTGAAATTTCTGGATGACCTCATGGAAAGTGGACGAGTCGTACTTCCTGGTGGTTTGGTCCAGTCCAAAGCGTTTGGGGTCACTCTGTGGGATGGAAGAATTCTTTTTTTTTTTTTTTTTTTTTTTTTTGATGTTGTTTTCTTTTTAACCTCAGGTGTCCCACCGAATGAGGGATTCCAGAGTAAAGCCCTGGGGGGGGGGGTGACTGGACAATCAGAAATCTAGTTAAAAATTGGGGCTTAGGGACATATCAAGCCCATTATCACATCTAAAGGTCCAGTCACAGAGACGACTTACTAGAGGACAGGACTCATGCTGAGGGTCACAATGCATGTATATGCCCTTGTCGCACTCAAGAATGGGCGGGGCCTCAGGGTGAATGCTGGTTTCTCCTACACTGAACGTTGGACGACATGCCAACCACAACGTTTCTTACCATGGGTAAGGAGGTATTCTGATTTCTGCATCAAACTCACCCCTGGGCAGTGATTGGAGATAATGTCTCGGTTCTGAGGCCTGAAAACGGAGGTAGGGAAGAGATGATGACCTAAGGCCATGGCGGGTCTTATGTGCTCAGTGTGCGGTCTGCTTTCCGGGTGTTGGTCAGGAGGTCCGGGCTCAGGTTGTGTCCGACAGTGCATTAGTGCCCAGGTTAGACTATATAATTTGGGTGAAGTCGAGTGCTGTGGAGGTTTATCCTCATTGAAGGTGCCTGGGCAGCTCATGAGGCAATAATTTTTTTGTAGAGGGCAGGCAGAGTGCTGCATTGTGGGTCCGTTATTGCCAAACTTGAGGGCTTCGGGGGCAGGAGTGTGAGGACGGAAGTCTGAGAAGACAAGCTAGACTTGGGTTTCAGGCCGAGGGCACGGCAGGTACTCCCTGCAGATCTGAAACAATACTCATGCATCTGAAGTCAGGGCGAGGATCAGACGTTGGCTCAGGTCGGAGTTTCCGTGCATGACGGCCGCTTCATGAAGGGAGCGGAATCTGAGGCCACTGAAGTTTTCCCACGTTGGGAGTTGTGGGATGCCCCCTTCAAGGATTCCTTCTGCGGGACAATTGAGACCTGTTGGACAGCTCCAGGACATCCCATATGGAATGACTCCAGAGCACCGTTCGAGGATGGATGCCTGGGAAGCCCGCCTCGCATTCCAATTGTCTCCTGGCAACAAGACAGTTTAGAGCTGATGGCTCTGTGGGAGCAACCGGGGTGGCTGAGTTGAAATGGACTTTCCTGAGGATGGTTCCTAATGTGTTTTTGTGTCCATGAGGGCCTTGGAATGGGGCGGTGACCCCGGGACCCTGAGTACTCTCCTATGCTTTGGATGGCTCCCATGCACAGGTTTCCTTGTGGAGACGAGATGAATTCTGCTAGGTGCCTCAGCAAAACCCCTATGCTCGTATTGGAATCAGGCTTTTGAGGAGACATGCCTGTAAACCAAGGCATTGGATCCTATTATAGCCTAGGGTCCTGTGTGGTTCAATCTTCTCCTCTGGGGACATCCATGTATAGTCTGAGTGTTGGTAGATTATCAGCTGGTGTCAGACAACCCATCTTTGTTCCGGGTGACCTACACAATTGGGATGGCCTCAGGGACTTTGGAGGTTTCTCCTAATTTGTACGATTTTGGACAATGGAATGGGCAGAATTCTCATGGATTGGTAGGCACAGTCCTAATGTGTGGCTCCAGAGGCCCCAGCCTGGAGGGTTTGTGGCCCAGGACTTTGAGGACAGAAGTCTGAAAACACAAACTCAGCTTAGGTTTGGGGACGTAGGTATGGCAGGACCAATCTACAAACCATGAGAAGAACTCTTCAGGATATGAAGAAAGAGCGAGTCTGAGGCGCTTGCTCAGGCTTTTGTCTCTGGATTTTGTATCAACGATGTCCGTGGTATATGGGGAGGCATCATGGGACATGGACGAATATTCCTCTCTGTGGATTTGGCCCGGTCCCAATTGTTTTTCGTCAAGCTGTGTGATGGAGGTCCCCTTTCAGGTTTGTTATCTTAGGTGTCCCAAAGAAAGAGGAATTCCAAGCAGAGCCCTAGGGAAGTGAGAAGGGACAACCCAAATATGGTTAAAAATTTGGGCCTAGGGGCATGCAAGGCCCAATATGCTGTCTCTTCATCAGCCACTGAGAGACCTTACTTGAAGACTGGTCTCAGGCTTAGGGTCACAATGTGTGTTTGTGACCAATGTGTCCCGGGAGCATGTGCGGGGCCTCATGGGCCACACTGGTTTCAACTGCACTGGACTTTGGACAACATACCAATCACAAGCTCTCTTGCCATGGGTAAGGATTTCTGATTTCTGCATCATTTTCAAACCTGGGCAGTGGTTGGAAATAAGGTCTAGGTTCCGAAGCATGAAAACCGCACTTGGGAAGAGATGACGACCAAAGGCCATGGCGGGTCTGAAGTGCTCACTGTGCGGTCAGCCGCCTGGGTGTTGGTCAGGAGGTTCGGGCTCATTTGTGTCACACAGTGCATTAGTGCTCAGGTTAGACTATATATTTTGGGTACAGTCGAGTGCCGTGTAGGTTTATCCTCATTTGAGGTGCCTGGGCTGTTCATTAGGCCAGATATTTTTTTAGAGGGCAGGCAGAGTGCTGCATTGTGGGTCCGGAATTGCCAAACTTGAGGGCTTCTGGGCCAGGAGTGTGAGGACAGAAGTCTGAGAACACAAGCTACACTTGGGCTTCAGGCCGAGGGCATGGCAGTTACCCCCCTGCAGATCTGAACCAATATCTCATGCATCTGAAGTCACGGCAAGGATCAGACGTTGGATCAGATTGGAGTTTCTGTGCAAGACTGCCCCTTCATGAACAGAGCGGAATCTCAAGGCCATGCAGGTTTTCCAACGTTGGGGTTGTGGGATGCCCCCTTCAAGGATTCCTTCTGCGGGATAATAGAGACATGTTGGGCAGCTCCAGGACATCCCATATGGAATGACGCCAGAGCAACTTTGGAGGATGGATGCCAGGGAAGCCCGCCTCGCATTCCAATTGTCTCATAGCAACAAGAGAGTTGAGATCGGATGGCTCTGCGGGAGAAACCTTGGTGGCTGTGTTGAAATGGACTTTCCTGAGGATGGGGCCTAATATGTGTTTGTGTCCATGAGGACCTTGGAATGGGGAGGTGGCACCAGGACCCTGAAGTATTCTCCTAAGCTTTTGACATAGCTCCCATGCACAAGTTTCAATTTGGAGACAAGATTTGTTCTGATGGGTGCCTCAGGAAACCCCTTATGATGGTATTGGAATTCAGGCTTTTGAGGAGACATGCCTGTAAACGAAAGCAATGGATCCGATTATGGCCTACGGCCTGTCTGGTTCAATCTTCTTCTCTGGGGATATCCATCTATGGAATGAGTGGAGGTAGATGCTCACCTGGTGTCAGACCGCCCTTGTTTGTCCCGGAGACCTACAGTATTGGGATGGCCTCGGGGACTTTGGAGAGTTCTCCTAATTCGTATGATTTTGGACAATGGAATGGGCAGAATTCCCATGGATTGGGTAGGCACAGTCCTAATGTGTGGCTCCAGGGGCCCCAGCCTGGAGGGTGTGTGGCCCAGGACTTTGAGGACAGAATTCTGAAAACACAAACTCAGCTTAGGTTTGGGGACGTAGGTTTGGCAGGCCCAATCTACAAACCATGAGAAGAACTCTTCAGTTGATGAAGAAAGAGCGATTCTGAGGAATTGCTCAGGCGTTTGTCTCTGGATTTTGTATCAACGATGGCCGTGGAATGTTGGTAGGCCTCATGGGCCATGGACGAATCTTCCTCTCTGTGGATTTGGCCCAGTCCCAATTTTTTTCGTCAATCTGTGGGAAGGGAGTTCTCCTTTCAGGTTTATTACCTCAGGTGTCCGAACCAAAGAGGAATTCCAAAGAGGAGGCCTGGGGAAGAGTGAAGGGACAAACCAAACTATGGTTAAAAATTGGGGCCTACGGGCATGGCAGGCCCAATATGCTGTCTCTTCATCCAGCAACTGAGGCCTTACTTGATAACTGGGCACAGGCTGAGGGTCACAATGTGTGTTTGTGACCAATGTGGCCTGCGAGCATGGGCGCGGCTCATGGGCCACACTGGTTTCAACTACACTGGAATTTGGAAAACATGCCAATCACAAGGTCTCTTGCCATGGGGAAGGTGTTCTGATTTCTGCATCATTTTCAACCCTGGGCAGTGGTTGGAGATAACGTCTAGGTCCTGAAGCCTGAAAAGAAGCAGTTGGGAAGAGATGACGACCTAAGGCCATGGCGGGTCTGATAAGCTCAGTGAGCGGTCAGCTGCCTGGGTTTTGGTCAGGAGGTTCTGGCTCAGGTTGTGTCAGACAGTGCATTAGTGCCCAGGTTAGACTATAAAATTTGGTACAGTCGAGTGCCGTGTAGGTTTATCCTCATTTGCGGTGCCTGGGCAGCTCATTAGGCATGATATTTTTTCTAGAGGGCAGGCAGAGTGCTGCATTGTGGTTCCGAAATTGACAAAAGTGAGGGCCTCTGGGCCAGGAGTGTTAGGACAGGAGTCTGAGAACACAAGCTCGACTTTGGCTTCAGGCCGAGGACACGGCAGGTACACCCGCAGATCTGAACAAATATCTCAAGCATCTGAAGTCACGGCGAGGATCAGACGTTGGCTCAGGTTGGAGTTTCTCTGCATGACTGACCCTTCATGAACGGAGCGGAATCTCAAGGCCATGGAGGTTTTCCCACGTTGGGAGTTGTGGGATTCCCCCTTCAAGGATTCCTTCTGCAGGACAATTGAGACCTGTTGGGCAGCTCCAGGACATCCCATATGGAATGACTCCATCGCACCATTGGAGGATGGATGGCCGGAAGCCTGCCTCGCATTCCAATTGTCTCCTAGCAATACATTTGAGATCGGATGGCTCTGTGGGAGCAACCGGGGTGGCCTAGATGAAATGGACTTTCCTGAGCTTGGGGTCTAATGTGTGTTTGTGTCCATGGGGGCCTTGGAATGGGGCGGTGGCACCGGGACCCTGAAGTATTCTCCTGAGCTTTTGACATAGCTCCCATGCACAAGTTTCCTTTTGGAGACGAGATTTGTTCTGATGGGTGCCTCGGGAACCCCTTATGCTGGTATTGGAATCCTGGCTTTTGAGGAGACATGCCTGTAAACCAAATCAATGGATCCGATTATGGCCTAGGGTCCTGTCTGGTTCAATCTTATTCTCTGGTGATATCCATCGAAGGAATGTGTGGAGGTAGATGCTCAACTGGTGTCAGACCTCCCTTGTTTGTCCCCGGAGACCTACACTATTGGGATGGCCTCGGGGTCTTTGGAGAGTTCTCTTAATTTTTAAGATTTTGGACAATGGAATGGGGAGAATTCCCATGGATTGGGCAGGCACAGTCCTAATGTGTGGCTCCAGGGGCCCCAGCCTTGACGGTGTGTGGCCCAGGACTTTGAGGACAGAAGTCTGAAAACCCAAACTCAGGTTAGGTTTGGGGACGTAGGTATGGCAGCCCAATCTACAAACCATGAGAAGAACTCTTCAGGATATGAAGAAAGAGTGATTCTGAGGAACTTGCTCAGCCTTTAGTCTCTGGATTTTGTATCATCGATGGCCGTGGAATGTGGGGAGTCCTCATGGGCCATGGACGAATTTTCCTCTCTGTGGATTTGGCCCGACCCAAATTGTTTTACGTCAATCTGTGGAATGGGAAGACTCCTTTCAGTTTCATTACCTCAGGTGTCGAACAAAAGAGGATTTCCAAAGCAGAGCCCTGTGAAAGAGTGAAGGTACAACCCAAACTATGGTAAAAATTGCGGCCTAGGGGCATGGCAGGCCCAATATGCTGTCTCTTCATCCAGCCACTGAGAGGCCTTACTTGAGGACTGAGCTAAGGCTGAGGGTCACAATGTTTGTTTGTGATCAATTTTCCCCGCGAGCATGGGCGGGGCCTCATGGGCCACACTTTTTTCAACTACACTGAACTGTGAACAACATGCCAATCAAAAGGTCTCTTGCCATGGGGAAGGAGTTCTGATTTCTGCATTATTTTCAACCCTGGGCAGTGGTTGTAGATAATGTCTAGATTCTGAGTCCTGAACCGTAGTTAGGAAGAGATGACGAACTAAAACCATGGCAGGTCTGATTTGCTCACTGTGCGGTCAGCTGCCTGGGTTTTGGTCAGGAGGCTCAGCTTCAGGTTGTGTCAGACAGTGTATTAGTGCCCAGGATAGACTATATCATTTGGGTACAGTCGAGTTCCGTGTAGGTTTATCCTCATTTGAGGTGCCTGGGCAGCTCAATAGGCAAGATATTTTTTCTAGAGGGCAGGCAGAGTGCTGCATTGTGGGTCCGTAATTGCCAAACTTGAGGGCTTCTGGGCCAGGAGTGTGAGGACAGAAGTCTGAGAACACAAGCTCGAATTGGGCTTCAGGCCGAGGACACAGAAGGTACACCCGCAGATCTGAACCAATATCTCAAGCATCTGAAGTCACAGCGAGGATCAGACGTTGGCTCAGGTTGGAGTTTCTGTGCATGACTGCCTCTTCATGAACGGAGCGGAATCTCAAGGCCTTGGAGGTTTTGCCACGTAGGGAGTTGTGGGATGCCCCCTTCAAGGATTCCTTCTGCCTGACAATTGAGACCTGTTGGGGAGCTCCAGGACATGCCATATGGAATGACTCCAGAGCAGCGTTGGAGGATGGATGCCAGGGAAGCCCGCCTCGCATTCCAATTGTCTCCTAGAAACAATACAGTTGAGATCGGATAGCTCTGCGGGAACAACAAGGGTGGCTGTTGAAATGGACATTCCTGAGGATGGGTCCTAATGTGTGTTTGTGTCCATGAGGGCCTTGGAATGGGGCGGTGGCACCGGGACCCTGAAGTATTCTCCCAAGCTTTTGACATAGCTCCAATGCACAAGTTTCCTTGTGGAGACGAGATTTGTTCTGATGGGTGCCTCCGGAAACCCCCTATGCTGGTATTGGATTCCAGACTTTTGAGGAGACATGCCTGTAAACCAAAGCAATGGTTCCGATTATGGCCTAGGGTCCTGTGTAGTTCAATTTCTTCTCTGGGGACATCCATCTATGGTATGAGTGGAGGTAGATTTCAGCTGGTGTCAGACCGCCCTTGTTTATGCTGGGAGACCTATACTTTTGGGATGGCCTCGGGTACATTGGAGAGTTCTGCTAATTTGTACGATTTTGGAAAATGTAGTGGGCAGAATTCCCACGTATTGGGTAGGCACAGTCCTAATATGTGGCTCCAGGGGCCCCAGCCTGGAGGGTGTGTGGCCCAGGACTTTGAGGACAGAAGTCTGAAAACACAAACTCAGCTTAGGTTTGGGGACGTAGGTATGGCAGGACCAATCTACAAACCATGAGAAGAACTCTTCAGGATATGAAGAAAGAGCGAATCTGCGGCACTTCCTCAGGCTTTTGTCTCTGGATTTTGTATCAACGATGGCAGTGGAATGTGGGGAGGCCTCATGGTCCATGGACGAATCTTCCTATCTGTGGATTTGGTCCAGTCCCAATTGTTTTTCGTCAAGCTGTGGGATGGGAGGTCTCCTCTCAGTGTTGTTACCTAATGTGCCCCCACCAAAGAGAAATTGCAAACCAGAGACCTAGGGAAGAGTGAAGGGACAACCCAAACTATGGTTAAAAATTGGGGCATATGGGCATGGCAGGCCCAATATGCTGTCTCTCCATCCAGCCACTGAGAGGCCTTACTTGAGGACTGGGCTGAGCTGAGAGTCACAATGTGTGTTTGTGACCAATGTGGCCCGCGAGCATGGCCGGGTGCTCATGGGCTACACTGGTTTCAACTACACTGAACTTTGGACAAGATGCCAATCAGAAGGTCTCTTGCCATGGTGAAGGAGTTCTGATTTCTGCATCATTTTCAACCCTGGGCAGTGGTTGGAGATAAGGTCTAGGTTCTGAAGCCTGAATACCGCAGTTGGGAAGAGATGACGACCTAGGCCTTGGCGGGACTGATGTGCTCACTGTGCGGTCAGCTGCTGGGTCTTGGTCAGGAGGCTCAGCTTCAGGTTGTGTCAGACAGTGTATTAGTGCCCTAGTTAGACTATATAATTTGGGTACCGTCGAGTGCCGTGTAGATTTATTCTCATTTGAGGTGCCTGGGCAGCTCAATAGGCAAGATATTTTTTCTAGAGGGCAGGCAGAGTGCTGCATTGTGGGTCCGGAATTGCCAAACATGAGGGCTTCTGGGCCAGGAGTGTGAGGACAGAAGTCTGAGAACACAAGCTCGAATTGGGCTACAGGCCGAGGACACAGAAGGTACACCCGCAGATCTGAACCAATATCTCAAGCATCTGAAGTCACGGCGAGGATCAGACGTTGGCTCAGGTTGGAGTTTCTGTGCATGACTGCCCCTTCATGAACGGAGCGGAATCTCAAGGCCTTGGCGGTTTTCCCACGTACGGAGTTTTGGGATGCCCCCTTCAAGGATTCCTTCTGCCTGACAATTGAGACCTGTTGGGCAGCTCCAGGACATGCCATATGGAATGACTCCAGAGCAGCATTGGAGGATGGATGCCAGGGAAGCCCGCCTCGCATTCCAATTGTCTCCTAGAAACAATACAGTTGAGATCGGATAGCTCTGCGGGAACAACAAGGGTGGCTGTTGAAATGGACATTCCTGAGGATGGGTCCTAATGTGTATTTGAGTCCATGAGGGCCTTGGAATGGGTCAGTGGCACCGGGACCCTGAAGTATTCTCCAAAGCTTTTGACATAGCTCCAATGCACAAGTTTCCTTGTGGAGACGAGATTTGTTCTGATGGGTGCCTCCTGAAACCCCCTATGCTGGTATTGGATTCCAGACTTTTGAGGAGACATGCCTGTAAACCAAAGCAATGGTTCCGATTATGGCCTAGGGTCCTGTGTAGTTCAATTTCTTCTCTGGGGACATCCATCTATGGTATGAGTGGAGGTAGATTTCAGCTGGTGTCAGACCGCCCTTGTTTGTCCCGGGAGACCTACACTATAAGCAGAGACTCAAGAATTTGTAGGGTCCTCTTATTTTGTACGATTTTAGACAATGGAATGTGCAGAATTCCCATGGATTTGTTAGGAACAGTCCTAATGAGTGGCTCCAGGGGCCCCAGCCTGGAGGGTGTGTGACCCAGGACTTTGAGGACAGAAGTCTGAATACACAAACTCAGCATAGGTTGGGGACGTACGTATGGGTGGCCCAATCTACAAACCATTAGAAGAACTCCTCAGGATATTAAGAAAGACCAAATCTGAGGCGCTTGCTCATGCTTTTGTATCTGGATTTTGTATCAACGATGGCCGTGGAATGTGGGGAGGTCTCATGGGCCATGGACGAATCCTCCTCTCTGTGGATTTGGCCCGGTCCCAATTGTTTTTCGTCAAGCTGTGGGATGGGGGGTCTCTTTTCAGGTTTGTTACCTCAGGTGTCCCAACAAAAGAGGCATTCCAAAGCAGAGCCAACAGGAAGAGTGAAGGGACAAGCCAATCTATGGTTAAAAATTGGGGCCTAGTGGCATGGCAGGCCCAATATGCTGTCTATACATCCAGCTTCTGAGAGCCCTTAATTGAGGACTGGTCTAAAGCTGAGGGTCACAATGTGTGTTTATGACCAATGTAGCCCACGAGCATGGGCGGGGCCTCATGGGCCACACTGGTTTCAACTTCACTGAACTTTGGACAACATGCCAATAACAAGGTTTCTTGCCATGGGGAAGGAGTTCTGATTTCTGCATCATTTTCAACCCTGGGCAGTGGTTGGAGATAAGGTCTAGGTTCTGAAACCTGAAAACCGCAGTTGGGAAGGGATGACGAACGAAGGCCATGGCAAGCCTGATGTGCTCACTGTGCGGTCAGCTGCCTGAGTGTTGGTCAGGAGGTTCGGGCTCAGGTTGTGTCAGACAGTGCATTAGTGTTCAGGTTAGACTATATAATTTGGGTACAGTCGAGTGCCGTGTAGGTTTATCCTCTTTTGAGGTGCCTGGGCAGCTCATTAGGCAAGATATTTTTCATAGAGTGCAGGCAGAGTGCTGCATTGTGGGTCCGGAATTGCCAAACTTGAGGGCTTCTGGGCCAGGAGTGTGAGGACAGAAGTCTGAGAACACAAGCTAGACTTGGGCTTCAGGCCGAGGGCACGGCAGGTACCCCCTGCATATCTGAACCAATATCTCATGCATCTGAAGTCACCGCGAGGAACAGACGTTGGCTCAGGTTGGAGTTTCTGTGCATGACTGCCCCTTCATGAACGGAGCGGAATCTCAAGGCCATGGAGGTTTTCCCACGTTGCGAGTTGTGGGATGCCCCTTTTAAGAATTATATCTGTGGGTCATTTGAGACCTGTTGAGCAGCTCCAGGATATCCCATTTGGAATGACTCCAGAGCACCTTTCGAGGATGGATGCCAGGGTAGCCGCATCCCATTACAATTGTCTCCTAGCAACAAGACAGTTGAGATCAGATGGCTCTGGGCGAGCAACCGGGGTGGCTGAGTTGAAATGGACTTTCCTGATGATGGGACCTAATGTGTGTTTGTGTCCATGAGGGCCTTGGAATAGGGCGGTGGCACCGGGACCCTGAAGTATTCTCCTAAGCTTTTGGCATAGCTCCCATGCACAAGTTTCCTTGTGGAGAGGATAATTGTTCTGATGGGTGCCTTGGAAACCCCTTATGCTGGTATTGGAATCCAGGCTTTTGAGGAGACATGCCTGTAAACCAAAGCAATGGATCCGATAATGGCCTAGGGTCCTGTATGGTTCAATCTTCTTCTCTGGGGACATCCATCTATGGTATGAGTGGAGGTAGATTCTCAGCTGCTGTCAGACCGCCCTTTTTTGTCCCCGGAGACCTATACTATTGGGATGGCCTCGGGGATTTTGGGGGGTTCTCCTAATTTGTACGATTTCAACAATGGAATGGGCAGAATTCCCATGGATTGGGTAGACACAGTCCTAATTAGTGGCTCTAGGGGCCCCAGCCAGGAGGGTGTTTGGCCCAGGACTTTGAGGACAGAAGTCTGAAAACACAAACTCAGCATATGTTTGGGGACGTGGGTATGGCAGGCCCAATCTACAAACCATGAGAAGAACTCTTCAGGATATGAGGAAAGAATTAATCTGAGGCGCTTGCTCAGGCTTTCGTCTCTGGATTTTGTATCAACGATGGCCGTCGAATGTGGGGAGGCCTCATGGGCCATGGATGAATCTTCCTCTCTGTGGATTTGTTCTGGTCCCAATTGTTTTTTGTCAAGCAGTGGGATGGGAGGTCTCCTTTAAGGTTGGTTACCTCAAGTGTAACAACCAAAGAGGAAATCCAAAGCAGAGCCCTAGGGATGAGTGAAGGGACAACCCAAACTATGGTTAAAATTGGGGCCTAGGGGCATGGCACGCCCAATATGCTGTCTCTTTATCCAGCCACTGAGAGGTCTTACTTGAAGACTGGGCTCAGGCTGAGAGTCACAATGTATGTTTGTGACCAATGTGGCCCACGAGCATGGCCGGGGCCTCATGGGCTACACTGGTTTCAACTACACTGAACTTTGGACAAGATGCCAATCACAAGGTCTCTTGCCATGGGGAAGGTGTTCTGATTTCTGCATCATTTTCAACCCTGGGCAGTGGTTGGAGATAAGGTCGAGGTTCTGAAGCATGAAAACGGCAGTTGGGAAGAGATGACAACCTAAGGCCATGACGGGTCTGATGTGCTCACTGTGCGGTCAGCTGCCTGGGTGTGGGTCAGGAGGTTCGGGCTCAGGTTGTGTCAGACAGTGCATTAGTGTTCAGGTTAGACTATATAATGTGGTTACAGTCGAGTGCAGTGTAGGTTTATCCTCATTTGAGGTGTCCAGGCAGCTCATTAGGCAAGATATTTTTTCTAGAGGGCAGGCAGAGTGCTGCATTGTGGGTCCGGAATATACAAACTTGAGGACTTCTAGGTCAGGAGTGTGAGGACAGAAGTTTGAGAATACAAGCTAGACTTGGGCTTCAGGCCGAGGGCAGGGTAGGTACCCCCTGCAGATCTGAACTAATATCTCAAGTATCTGAAGTAATGGCGAGGATCAGACGTTGGCTCGGGTTGGAGTTTCTGTGCATGACTGCCCCTTCATGAACGGAATGGAATCTCAAGGCCATGTAGGTTTTCCCACGTTGGGAGTTCTGGGATGCCCCCTTCAAGGATTCCTTCTGCGGGACAATTGAGACCTGTTGGGCAGCTCCAGGATATCCAATATGGAATGACTCCAGAGCACCGTTCGAGGATGGATGCCAGGGAAGCCAGCCTCGCATTCCAATTTTTTTCTAACAACAGGCAGTTGAGATCGGATAGCTCTGCGGGAGCAACCGGGGTGGCTGAGTTGAAATGGACTTTCCTGAGTATGGGGCCTAATGTGTGTTTGTGTCCATGAGGGCCTTGGAATGGGGCGGTGGCACCAGGAACCTGAAGTATTCTCCTAAGCTTTGACATAGCTCCCATGGACATGTTTCCTTGTAGAGGCGAGATTTGTTCTGATGGGTGCCTCAGGAAACCCCCTATGCTCGTATTGGAATCCAGGCTTTTGAGGAGACATGACTGTAAACCAAAGCAATGGATCCGATTTGGCCTAGGGTCCTGTCTGGTTCAATCTTCTTCTCTGGGGACATCCATCTATGATATGAGTGGATGTAGATGCTCAGCTGCTGTCAGACTGCCCTTGTTTGTCCCAGGAGACCTATACTATTGGGATGGCCTTTGGGACATTGGAGGGATCTCCTGATTTGTACGATTCTTGGCAATGGTATGGGCAGAATTCCCATGGATTGGTAGGCACAGTCTAATGTGTGGCTCCAGAGGCTCCAGCCGGGAGGGTTTGCCCCAGGTCTTTGAGGACGGAAATCTGAAAACACAAACTCGGCTTAGGTTTGGGACGAAGGTATGGCAGGCCCAAACTAAAAACCCATGAGAAGAACTCTTCAGAATATGAAAAAGAGCGAGTCAGAGGTGCTTGCTCAGGATTTTGTCTCTGGATTTTTTATCAACGATGGCCGTGGAATGTTGGAGGCCTCATGGGCCATGGATGAATCTTCCTCTCTGTGGATTTGGTCCGGTCCGAATTCTTTTTCATCAATCTCCTTTCAGGTTTGTTACCTCAGGTGTCCCAACCAAAGTGGAATTCCAAAGCAGAGCCCTGGGGAAGAGTGAAGGGACAACCCAAACTATGGTTAAAAATTGTGGCTAGGGGCATGGCAGGCCCTATATGCTGTCTCTTCATCCAGCCACTGAGAGGCCTTACTTGAGGACTGGGCTCAGGCTGTGTTTGTGACCAATGTGACCCGCGATCATGGGCGGGGTCTCATGGGCCACACTGGTTTCAACTACACTGAACTTTGGACAACATTCCAAGCACAAGCTCTCTTGCCATGGATAAAGAGTTCTGATTTCTGCATCATTTTCAACCCTGGGAAGTGGTTGGAGATAAGGTGTAGGTTCTGAAGCCTGAAAACTGCAGTTGGGTATAGATGACGACATAAGGCCATGGCGGGTCTGATATGCTCACTGTGCGGTCAGCTGCCTGGGTGTTGGTTAGGAGGTTTGCGCTCAGGTTGTGTCAGAGAGTACATTAGTGGTCAGGGTAGACTATATAATTTGGATACAGTCGAGTGCCCTGTAGGTTTATGCTCATTTGAGGTGCCTGGGCAGCTCATTAGGCAAGATATTTTTTCTAGAGGGCAGGCAGAGTGCTGCATTGTGGGTCCGGAATATACAAACTTGAGGACTTCTAGGTCAGGAGTGTGAGGACAGAAGTTTGAGAATACAAGCTAGACTTGGGCTTCAGGCCGAGGGCACGGTAGGTACCCCCTGCAGATCTGAACTAATATCTCAAGTATCTGAAGTAATGGCGAGGATCAGACGTTGGCTCAGGTTGGAGTTTCTGTGCATGACTGCCCCATCATGAACGGAGCGGAATCTCAAGGCCATGGAGGTTTTCCCACGTTGTGAGTTGTGTGATTCCCCCTTCAAGGATTCCTCCTGTGCGACATTTGAGACCTGTTGGGGAGCTCCAGGACATCCCATATGGAATGACTCCAGAGCGCCGTTCGAGAATGGATGCCAGGAAAGGCAGCCTCTCATTCCAATTTCTCCTAGCAACAAGACAGTTGAGATCGGATAGCTCTGTGAGAGCAACCGGGGTGCCTGAATTAAAATGGACTTTCCTGAGGATGGGGCCTAATGTGTGTGTGTGTGTCCATGAGGGCCTTGGAATGGGGCGGTGGCACCAGGACACTGAAGTATTCTCCTAAGCTTTTGACATATCTCCCATGCACAAGTTTCCTTGTGGAGACGAGATTTGTTCTGATGGGTGGCTCAGAAAACCCACTATGCTGATATTGGAATCCAGGCTTTTGAGGAGACATGCCTGTAAACCAAAGCAATGGATCCGATTAAGGCCTAGGGTCCAGTCTGGTTCAATATTCTTCTCTGGGAACATCTATCTATGGTATGAGTGGAGGTAGATGCTCAGCTGGTGTCAGACCGCCCTTGTTTTTCCTGGAATCCTACACTATTGGGATGGCCTCGGGGACTTTGGAGTGTTGTCCAAATTTGTACGATTTTGGACAGTGGAATGGGCTGAATTCCCATGGATCGGGTAGGTACAGTCCTAATGTGTGGCTCCAGGGGCCCCAGCCTGGAGGGTGTGTGTCCCAGGACTTTGAGGACAGAATCTGAAAACACAAACTCAGCTTAGGTTTGGGGACGTAGGTAGGGCAGGCCCAATCTACAATCCATGAGAAGAACTCTTCAGGATATGAAGAAAGAGCGAGTTTGAGGTGCTTGCTCAGGCTTTTGTCTCTGGATTTTATATCAACGATGGCCGTGAACTGTGGGGAGGCCTCATGGGCCATGGACGAATCTTCCTCTGTGTGGATTTGGCCCGGTCCCAATTGTTTTTCGTCAAGCTGTGGGATGGGAGGTCTCCTTTCCGGTTTGTTAACTTAGGTGTCCCAAACAAAGAGGAATTCCAAATTGTCCTTGGGGAAGAGTGAAGGGACAACCCAAATTATAGTTAAAAATTGGGGCCTAGTGGCATGGCAGGCCCAATATGCTCTCTCTTCATCTAGCCACTGAGAGGCCTTACTTGAGTACTGGGCTCAGGCTGAGGGTCAAAATGTGTGTTTGTGACCAATGTGGCCCGTGAGCATGGACGGGGCCTAATGGGCCGCACTGGTTTCAAATACACTGAACTTTGGACAACATTCCAAGCACAAACTCTCTTGCCATGGGAAAAGAGTTCTGATTTCTGCATCATTTTCAACCCTGGGCAGTGGTTGGAGATAAGGTCTAGGTTCTAAAGCCTGAAATCCGCAGTTGGGTATAGATGACGACATAAGGCCATGGCGGGTCTGATATGCTCACTGTGCAGTCAGCTGCCTGGGTGTTGGTCAGGAGGTTTGCGCTCAGGTTGTGTCAGAGAGTACATTAGTGGTCAGGGTAGACTATATAATTTGGGTACAGTCGAGTGCCGTGTAGGTTTATGCTCATTTGAGGTGCCTGGGCAGCTCATTAGGCAAGATATTTTTTTTTTGAGGGCAGGCAGAGTGCTGCATTGTGGGTCCAGAATTGCCAAACTTGAGGACTTCTAGGTCAGGAGCGTGAGGACAGAAGTCTGAGAATACAAGCTAGACTTGGGCTTCAGGCCGACGGCATGGCAGTTACCCCCTGCAGATCTGAACTAATATCTCAAGTATCTGATGTATCAGCGAGGATCAGACGATGGCTCAGGTTGGAGTTTCTGTGCATGACTTCCCCTTCATGAACGGAGCAGAATCTCAAGGCCATGGAGGTTTTCCCACGTTGGGAGTTTTGGGATGCCCCCTTTAAGGATTCCTTCTGCGGGACAATTGAGACCTGTTGGGCACCTCCAGGATATCCAATATGGAATGACTCGAGAGCACCGTTCGAGGATGGATGCCAGGGAAGCCTGCCTCGCATTACAATTTTCTCCTAACAACAAGACAGTTGAGATCGGATAGCTCTGCGGGAGCAACCGGGGTGGCTGAGTTGAAATGGACTTTCCTGAGGATTGGGCCTAATGTGTGTTTGTGTCCATGAGGGCCTTGGAATGGGGTGGTGGCACCGGGACCCTGAATTATTCTCCTAAGCTTTTGACATAGCTCCCAAGCACAAGTTTCCTTGTGGAGTTGAGATTTGTTCTGATGGGTGCCTCAGGAAACCCCCTATGCTTGTATTGGAATCCAGGCTTTTGAGGAGACATGCCTGTAAACCAAAGCAATGGATCCGATTATGGCCTAGGTTCCTGTCTGGTTCAATCTTCTTCTCTGGGGACATCCATCTATGATATGAGTGGAGGTAGATGCTCAGCTGCTTTCAGACCGCCCTTGTTTGTCCCAGGAGACCTACAATATTGGGATGGCCTCCGGGACTTTGGAGGGATCTCCTGATTTGTACGATTCTGGACAATGGAATGGGCAGAATTCCCATGGATTGGGTAGGCACAGTCTAATGTGTGGCTCCAGGGGTTCCTGCCGGGAGGGTGTGCCCCAGGACTTTGAGGAAAGAAACCTGAAAATACAATCTCGGCTTAGGTTTGGGACGTAGATATGGCAGGCCCAATTTAAAAACCCATGAGAAGAACTCTTCAGGGTATGAAGAAAGAGTCAGAGGCGCTTGCTCAGAATTTTGTCTATGGATTTTGAATCAACGATGGCCGTGGAAAGTGGGGAGGCCTCATGGGCCATGGACAAATCTTCCTCTCTGTGGATTTGGTCAGGTCAGAATTCTTTTTCATCAATCTCTGGGATGGGAGGTCTCCTTTCAGGTTTGTTACCTCAGGTGTCCCAACCAAAAAGGAATTCCAAAGCAGAGCCCTGGGGAACAGTGGAGGGACAACCCAAACTATGGTTAAAATTGTGGCTTGGGGCATGGCAGGACCTATATGCTGTCTCTTCATCCAGCCACTGAGAGGCCTTACTTGAGGACTGGGCTCAGGCTGAGGGTCACAATGTGTGTTTGTGACCATAGTGGCCCACGATCACGGGTGGGGTCTCATGGGCCACATTGGTTTCAACGACACTGAACTTTGGACAACATTCCAAGCACAAGCTCTCTTGCCATGGAGAAAGAGTTCTGATTTCTGCATCATTTTCAACCCAGGGCAGTGGTTGGCGATATGGTGTAGGTTCTGAAGCATGAAAGCCGCAAATGGGAATAGATGACGACCTAAGGCCTTGGTGGGTCTGATGTGCTCACTGTGCGGTCAGCTGCCTGGGTGTTGGTCAGGAGGTTCGGGCTCAGGTTGTGTCAGAGAGTGCATTAGTGCTCAGGTTAGACTATATAATTTGGGTATAGTCGAGTGCCGTGTAGGTTTATCCTCATTTGATGTACCTGGGCAGCTCATTAGGCAAAGTATTTTTTTCTAGAGGACAGACAGAGTGCTGCATTGTGGGTTTGGAATTGCCAAACGTGAGGTCTTCTGGGCCAGGAGTGTGAGGACAGAAGTCTGAGAACACAAGCTAGATTGGCCTTCGGCCAGGGCACGGCAGGTACTCCTGCAGATCTGAAACAATATCTCATGCATCTGAAGTCACGGCGAGGATCAGACGTTGGCTCAGATTGGAGTATCGGGTGCATGACTGCCCCTTCATGAACGGAGCGGAATCTCAAGGCCATGGAGGTTTTCCCACTTTGGGAGTTGTGGGATACCCCCTTCAAGTATTCCTTCTGCGGGTCAATTGAGACATGTTGGGCAGCTCCAGGACATCCGATATGGAACGAATCCAGAGCACCGTTCAAGGATGGATGCCAGGGAAGCCTGCATCGCATTCTAATTGTCTCCTAGCAACAAGACACTTGAGATCGGATGGCTCTGCCGGAGCAACCGGGGTGGCTGAGTTGAAATGGACTTTCCTGAGGATGGGGCCTAAAGTTTGTTTGTGTCCATGAGGGCCTTGGAATAGGGCAGTGGCACCGGGACCATGAAGTGTTCTCCTAAGCTTTTGATATAGTTCCCATGCACAAGTTTCCTAGTGGAGATGAGATTTGTTCTGATGGGTGCCTCAGAAAAACCCCTAAGCTGGTCATGGAATCCAGACTTTTGAGGAGACATGCCTGTAAACCAAAGCAATGGATCCGTTTATGTCCTAGGGTCCTGTCTGGTTCAATCTTCTTCTCTGGGGACATCCATCTATGGTATGAGTGGAGGGAGATGATCAGTGGTGTCAGACCACCCTTGTTTGTCCCCGGAGACCTACATTATTGGGATGGCCTCGAGGAATTTGGAGAGTTCTCCTAATTTGTACGATTTTTGAAAATGGAGTGGGCAGAATTCCTATGTATTTGGTAGGCACAGACCTAATGTGTGGCTCCAGGGGCCCCAGCCTGGAGGTTGTGTGGCCCAGGACTTTGAGGACTGAAGTCAGAATACACAAACTCAGCTTAGGTTTGGGGACGTAGGTATGGCAGGCCCAATATACTAACCATGAGAAGAACTTTTCAGGAAATGAAGAAAGAGCGAGTCTTAGGCGCTTGCTCAGGATTTTGTCTCTGGATTTTGTATCAACGGTGGCCGTGGAATGTGGGGAGACCTCATGGGTCATGGATGAATCTTCCTCTCTGTGGATATGCCCCGGTCCCAATTGTTTTTCGTCAATATGTGGGATGGGAGGTCTCCTTTCAGGTTTATTACCACAGGTGTCCCACAAAAAGAGGAATTCCAAAGCAGAGCCTTGGGGAAGAGTGAAGGGACAACCCAAACTAGGGTTAAAAATTGGGGCCTAGGGGCATGGCACGCCCAATATGCTGTCTCTTCATCCAGCCACTGAGAGGACTTACTTGAGGACTCGGCTCAGGCTGAGGGTCACAATGTGTGTTTATGACCAATGTGGCCCGCGAGCATGGGCGGGGCCTCATGGGCCACACTGATTTCAACTACACGGGACTTTGGACAACATGCCAATCACAGGTCTCTTTCCATGGGGAAGGTGTGATTTCTGCATCATTTTCAACCCTGGGCAGTGGTTGGAGATAAGGTCTAGGTTTTGAAGCCTGAAAACCGCAGTTGGGTAGAGATGATGACCTAAGCCCATGGCGGGTCTGATGTGCTCAGTGTGTGGTCAGCTGCCTGGATGTTGATCTGGAGGTTCAGGCTCAGGTTTTGTCAGAGAGTGCATTAGAGCTCAGGTTAGACTATATAATTTGGGTACAGTCGAGTGCCGTGTAGTTTTATCCAAATTTGAGGTGCCTGGGCAGCCTATTAGGAAAGATATTTTATCTAGAGTGCAGGCAGAGTGCTGCATTGTGGGTCCGGAATTGCCAAACTTGCGGTCTTCTCGGCCAGGAGTGTGAGGACAAAAGTTTGAGAACACAAGTTGACTTGGACATCAGGCCGAGGGCACGGCAGGTACCCCCTGCAGATCTGAACCAATATCTCATACATCTGAAGTCACGGCGAGGATCAGACGTTGGCTAAGGTTGGAGTTTCTGTGCATGACTGCCCCTTTTTAACGGAGCGGAATCTCAAGGCCATGGAGGTTTTCCCATGTTGGGAGTTGTGGGATGCCCCCTTCAAGGATTCCTTTTGGGGGACAATTGAGACATGCTGGGCAGCTCCAGGACATCCCATATGGATTAACTCCAGAGCACCGTTGGAAGATGGATGCCAGGGAAGCCAGCCTCGCATTCCAATTGTCTCCTAGCAACAATACAGTTGAGATCGGATGACTCTACGGGAGCAACCGGGGTGGCTTAGTTGAAATAGACATTCCTGAGAATGGGGCCTAATGTGTGTTTGTGTCCATGAGGGCCTTGGAATGGGGCTGTGGCACCGGGACCCTGAAGTATTCTCCTAAGCTTTTGAAATAGATCCCATGCACAAGTTTCCTTGTGGAGACGAGATTTGTTCTGATGGGTGCCTCAGCAAACCACTTATGCTTGTATTGGAATCCAGGATTTTGAGGAGACATGCCTGTAAACCAAAGCAATGGATCCGATTATGGCCTAGCGTACTGTCTGGTTCAATCTTCTTCTCTGGGTATATCCATCTATGGTATGAGTGGAGGTAGGTGCTCAGCTGGTATCACACCGCCCTTGTTTTTCCCCGGAGACCTACACAATTGAGATGGCCTCGGAATTTGGAGGTTACTCCTAATTTGTACGATTTTGGAAAATGGAATGGGCAGAAGTCTCATGGATTGGGTAGGCACAGTCCTATTTGTGGCTCCAGGGGCCCCAGCCTGTAGGGGTGTGGCTCATGACTTTGAGGACAGAAGTCTGAAAACACAAACTCAGCTTAAGCATGGGGACGTAGGTATGGCAGGCCCAATCTACAAACCATGAGAAGAACTCTTCAAGAAATGAAGAAAGATAGAGTCTGAGGCCCTTGCTCAGGCTTTTGTCTCTGGATTTTGATTCAACGAATGCCGTGGTATGTGTGGAGGCCTCATGCGCCATGGATGAATCTTCCTCTCTGTGGATTTGGCCCGGTCCCATTTGTTTTCTGTCAATCTGTGGGATGGATGTCTCCTTTCGGGTTTGTTATCTAACGTGTCCCAAACAAAGAAGAATTCCAAAGCAGAGCCCTGGGGAAGAGTGAAGGGACAACCCAAACTATGGTTAAAAATTGGAGCCTAGGGGCATGTCAGGCCCAATAGCTTTCTCTTCATCCAGACACTGAGAGGCCTTACTTGAGGACTCGGCTCAGGCTGAGGGCCACAATGTGTGTTTGTGACCAATTTGGCCTGTGAGCATGGGCGGGGTCTCATGGGCCACACTGGTTTCAACTACACTGAACTTTGGACAACATGCCAATCACAAGGTCTCTTGCCATGGGGAAGGAGTTCTGATTTCTGCAACATTTTCAACCCTGGGCAGTGTTTCGAGATAAGGTCTAGTTCTGAAGCCTGAAAACCGCAATTGGGATGAGATGATGACCTAGGCCATGGCGGTCTGATGTGCTCACTGTGCGGTCAGCTGGCTGGGTGTTGGTCAGGAGGTTTGGGCTCAGTTTGTGTCAGAGAGTGCATTAGAGCTCAGGTTAAACTATATAATTTGGGTACAGTCGAGTGCCGTGTATGATTATCCTCATTGAGGTGCCTGGGCAGGCATGTCTCCTCAAAGCCTGGATTCCAATACCAGCATAGGGGGTTTACTGAGGCACCCATCAGAACAAATCCCGTCTCCACAAGGAAACCTGTGCTTGGGAGCTATGTAAAAGCTTAGGAGAATACTTCAGGGTCCCGAATCAACCGCCCATTCCAAGGCCATCATGGACACAAACACACATTAGGCCCCATCCTCAGGAAAGTCCATTTCAACTCAGCCACCCCGGTTGCTCCCACATAGCCATCCGATCTCAACTGTCTTGTTGCTAGGAGACAATTGGAATGCAAGGCGGCTTCCCTGGCATCCATCCTCCAAGGGTGCTCTGGAGTCATTCCATATGGGATGTCCTGGACCTGCCCAACAGGTGTCAATTGTCCAGCAGAAGGAATCCTTGAAGGGGGCATCCCACAACTCCCAACGTGGGAAAACCTTCATAGACTTGAGATTTTGCTCCGTTCAAGAAGGGGCAATCCTGCACACAAACTCCAACCTGGAGTTGGAGTACTGTATTGTGGGTCCGGAATTGCCAAACTTGAGGGCTTCTGGGCCAGGAGGGTGAGGACAGAAGTCTGAGAACACAAGCTAGACTTGGGCTTCGGGCCGAGGGCACGGCAGGTACCCCTTGCAGATCTGAACCAATATCTCATGCATCTGAAGTCACGGCGAGGATTAGACGTTGGCTCAGGTTGGAGTTTGTGTGCAGGATTGCCCCTTCTTGAACGGAGCAAAATCTCAAGTCTATGAAGGTTTTCCCACGTTGGGAGTTGTGGGATGCCCCCTTCAAGGATTCCTTCTGCTGGACAATTGACACCTGTTGGGCAGGTCCAGGACATCCCATATGGAATGACTCCAGAGCACCCTTGGAGGATGGATGCCAGGGAAGCCGCCTTGCATTCCAATTGTCTCCTAGCAACAAGACAGTTGAGATCGGATGGCTATGTGGGAGCAACCGGGGTGGCTGAGTTGAAATGGACTTTCCTGAGGATGGGGCCTAATGTGTGTTTGTGTCCATGATGGCCTTGGAATGGGCGGTTGATTCGGGACCCTGAAGTATTCTCCTAAGCTTTTACATAGCTCCCAAGCACAGGTTTCCTTGTGGAGACGGGATTTGTTCTGATGGGTGCCTCAGTAAACCCCCTATGCTGGTATTGGAATCCAGGCTTTGAGGAGACATGCCTGTAAACCAAAGCAATGGATGCGATTATGGCCTAGGGTCCTGTCTGGTTCAATCTTCTTCTCAGGGGATATCCATCTATGGAATGAGTGGAGGTAGATGCTCACCTGGTGTCAGACCGCACTTGTTTGTCCCCGGAGACCTACACTATTGGGATGGCCTCGGGGACTTTGGAGAGTTCTCCTAATATCTACGAATTTGGAAAATGGAGTAGGCAGAATTCCCATGTATTTGGTAGGCACAGTCCTAATGTGTGGCTCCAGGGGCCCCAGCCTGGAGGGTGTCTGGCCCAGGACATTGAGGACTGAAGTCAAAATACACAAACACAGCTTAGGTTTGGGGATGTAGGTATGGCAGGTCCAATATACAATCCATGAGAAAAACTTTTCAGGAAATGAAGAAAGATCGAGTCTTAGGCGCTTGCTCAGGATTTTGTCTCTGGATTTTTATCAACGGTAGCCATGGAATGTGGGGAGGCCTCATGAGCCATGGACGAATCTTCCTCTTTGTGGATTTGGCCCGGTCCCAATTGTTTTTCGTCAATCTGTGCGATGGAGGGTCTCCTTTTGGGTTTATTACATCAGGTATCCGAACAAAAGAGGAATTCCAAAGCAGAGCCCTGGGGAAGAGTGAAGGGACAACCCAAACTAGGGTTAAAAATTGGGGCCTAGGGGCATGGCACGCCCAATATGCTGTCTCTTCATCCAGCCACTGAGAGGCCTTACTTGAGGACTCGGCTCAGGCTGAGGGTCACAATGCGTGTTTGTGACCAATGTGGCCCGCGAGCATGGGCGGGGCCTCATGGGCCACACTAATTTCAACTACACGGGATTTGGACAACATGCCAATCACAAGGTCTCTTTCCATGGGTAAGGTGTGATTTCTGCGTCATTTTCAACCCTGGGCAGTGATTGGAGATAAGGACTAGGTTCTGAAGCCTGAAAACCACTGTTGGGTAGAGATGATGACCTAAGGCCATGGAGGCTCTGATGTGCTCAGTGTGTGGTCAGCTGCCTGGATGTTGATCTGGAGGTTCAGGATCAGGTTGTGTCAGAGAGTGCATTAGAGCTCAGGTTAGACTATATAATTTGGGTACAGTCGAGTGCCGTGTAGGTTTATCCACATTTGAGGTGCCTGGGCAGCTCATAAGGCAAGATATTTTTTCTAGAGTGCAGGCAGAGTGCTGCATTGTGGGTCCGGAATTGCCAAACTTGCGGTCTTCTCGGCCAGGAGTGTGAGGACAAAAGTTTGAGAACACAAGTTGACTTGGACATCAGGCCGAGGGCGCGGCAGGTACCCCCTGCAGATCTGAACCAATATCTCATACATCTGAAGTCACGGCGAGGATCAGACGTTGGCTCAGGTTGGAGTTTCTGTGCATGACTGCCCCTTCATGAACGGAGCGGAATCTCAAGGCCATGGAGTTTTTCCCATGTTGGGAGTTATGGGATGCCCCCTTCAAGGATTCCTTCTGGGGACAATTGAGACATGTTGGGCAGCTCCAGGACATCCCATATGGATTAACTCCAGAGCACCGTTGGAAGATGGATGCCAGGGAAGCCCGCCTCGCATTCCAATTGTCTCCTAGCAACTATACATTTGAGATCGGATGACTCTGCGGGAGCAACCTGGGTGGCTTAGTTGAAATAGACTTTCCTGAGAATGGGGCCTAATGTGTGTTTGTGTCCATGAGGGCCTTGGAATGGGGCGGTGGCACAGGGACCCTGTAGTATTCTCCTAAGCTTTTGACATAGATCCCATGCACAAGTTTCCTTGTGGAGACGAGATTTGTTCTGATGGGTGCCTCAGCAAACCACTTATGCTTGTATTGGAATCCAGGCTTTTGAGGAGACATGCCTGTAAACCAAAGCAATGGATCCGATTATGGCCTAGCGTACTGTCTGGTTCAATCTTCTTCTCTGGGGACATCCATGTATGGTATGAGTGGAGGTAGATGCTCACCTGTTGTCAGACCGCCCTTGTTTGTCCCCGGAAACCTACACTATTGGGATGGCCTCGGGGACTTTGGAGAGTTCTCCTAATTTGTACGATTTTGGACAATGGATGGGAAGAATTCCCATGGATTGAGTAGGCACAGTCCTAATGTGTGGCTCCAGGGGACCCAGCCTGGAGGGTGTGTGGCAAAGGACTTTGAGGACAGTATTCTAAAAACACAAACTCAGCTCAGGTTTGGGGACGTAGGTATGCAGGCCCAATCTACAAACCATGAGAAGAACTCTTCAGGATATGAAGAAAGAGCGAGTGTGAGGCACTTGATCAGGTTTTGCCTCTGCCTTTTATATCAACGATGGCCGTGGAATGTGGGGAGGCCTCATGGGCCATGGACGAATCTTCCTCTCTGTGGATTTGGCCCGGTCCCAATTGTTTTTCGTCAATCTGTGGGATGGGAGGTCTCCTTTCCTGTTTATTAACTCAGGTGTCCGAACAAAAGAGGAATTCCAAAGCAGAGCCTTGGGAAAGAGTGAAGGGACAACCCAAACTATGGTTAAAAATTGGGGACTAGGGGCATGGCAGGCCCAATATACTGTCTCTTCATCCAGCCACTGAGAGGCCTGACTTGAGGACTGGGCTCATGCTGAGGGTCACAATGTGAGTTTGTGACCAATGTGGCCCGCGAGCATGGGCGGGGCCTCATGGGCCACACTGGTTTCAACTACACTGGACTTTGGACAACATGCCAATCACAAGGTCTCTTGCCATGGGGAAGGTGTTCTGATTTCTGCATCATTTTCAACCATGGGCAGTGGTTGGAGATAAGGTCTAGGTTCTGAAGCCTGAAAAATCGCAGTTGGGAAGAGATGACGACCTAAGGCCATGGTGGGTCTCATACGCTCATTGTGCATTCATCTGCCTGGGTTTTGGTCAGGAGGTTCTAGCTCAGGGTGTGTCAGACAGTGCATTAGTGACCAGGTTAGACTATATAATTTGGGTACAGTCGAGTGCCGTGTAGGTTTATCCCCCTTTTAGGTTCCTGGGCAGCTCATTAGGCAAGATGTTTTTTCTAGAGGGCAGGCAGAGTGCTGCATTGTGGGTCCGGAATTGCCAAACTTGAGAGCTTCTGGGCCAGGAGTGTGAGGACAGAAGTCTGAGAACACATGCTAGACTTGGGCTTCAGGCCGAGGGCACGGCATGTACCCCCTGCAGATCGGAACCAATATCTCAAGCATCTGAAGCCAAGGCGAGGATCAGACGTTGGCTCAGGTTGGAGTTTCTGAGCATAACTGCCCCTTCATGAACGGAGAGGAATCTCAAGGCCATGGAGGTTTTCCCACGTTGGGAGTTTATGAATGCCCTCTTAAAGGATTCCTTCTGTGGGACAATTGAGACCTGTTGGGCAGCTCCAGGACATCCCATATGGAATGACTCCAGAGCACCGTTGGAGGATGGATGCCAGGGAAGCCCGCCTCGCATTACAAATGTCTCCTAGCAACAATAGAGTTGAGATCGGTGGCTCTGTGGGAGCAACCGAGGTGGCTGAGTTGAAATGGATTTTCCTGAGGATGGGGCCTAATGTGTGTTGTGTCCATGAGGGCCTTGGATTAGGGCGGTGGCACCGGGACCCTGAAGTATTCTCCTAAGCTTTTGACATAGCTCCCATGCAAAAGTTTCCGTGTGGAGACGAGATTTTTTCTGATGGGTGCCTCAGGAAACCCCTTATGCTGGTATTGGAATCCAGGCTTTTGAGGACACATGCCTGTAAACCAAAGCAATGGACCCGATTATGGCCTAGGGTCCTGTCTGGTTCAATCTTCTTCTCTGGGGTTCTCCATCTATGGAATGAGTGGAGGTAGATGATCACCTGGTGTCAGACCGCCCTGTTTGTCCCCGGAGACATACACTATTGGGAGGGCCTCGGGGACTTTGGAGGGTTCTCCTAATTTGTACGATTTGGGACAATGGAATGGGCAGAATTCCCATGGATTGGGTAGGCACAGTACTAATGTGTGGCTCCTGGCGCCCCAGCCTGGAGGGTGTGTGGCCCAGGACTTTGAACAGAAGATTGAAAACAGAAACTCAGCTTAGGTTTGGGGACGTAGGTATGGCAGGCGTAATCTACAAACCATGAGAAGAACTCTTCAGAATATGAAGAAAGAGCGAGTCTGAGGTACTTGCTCAGGCTTTTGTCTTTGGATTTTGTATCAATGATGGCCGTGGAATTTGGGGAGGCCTCATGGCCCATGGACGAATCTTCCTCTCTGTGGATTTGGCCCAGTCCCAATTGTTTTTCATAAATCTGTGGAATGGGAGGTCTCCTTTCAGGTTTATTAACTCAGGTGTCTGAACATAAGCGGAATTCCAAAACAGAGTGCTGGGGAAGAGTGAAGGGACAACCCAAACTATGTTTAAAAATTGGGGCCTAGGGGCATGGCACGCCCAATATGCTGTCTCTTCATCTAGCCACTGAGAGGCCGTACTTGAGGACTGGGCTTAGGCTGAGGGTCACAATGTGTGTTTGTGACCAATGTGGTTTTGCGAGCATGGGCGGGGCCTCATGGGCCACACTGGTTTCAACTACACTGGACTTTGGACAACTTGCCAATCACAAGGTCTCTAACCATGGGAAGGGTGTTCTGATTTCTGCATCATTTTCAACCATGGGCCGTGGTTGGAGATAAGGCCTAGGTTCTGAAGCCCGAAAAACCGCTGTTGGGATGAGATGACCACCTAAGGCCATGGCGGGTCTGATAGGCTCACTGTGTGGTCAGCTGCCTGGGTGTTGGTCAGGAGGTTCTGGCTCAGGTTGTGTCAGACAGTGCATTAGTGCCCAGGTTAGACTATATAATTTGGGTACATTCGAGTGCCTTGTAGGTTTATCCTCATTTGAGGTGTCCAGGCAGCTCATTAGGGAAGATATTTTTTCTAGAGGGCAGGCAGAGTGCTGCATTGTGGGTCCGGAATTGCCAAACTTGAGGGCTTCTGGGCCAGGAGTGTGAGGACAGAAGTCTGAGAACACAAGCTCGACTTGGGCTTCTGGCCGAGGGCACTGCAGGTACCCCCTGCAGATCTGAACCAATATCTCAAGCATCTGAAATCACGGCGAGTATCAGACGTTGGCTCAGGTTGGAGTTTCTGTGCATGACTATCCTTCATGAACGGAGCGGAAACTCAAGGGCCTGGAGGTTTTCCCACGTTGGGAGTTGTGGGATGCCCCCTTCAAGGATTCCTTCTGCGGGACAATTGAGACCTGTTGGGCAGCTCCAGGACATCCCATATGGAATGACTGCAGAGCACAGTTGGAGGATGGATGCCAGGGAAGCCTGCCTCGCATTCCAATTGTCTCCTAGCAACAAGACAGTTGAAATCGGATGGCTCTGCGGGAGCAACCGGGGTGGCTGAGTTGAAATGGACTTTCCTGAGGATGGGGCCTAATGTGTGTTTGTGTCCATTAGGGCCTTGGAATGGGGCGGTGGCACCGGGACCCTAAGTATTCTCCTAAGCTTTTGACATAGCTCCCATGCACAAGTTTCCTTGTGGAGACTAGATTTGTTTTGATGGGTGCCTCCGGAAACCCCTTACGCTCGTATTGGATACCAGGCTTTTGAGGAGACATGCCTGCAAACCAAAGCAATGGACCCGATTATGGCCTAGGGTCCTGTCTGGTTCAATCTTCTTCTCTGGGGATATCCATCTATGGAATGAGTGGAGGTAGATGCTCACCTGTTGTCAGACCACCCTTGTTTGTCCCCGGAGTCCTACACTATTGGGATGGCCCCTGGGACTTTGGAGTGTTCTCCGAATTTGTACGATTTTGGACAATGGAATGGGCAGAATTCCCATAGATTGGGTAGGCACAGTCCTAATGTATGGCTCCAGGGGCCCCAGCCTGGAGGGTGTTTGGCCCAGGACTTTGAGGACAGAAGTCTGAAAACACAAACTCAGCTTAGGTTTGGGGACGTAGGAATGGCAGGCCCAATCTACAAACCATGAGAAGAACTCTTCAGGATATGAAGAAAGAGCAAGTCTGAGGCACTTGCTCAGGCTTTAGTATCTGTATTTTGTATCAACGATGGCCGTGGAATGTGGGGAGGCCTCATGGGCCATGGACGAATCTTCCTCTCTGTGGTTTTGGCCCGGTCCCAATTGTTTTTCGTCAATCTGTGGGATGGGAGGTCTCCTTTCAGGTTTATTACCTCAAGTGTCCGAACAAAAGAGGAATTCCAAAGCAGAGACCTGGGGAAGAGTGAAGGGACAACCCAAACTATGGTTAAAAATTGGGGCCTAGGGGCATGGCATGCCCAATAAGCTGTCTCTTCATCCAGCCACTGAGAGGCCTTATGAGGACTCGGCTCAGGCTGAGGGTCACAATGTGTGTTTGTGACCAATGTGGCCCGCGAGCATGGGCGGGGCCTCATGGGCCACACTAATTTCAACTACACGGGACTTTGTACAACATGCCAATCACAAGGTCTCTTTCCATGGGGAAGGTGTGATTTCTGCATCATTTTCAACCCTGGGCAGTGATTGGAGATAAGGACTAGGTTCTGAAGCCTGAAAACCGCAGTTGGGTAGAGATGATGACCTAAGGCCATGGCGGCTCTGATGTGCTCAGTGTGTGGTCAGCTGCCTGGATGTTGATCTGGAGGTTCAGGCTCAGGTTGTGTCAGAGAGTGCATTAGAGCTCAGGTTAGACTATATAATTTGGGTACAGTCGAGTGCCGTGTAGGTTTATCCACATTTGAGGTGCCTGGGCAGCTCATTAGGCAAGATATTTTTTCTAGAGTGCAGGCAGAGTGCTGCATTGTGGGTCCGGAATTGCCAAACTTGCGGTCTTCTCGGCCAGGAGTGTGAGGACAAAAGTTTGAGAACACAAGTTGACTTGGACATCAGGCCGAGGGCGCGGCAGGTACCCCCTGCAGATCTGAACCAATATCTCATACATCTGAAGTCACGGCGAGGATCAGACGTTGGCTCAGGTTGGAGTTTCTGTGCATGACTGCCCCTTCATGAACGGAGCGGAATCTCAAGGCCATGGAGTTTTTCCCATGTTGGGAGTTGTGGAATGCCCCCTTCAAGGATTCCTTCTGGGGACAATTGAGACATGTTGGGCAGCTCCAGGACATCCCATATGGATTAACTCCAGAGCACCGTTGGAAGATGGATGCCAGGGAAGCCCGCCTCGCATTCCAATTGTCTCCTAGCAACTATACATTTGAGATCGGATGACTCTGCGGGAGCAACCTGGGTGGCTTAGTTGAAATAGACTTTCCTGAGAATGGGGCCTAATGTGTGTTTGTGTCCATGAGGGCCTTGGAATGGGGCGGTGGCACAGGGACCCTGTAGTATTCTCCTAAGCTTTTGACATAGATCCCATGCACAAGTTTCCTTGTGGAGACGAGATTTGTTCTGATGGGTGCCTCAGCAAACCACTTATGCTTGTATTGGAATCCAGGCTTTTGAGGAGACATGCCTGTAAACCAAAGCAATGGATCCGATTATGGCCTAGCGTACTGTCTGGTTCAATCTTCTTCTCTGGGGACATCCATGTATGGTATGAGTGGAGGTAGATGCTCACCTGGTGTCAGACCGCCCTTGTTTGTCCCCGGAAACCTACACTATTGGGATGGCCTCGGGGACTTTGGAGAGTTCTCCGAATTTGTACGATTTTGGACAATGGATGGGAAGAATTCCCATGGATTGAGTAGGCACAGTCCTAATGTGTGGCTCCAGGGGACCCAGCCTGGAGGGTGTGTGGCAAAGGACTTTGAGGACAGTATTCTAAAAACACAAACTCAGCTCAGGTTTGGGGACGTAGGTATGCAGGCCCAATCTACAAACCATGAGAAGAACTCTTCAGGATATGAAGAAAGAGCGAGTGTGAGGCACTTGATCAGGTTTTGCCTCTGCCTTTTATATCAACGATGGCCGTGGAATGTGGGGAGGCCTCATGGGCCATGGACGAATCTTCCTCTCTGTGGATTTGGCCCGGTCCCAATTGTTTTTCGTCAATCTGTGGGATGGGAGGTCTCCTTTCCTGTTTATTAACTCAGGTGTCCGAACAAAAGAGGAATTCCAAAGCAGAGCCTTGGGAAAGAGTGAAGGGACAACCCAAACTATGGTTAAAAATTGGGGACTAGGGGCATGGCAGGCCCAATATACTGTCTCTTCATCCAGCCACTGAGAGGCCTGACTTGAGGACTGGGCTCATGCTGAGGGTCACAATGTGAGTTTGTGACCAATGTGGCCCGCGAGCATGGGCGGGGCCTCATGGGCCACACTGGTTTCAACTACACTGGACTTTGGACAACATGCCAATCACAAGGTCTCTTGCCATGGGGAAGGTGTTCTGATTTCTGCATCATTTTCAACCATGGGCAGTGGTTGGAGATAAGGTCTAGGTTCTGAAGCCTGAAAAATCGCAGTTGGGAAGAGATGACGACCTAAGGCCATGGTGGGTCTCATACGCTCATTGTGCATTCATCTGCCTGGGTTTTGGTCAGGAGGTTCTAGCTCAGGGTGTGTCAGACAGTGCATTAGTGACCAGGTTAGACTATATAATTTGGGTACAGTCGAGTGCCGTGTAGGTTTATCCCCCTTTTAGGTTCCTGGGCAGCTCATTAGGCAAGATGTTTTTTCTAGAGGGCAGGCAGAGTGCTGCATTGTGGGTCCGGAATTGCCAAACTTGAGAGCTTCTGGGCCAGGAGTGTGAGGACAGAAGTCTGAGAACACATGCTAGACTTGGGCTTCAGGCCGAGGGCACGGCATGTACCCCCTGCAGATCGGAACCAATATCTCAAGCATCTGAAGCCAAGGCGAGGATCAGACGTTGGCTCAGGTTGGAGTTTCTGAGCATAACTGCCCCTTCATGAACGGAGAGGAATCTCAAGGCCATGGAGGTTTTCCCACGTTGGGAGTTTATGAATGCCCTCTTAAAGGATTCCTTCTGTGGGACAATTGAGACCTGTTGGGCAGCTCCAGGACATCCCATATGGAATGACTCCAGAGCACCGTTGGAGGATGGATGCCAGGGAAGCCCGCCTCGCATTACAAATGTCTCCTAGCAACAATAGAGTTGAGATCGGTGGCTCTGTGGGAGCAACCGAGGTGGCTGAGTTGAAATGGATTTTCCTGAGGATGGGGCCTAATGTGTGTTGTGTCCATGAGGGCCTTGGATTAGGGCGGTGGCACCGGGACCCTGAAGTATTCTCCTAAGCTTTTGACATAGCTCCCATGCAAAAGTTTCCGTGTGGAGACGAGATTTTTTCTGATGGGTGCCTCAGGAAACCCCTTATGCTGGTATTGGAATCCAGGCTTTTGAGGACACATGCCTGTAAACCAAAGCAATGGACCCGATTATGGCCTAGGGTCCTGTCTGGTTCAATCTTCTTCTCTGGGGTTCTCCATCTATGGAATGAGTGGAGGTAGATGATCACCTGGTGTCAGACCGCCCTGTTTGTCCCCGGAGACATACACTATTGGGAGGGCCTCGGGGACTTTGGAGGGTTCTCCTAATTTGTACGATTTGGGACAATGGAATGGGCAGAATTCCCATGGATTGGGTAGGCACAGTACTAATGTGTGGCTCCTGGCGCCCCAGCCTGGAGGGTGTGTGGCCCAGGACTTTGAACAGAAGATTGAAAACAGAAACTCAGCTTAGGTTTGGGGACGTAGGTATGGCAGGCGTAATCTACAAACCATGAGAAGAACTCTTCAGAATATGAAGAAAGAGCGAGTCTGAGGTACTTGCTCAGGCTTTTGTCTTTGGATTTTGTATCAATGATGGCCGTGGAATTTGGGGAGGCCTCATGGCCCATGGACGAATCTTCCTCTCTGTGGATTTGGCCCAGTCCCAATTGTTTTTCATAAATCTGTGGAATGGGAGGTCTCCTTTCAGGTTTATTAACTCAGGTGTCTGAACATAAGCGGAATTCCAAAACAGAGTGCTGGGGAAGAGTGAAGGGACAACCCAAACTATGTTTAAAAATTGGGGCCTAGGGGCATGGCACGCCCAATATGCTGTCTCTTCATCTAGCCACTGAGAGGCCGTACTTGAGGACTGGGCTTAGGCTGAGGGTCACAATGTGTGTTTGTGACCAATGTGGTTTTGCGAGCATGGGCGGGGCCTCATGGGCCACACTGGTTTCAACTACACTGGACTTTGGACAACTTGCCAATCACAAGGTCTCTAACCATGGGAAGGGTGTTCTGATTTCTGCATCATTTTCAACCATGGGCCGTGGTTGGAGATAAGGCCTAGGTTCTGAAGCCCGAAAAACCGCTGTTGGGATGAGATGACCACCTAAGGCCATGGCGGGTCTGATAGGCTCACTGTGTGGTCAGCTGCCTGGGTGTTGGTCAGGAGGTTCTGGCTCAGGTTGTGTCAGACAGTGCATTAGTGCCCAGGTTAGACTATATAATTTGGGTACATTCGAGTGCCTTGTAGGTTTATCCTCATTTGAGGTGTCCAGGCAGCTCATTAGGGAAGATATTTTTTCTAGAGGGCAGGCAGAGTGCTGCATTGTGGGTCCGGAATTGCCAAACTTGAGGGCTTCTGGGCCAGGAGTGTGAGGACAGAAGTCTGAGAACACAAGCTCGACTTGGGCTTCTGGCCGAGGGCACTGCAGGTACCCCCTGCAGATCTGAACCAATATCTCAAGCATCTGAAATCACGGCGAGTATCAGACGTTGGCTCAGGTTGGAGTTTCTGTGCATGACTATCCTTCATGAACGGAGCGGAAACTCAAGGGCCTGGAGGTTTTCCCACGTTGGGAGTTGTGGGATGCCCCCTTCAAGGATTCCTTCTGCGGGACAATTGAGACCTGTTGGGCAGCTCCAGGACATCCCATATGGAATGACTGCAGAGCACAGTTGGAGGATGGATGCCAGGGAAGCCTGCCTCGCATTCCAATTGTCTCCTAGCAACAAGACAGTTGAAATCGGATGGCTCTGCGGGAGCAACCGGGGTGGCTGAGTTGAAATGGACTTTCCTGAGGATGGGGCCTAATGTGTGTTTGTGTCCATTAGGGCCTTGGAATGGGGCGGTGGCACCGGGACCCTAAGTATTCTCCTAAGCTTTTGACATAGCTCCCATGCACAAGTTTCCTTGTGGAGACTAGATTTGTTTTGATGGGTGCCTCCGGAAACCCCTTACGCTCGTATTGGATACCAGGCTTTTGAGGAGACATGCCTGCAAACCAAAGCAATGGACCCGATTATGGCCTAGGGTCCTGTCTGGTTCAATCTTCTTCTCTGGGGATATCCATCTATGGAATGAGTGGAGGTAGATGCTCACCTGTTGTCAGACCACCCTTGTTTGTCCCCGGAGTCCTACACTATTGGGATGGCCCCTGGGACTTTGGAGTGTTCTCCGAATTTGTACGATTTTGGACAATGGAATGGGCAGAATTCCCATAGATTGGGTAGGCACAGTCCTAATGTATGGCTCCAGGGGCCCCAGCCTGGAGGGTGTTTGGCCCAGGACTTTGAGGACAGAAGTCTGAAAACACAAACTCAGCTTAGGTTTGGGGACGTAGGAATGGCAGGCCCAATCTACAAACCATGAGAAGAACTCTTCAGGATATGAAGAAAGAGCAAGTCTGAGGTACTTGCTCAGGCTTTAGTATCTGTATTTTGTATCAACGATGGCCGTGGAATGTGGGGAGGCCTCATGGGCCATGGACGAATCTTCCTCTCTGTGGTTTTGGCCCGGTCCCAATTGTTTTTCGTCAATCTGTGGGATGGGAGGTCTCCTTTCAGGTTTATTACCTCAAGTGTCCGAACAAAAGAGGAATTCCAAAGCAGAGACCTGGGGAAGAGTGAAGGGACAACCCAAACTATGGTTAAAAATTGGGGCCTAGGGGCATGGCATGCCCAATAAGCTGTCTCTTCATCCAGCCACTGAGAGGCCTTATGAGGACTCGGCTCAGGCTGAGGGTCACAATGTGTGTTTGTGACCAATGTGGCCCGCGAGCATGGGCGGGGCCTCATGGGCCACACTAATTTCAACTACACGGGACTTTGTACAACATGCCAATCACAAGGTCTCTTTCCATGGGGAAGGTGTGATTTCTGCATCATTTTCAACCCTGGGCAGTGATTGGAGATAAGGACTAGGTTCTGAAGCCTGAAAACCGCAGTTGGGTAGAGATGATGACCTAAGGCCATGGCGGCTCTGATGTGCTCAGTGTGTGGTCAGCTGCCTGGATGTTGATCTGGAGGTTCAGGCTCAGGTTGTGTCAGAGAGTGCATTAGAGCTCAGGTTAGACTATATAATTTGGGTACAGTCGAGTGCCGTGTAGGTTTATCCACATTTGAGGTGCCTGGGCAGCTCATTAGGCAAGATATTTTTTCTAGAGTGCAGGCAGAGTGCTGCATTGTGGGTCCGGAATTGCCAAACTTGCGGTCTTCTCGGCCAGGAGTGTGAGGACAAAAGTTTGAGAACACAAGTTGACTTGGACATCAGGCCGAGGGCGCGGCAGGTACCCCCTGCAGATCTGAACCAATATCTCATACATCTGAAGTCACGGCGAGGATCAGACGTTGGCTCAGGTTGGAGTTTCTGTGCATGACTGCCCCTTCATGAACGGAGCGGAATCTCAAGGCCATGGAGTTTTTCCCATGTTGGGAGTTGTGGAATGCCCCCTTCAAGGATTCCTTCTGGGGACAATTGAGACATGTTGGGCAGCTCCAGGACATCCCATATGGATTAACTCCAGAGCACCGTTGGAACATGGATGCCAGGGAAGCCCGCCTCGCATTCCAATTGTCTCCTAGCAACTATACATTTGAGATCGGATGACTCTGCGGGAGCAACCTGGGTGGCTTAGTTGAAATAGACTTTCCTGAGAATGGGGCCTAATGTGTGTTTGTGTCCATGAGGGCCTTGGAATGGGGCGGTGGCACAGGGACCCTGTAGTATTCTCCTAAGCTTTTGACATAGATCCCATGCACAAGTTTCCTTGTGGAGACGAGATTTGTTCTGATGGGTGCCTCAGCAAACCACTTATGCTTGTATTGGAATCCAGGCTTTTGAGGAGACATGCCTGTAAACCAAAGCAATGGATCCGATTATGGCCTAGCGTACTGTCTGGTTCAATCTTCTTCTCTGGGGACATCCATGTATGGTATGAGTGGAGGTAGATGCTCACCTGGTGTCAGACCGCCCTTGTTTGTCCCCGGAAACCTACACTATTGGGATGGCCTCGGGGACTTTGGAGAGTTCTCCGAATTTGTACGATTTTGGACAATGGATGGGAAGAATTCCCATGGATTGAGTAGGCACAGTCCTAATGTGTGGCTCCAGGGGACCCAGCCTGGAGGGTGTGTGGCAAAGGACTTTGAGGACAGTATTCTAAAAACACAAACTCAGCTCAGGTTTGGGGACGTAGGTATGCAGGCCCAATCTACAAACCATGAGAAGAACTCTTCAGGATATGAAGAAAGAGCGAGTGTGAGGCACTTGATCAGGTTTTGCCTCTGCCTTTTATATCAACGATGGCCGTGGAATGTGGGGAGGCCTCATGGGCCATGGACGAATCTTCCTCTCTGTGGATTTGGCCCGGTCCCAATTGTTTTTCGTCAATCTGTGGGATGGGAGGTCTCCTTTCCTGTTTATTAACTCAGGTGTCCGAACAAAAGAGGAATTCCAAAGCAGAGCCTTGGGAAAGAGTGAAGGGACAACCCAAACTATGGTTAAAAATTGGGGACTAGGGGCATGGCAGGCCCAATATGCTGTCTCTTCATCCAGCCACTGAGAGGCCTGACTTGAGGACTGGGCTCATGCTGAGGGTCACAATGTGAGTTTGTGACCAATGTGGCCCGCGAGCATGGGCGGGGCCTCATGGGCCACACTGGTTTCAACTACACTGGACTTTGGACAACATGCCAATCACAAGGTCTCTTGCCATGGGGAAGGTGTTCTGATTTCTGCATCATTTTCAACCATGGGCAGTGGTTGGAGATAAGGTCTAGGTTCTGAAGCCTGAAAAATCGCAGTTGGGAAGAGATGACGACCTAAGGCCATGGTGGGTCTCATACGCTCATTGTGCATTCATCTGCCTGGGTTTTGGTCAGGAGGTTCTAGCTCAGGGTGTGTCAGACAGTGCATTAGTGACCAGGTTAGACTATATAATTTGGGTACAGTCGAGTGCCGTGTAGGTTTATCCCCCTTTTAGGTTCCTGGGCAGCTCATTAGGCAAGATGTTTTTTCTAGAGGGCAGGCAGAGTGCTGCATTGTGGGTCCGGAATTGCCAAACTTGAGAGCTTCTGGGCCAGGAGTGTGAGGACAGAAGTCTGAGAACACAAGCTAGACTTGGGCTTCAGGCCGAGGGCACGACATGTACCCCCTGCAGATCGGAACCAATATCTCAAGCATCTGAAGCCAAGGCGAGGGTCAGACGTTGGCTCAGGTTGGAGTTTCTGAGCATAACTGCCCCTTCATGAACGGAGAGGAATCTCAAGGCCATGGAGGTTTTCCCACGTTGGGAGTTTATGAATGCCCTCTTAAAGGATTCCTTCTGTGGGACAATTGAGACCTTTTGGGCAGCTCCAGGACATCCCATATGGAATGACTCAAGAGCACCGTTGGAGGATGGATGCCAGGGAAGCCCGCCTCGCATTACAAATGTCTCCTAGCAACAATAGAGTTGAGATCGGTGGCTCTGTGGGAGCAACCGAGGTGGCTGAGTTGAAATGGATTTTCCTGAGGATGGGGCCTAATGTGTGTTGTGTCCATGAGGGCCTTGGATTAGGGCGGTGGCACCGGGACCCTGAAGTATTCTCCTAAGCTTTTGACATAGCTCCCATGCAAAAGTTTCCGTGTGGAGACGAGATTTTTTCTGATGGGTGCCTCAGGAAACCCCTTATGCTGGTATTGGAATCCAGGCTTTTGAGGACACATGCCTGTAAACCAAAGCAATGGACCCGATTATGGCCTAGGGTCCTGTCTGGTTCAATCTTCTTCTCTGGGGTTCTCCATCTATGGAATGAGTGGAGGTAGATGATCACCTGGTGTCAGACCGCCCTGTTTGTCCCCGGAGACATACACTATTGGGACGGCCTCGGGGACTTTGGAGGGTTCTCCTAATTTGTACGATTTGGGACAATGGAATGGGCAGAATTCCCATGGATTGGGTAGGCACAGTACTAATGTGTGGCTCCTGGCGCCCCAGGCTGGAGGGTGTGTGGCCCAGGACTTTGAACAGAAGATTGAAAACAGAAACTCAGCTTAGGTTTGGGGACGTAGGTATGGCAGGCGTAATCTACAAACCATGAGAAGAACTCTTCAGGATATGAAGAAAGAGCGAGTCTGAGGTACTTGCTCAGGCTTTTGTCTTTGGATTTTGTATCAATGATGGCCGTGGAATTTGGGGAGGCCTCATGGCCCATGGACGAATCTTCCTCTCTGTGGATTTGGCCCAGTCCCAATTGTTTTTCATAAATCTGTGGAATGGGAGGTCTCCTTTCAGGTTTATTAACTCAGGTGTCTGAACATAAGCGGAATTCCAAAACAGAGTGCTGGGGAAGAGTGAAGGGACAACCCAAACTATGTTTAAAAATTGGGGCCTAGGGGCATGGCACGCCCAATATGCTGTCTCTTCATCTAGCCACTGAGAGGCCGTACTTGAGGACTGGGCTCAGGCTGAGGGTGACAATGTGTGTTTGTGACCAATGTGGTTTTGCGAGCATGGGCGGGGCCTCATGGGCCACACTGGTTTCAACTACACTGGACTTTGGACAACTTGCCAATCACAAGGTCTCTAACCATGGGAAGGGTGTTCTGATTTCTGCATCATTTTCAACCATGGGCCGTGGTTGGAGATAAGGCCTAGGTTCTGAAGCCCGAAAAACCGCTGTTGGGATGAGATGACCACCTAAGGGCATGGCGGGTCTGATAGGCTCACTGTGTGGTCAGCTGCCTGGGTGTTGGTCAGGAGGTTCTGGCTCAGGTTGTGTCAGACAGTGCATTAGTGCCCAGGTTAGACTATATAATTAGGGTACATTCGAGTGCCTTGTAGGTTTATCCTCGTTTGAGGTGTCCAGGCAGCTCATTAGGGAAGATATTTTTTCTAGAGGGCAGGCAGAGTGCTGCATTGTGGGTCCGGAATTGCCAAACTTGAGGGCTTCTGGGCCAGGAGTGTGAGGACAGAAGTCTGAGAACACAAGCTCGACTTGGGCTTCTGGCCGAGGGCACTGCAGGTACCCCCTGCAGATCTGAACCAATATCTCAAGCATCTGAAATCACGGCGAGTATCAGACGTTGGCTCAGGTTGGAGTTTCTGTGCATGACTATCCTTCATGAACGGAGCGGAAACTCAAGGGCCTGGAGGTTTTCCCACGTTGGGAGTTGTGGGATGCCCCCTTCAAGGATTCCTTCTGCGGGACAATTGAGACCTGTTGGGCAGCTCCAGGACATCCCATATGGAATGACTGCAGAGCACAGTTGGAGGATGGATGCCAGGGAAGCCTGCCTCGCATTCCAATTGTCTCCTAGCAACAAGACAGTTGAAATCGGATGGCTCTGCGGGAGCAACCGGGGTGGCTGAGTTGAAATGGACTTTCCTGAGGATGGGGCCTAATGTGTGTTTGTGTCCATTAGGGCCTTGGAATGGGGCGGTGGCACCGGGACCCTAAGTATTCTCCTAAGCTTTTGACATAGCTCCCATGCACAAGTTTCCTTGTGGAGACTAGATTTGTTTTGATGGGTGCCTCCGGAAACCCCTTACGCTCGTATTGGATACCAGGCTTTTGAGGAGACATGCCTGCAAACCAAAGCAATGGACCCGATTATGGCCTAGGGTCCTGTCTGGTTCAATCTTCTTCTCTGGGGATATCCATCTATGGAATGAGTGGAGGTAGATGCTCACCTGTTGTCAGACCACCCTTGTTTGTCCCCGGAGTCCTACACTATTGGGATGGCCCCTGGGACTTTGGAGTGTTCTCCGAATTTGTACGATTTTGGACAATGGAATGGGCAGAATTCCCATAGATTGGGTAGGCACAGTCCTAATGTATGGCTCCAGGGGCCCCAGCCTGGAGGGTGTTTGGCCCAGGACTTTGAGGACAGAAGTCTGAAAACACAAACTCAGCTTAGGTTTGGGGACGTAGGAATGGCAGGCCCAATCTACAAACCATGAGAAGAACTCTTCAGGATATGAAGAAAGAGCAAGTCTGAGGTACTTGCTCAGGCTTTAGTATCTGTATTTTGTATCAACGATGGCCGTGGAATGTGGGGAGGCCTCATGGGCCATGGACGAATCTTCCTCTCTGTGGTTTTGGCCCGGTCCCAATTGTTTTTCGTCAATCTGTGGGATGGGAGGTCTCCTTTCAGGTTTATTACCTCAAGTGTCCGAACAAAAGAGGAATTCCAAAGCAGAGACCTGGGGAAGAGTGAAGGGACAACCCAAACTATGGTTAAAAATTGGGGCCTAGGGGCATGGCATGCCCAATAAGCTGTCTCTTCATCCAGCCACTGAGAGGCCTTATGAGGACTCGGCTCAGGCTGAGGGTCACAATGTGTGTTTGTGACCAATGTGGCCCGCGAGCATGGGCGGGGCCTCATGGGCCACACTAATTTCAACTACACGGGACTTTGTACAACATGCCAATCACAAGGTCTCTTTCCATGGGGAAGGTGTGATTTCTGCATCATTTTCAACCCTGGGCAGTGATTGGAGATAAGGACTAGGTTCTGAAGCCTGAAAACCGCAGTTGGGTAGAGATGATGACCTAAGGCCATGGCGGCTCTGATGTGCTCAGTGTGTGGTCAGCTGCCTGGATGTTGATCTGGAGGTTCAGGCTCAGGTTGTGTCAGAGAGTGCATTAGAGCTCAGGTTAGACTATATAATTTGGGTACAGTCGAGTGCCGTGTAGGTTTATCCACATTTGAGGTGCCTGGGCAGCTCATTAGGCAAGATATTTTTTCTAGAGTGCAGGCAGAGTGCTGCATTGTGGGTCCGGAATTGCCAAACTTGCGGTCTTCTCGGCCAGGAGTGTGAGGACAAAAGTTTGAGAACACAAGTTGACTTGGACATCAGGCCGAGGGCGCGGCAGGTACCCCCTGCAGATCTGAACCAATATCTCATACATCTGAAGTCACGGCGAGGATCAGACGTTGGCTCAGGTTGGAGTTTCTGTGCATGACTGCCCCTTCATGAACGGAGCGGAATCTCAAGGCCATGGAGTTTTTCCCATGTTGGGAGTTGTGGAATGCCCCCTTCAAGGATTCCTTCTGGGGACAATTGAGACATGTTGGGCAGCTCCAGGACATCCCATATGGATTAACTCCAGAGCACCGTTGGAAGATGGATGCCAGGGAAGCCCGCCTCGCATTCCAATTGTCTCCTAGCAACTATACATTTGAGATCGGATGACTCTGCGGGAGCAACCTGGGTGGCTTAGTTGAAATAGACTTTCCTGAGAATGGGGCCTAATGTGTGTTTGTGTCCATGAGGGCCTTGGAATGGGGCGGTGGCACAGGGACCCTGTAGTATTCTCCTAAGCTTTTGACATAGATCCCATGCACAAGTTTCCTTGTGGAGACGAGATTTGTTCTGATGGGTGCCTCAGCAAACCACTTATGCTTGTATTGGAATCCAGGCTTTTGAGGAGACATGCCTGTAAACCAAAGCAATGGATCCGATTATGGCCTAGCGTACTGTCTGGTTCAATCTTCTTCTCTGGGGACATCCATGTATGGTATGAGTGGAGGTAGATGCTCACCTGGTGTCAGACCGCCCTTGTTTATCCCCGGAAACCTACACTATTGGGATGGCCTCGGGGACTTTGGAGAGTTCTCCGAATTTGTACGATTTTGGACAATGGATGGGAAGAATTCCCATGGATTGAGTAGGCACAGTCCTAATGTGTGGCTCCAGGGGACCCAGCCTGGAGGGTGTGTGGCAAAGGACTTTGAGGACAGTATTCTAAAAACACAAACTCAGCTCAGGTTTGGGGACGTAGGTATGCAGGCCCAATCTACAAACCATGAGAAGAACTCTTCAGGATATGAAGAAAGAGCGAGTGTGAGGCACTTGATCAGGTTTTGCCTCTGCCTTTTATATCAACGATGGCCGTGGAATGTGGGGAGGCCTCATGGGCCATGGACGAATCTTCCTCTCTGTGGATTTGGCCCGGTCCCAATTGTTTTTCGTCAATCTGTGGGATGGGAGGTCTCCTTTCCTGTTTATTAACTCAGGTGTCCGAACAAAAGAGGAATTCCAAAGCAGAGCCTTGGGAAAGAGTGAAGGGACAACCCAAACTATGGTTAAAAATTGGGGACTAGGGGCATGGCAGGCCCAATATGCTGTCTCTTCATCCAGCCACTGAGAGGCCTGACTTGAGGACTGGGCTCATGCTGAGGGTCACAATGTGAGTTTGTGACCAATGTGGCCCGCGAGCATGGGCGGGGCCTCATGGGCCACACTGGTTTCAACTACACTGGACTTTGGACAACATGCCAATCACAAGGTCTCTTGCCATGGGGAAGGTGTTCTGATTTCTGCATCATTTTCAACCATGGGCAGTGGTTGGAGATAAGGTCTAGGTTCTGAAGCCTGAAAAATCGCAGTTGGGAAGAGATGACGACCTAAGGCCATGGTGGGTCTCATACGCTCATTGTGCATTCATCTGCCTGGGTTTTGGTCAGGAGGTTCTAGCTCAGGGTGTGTCAGACAGTGCATTAGTGACCAGGTTAGACTATATAATTTGGGTACAGTCGAGTGCCGTGTAGGTTTATCCCCCTTTTAGGTTCCTGGGCAGCTCATTAGGCAAGATGTTTTTTCTAGAGGGCAGGCAGAGTGCTGCATTGTGGGTCCGGAATTGCCAAACTTGAGAGCTTCTGGGCCAGGAGTGTGAGGACAGAAGTCTGAGAACACAAGCTAGACTTGGGCTTCAGGCCGAGGGCACGACATGTACCCCCTGCAGATCGGAACCAATATCTCAAGCATCTGAAGCCAAGGCGAGGGTCAGACGTTGGCTCAGGTTGGAGTTTCTGAGCATAACTGCCCCTTCATGAACGGAGAGGAATCTCAAGGCCATGGAGGTTTTCCCACGTTGGGAGTTTATGAATGCCCTCTTAAAGGATTCCTTCTGTGGGACAATTGAGACCTTTTGGGCAGCTCCAGGACATCCCATATGGAATGACTCAAGAGCACCGTTGGAGGATGGATGCCAGGGAAGCCCGCCTCGCATTACAAATGTCTCCTAGCAACAATAGAGTTGAGATCGGTGGCTCTGTGGGAGCAACCGAGGTGGCTGAGTTGAAATGGATTTTCCTGAGGATGGGGCCTAATGTGTGTTGTGTCCATGAGGGCCTTGGATTAGGGCGGTGGCACCGGGACCCTGAAGTATTCTCCTAAGCTTTTGACATAGCTCCCATGCAAAAGTTTCCGTGTGGAGACGAGATTTTTTCTGATGGGTGCCTCAGGAAACCCCTTATGCTGGTATTGGAATCCAGGCTTTTGAGGACACATGCCTGTAAACCAAAGCAATGGACCCGATTATGGCCTAGGGTCCTGTCTGGTTCAATCTTCTTCTCTGGGGTTCTCCATCTATGGAATGAGTGGAGGTAGATGATCACCTGGTGTCAGACCGCCCTGTTTGTCCCCGGAGACATACACTATTGGGAGGGCCTCGGGGACTTTGGAGGGTTCTCCTAATTTGTACGATTTGGGACAATGGAATGGGCAGAATTCCCATGGATTGGGTAGGCACAGTACTAATGTGTGGCTCCTGGCGCCCCAGGCTGGAGGGTGTGTGGCCCAGGACTTTGAACAGAAGATTGAAAACAGAAACTCAGCTTAGGTTTGGGGACGTAGGTATGGCAGGCGTAATCTACAAACCATGAGAAGAACTCTTCAGGATATGAAGAAAGAGCGAGTCTGAGGTACTTGCTCAGGCTTTTGTCTTTGGATTTTGTATCAATGATGGCCGTGGAATTTGGGGAGGCCTCATGGCCCATGGACGAATCTTCCTCTCTGTGGATTTGGCCCAGTCCCAATTGTTTTTCATAAATCTGTGGAATGGGAGGTCTCCTTTCAGGTTTATTAACTCAGGTGTCTGAACATAAGCGGAATTCCAAAACAGAGTGCTGGGGAAGAGTGAAGGGACAACCCAAACTATGTTTAAAAATTGGGGCCTAGGGGCATGGCACGCCCAATATGCTGTCTCTTCATCTAGCCACTGAGAGGCCGTACTTGAGGACTGGGCTCAGGCTGAGGGTGACAATGTGTGTTTGTGACCAATGTGGTTTTGCGAGCATGGGCGGGGCCTCATGGGCCACACTGGTTTCAACTACACTGGACTTTGGACAACTTGCCAATCACAAGGTCTCTAACCATGGGAAGGGTGTTCTGATTTCTGCATCATTTTCAACCATGGGCCGTGGTTGGAGATAAGGCCTAGGTTCTGAAGCCCGAAAAACCGCTGTTGGGATGAGATGACCACCTAAGGGCATGGCGGGTCTGATAGGCTCACTGTGTGGTCAGCTGCCTGGGTGTTGGTCAGGAGGTTCTGGCTCAGGTTGTGTCAGACAGTGCATTAGTGCCCAGGTTAGACTATATAATTAGGGTACATTCGAGTGCCTTGTAGGTTTATCCTCGTTTGAGGTGTCCAGGCAGCTCATTAGGGAAGATATTTTTTCTAGAGGGCAGGCAGAGTGCTGCATTGTGGGTCCGGAATTGCCAAACTTGAGGGCTTCTGGGCCAGGAGTGTGAGGACAGAAGTCTGAGAACACAAGCTCGACTTGGGCTTCTGGCCGAGGGCACTGCAGGTACCCCCTGCAGATCTGAACCAATATCTCAAGCATCTGAAATCACGGCGAGTATCAGACGTTGGCTCAGGTTGGAGTTTCTGTGCATGACTATCCTTCATGAACGGAGCGGAAACTCAAGGGCCTGGAGGTTTTCCCACGTTGGGAGTTGTGGGATGCCCCCTTCAAGGATTCCTTCTGCGGGACAATTGAGACCTGTTGGGCAGCTCCAGGACATCCCATATGGAATGACTGCAGAGCACAGTTGGAGGATGGATGCCAGGGAAGCCTGCCTCGCATTCCAATTGTCTCCTAGCAACAAGACAGTTGAAATCGGATGGCTCTGCGGGAGCAACCGGGGTGGCTGAGTTGAAATGGACTTTCCTGAGGATGGGGCCTAATGTGTGTTTGTGTCCATTAGGGCCTTGGAATGGGGCGGTGGCACCGGGACCCTAAGTATTCTCCTAAGCTTTTGACATAGCTCCCATGCACAAGTTTCCTTGTGGAGACTAGATTTGTTTTGATGGGTGCCTCCGGAAACCCCTTACGCTCGTATTGGATACCAGGCTTTTGAGGAGACATGCCTGCAAACCAAAGCAATGGACCCGATTATGGCCTAGGGTCCTGTCTGGTTAAATCTTCTTCTCTGGGGATATCCATCTATGGAATGAGTGGAGGTAGATGCTCACCTGTTGTCAGACCACCCTTGTTTGTCCCCGGAGTCCTACACTATTGGGATGGCCCCTGGGACTTTGGAGTGTTCTCCGAATTTGTACGATTTTGGACAATGGAATGGGCAGAATTCCCATAGATTGGGTAGGCACAGTCCTAATGTATGGCTCCAGGGGCCCCAGCCTGGAGGGTGTTTGGCCCAGGACTTTGAGGACAGAAGTCTGAAAACACAAACTCAGCTTAGGTTTGGGGACGTAGGAATGGCAGGCCCAATCTACAAACCATGAGAAGAACTCTTCAGGATATGAAGAAAGAGCAAGTCTGAGGTACTTGCTCAGGCTTTAGTATCTGTATTTTGTATCAACGATGGCCGTGGAATGTGGGGAGGCCTCATGGGCCATGGACGAATCTTCCTCTCTGTGGTTTTGGCCCGGTCCCAATTGTTTTTCGTCAATCTGTGGGATGGGAGGTCTCCTTTCAGGTTTATTACCTCAAGTGTCCGAACAAAAGAGGAATTCCAAAGCAGAGACCTGGGGAAGAGTGAAGGGACAACCCAAACTATGGTTAAAAATTGGGGCCTAGGGGCATGGCATGCCCAATAAGCTGTCTCTTCATCCAGCCACTGAGAGGCCTTATGAGGACTCGGCTCAGGCTGAGGGTCACAATGTGTGTTTGTGACCAATGTGGCCCGCGAGCATGGGCGGGGCCTCATGGGCCACACTAATTTCAACTACACGGGACTTTGTACAACATGCCAATCACAAGGTCTCTTTCCATGGGGAAGGTGTGATTTCTGCATCATTTTCAACCCTGGGCAGTGATTGGAGATAAGGACTAGGTTCTGAAGCCTGAAAACCGCAGTTGGGTAGAGATGATGACCTAAGGCCATGGCGGCTCTGATGTGCTCAGTGTGTGGTCAGCTGCCTGGATGTTGATCTGGAGGTTCAGGCTCAGGTTGTGTCAGAGAGTGCATTAGAGCTCAGGTTAGACTATATAATTTGGGTACAGTCGAGTGCCGTGTAGGTTTATCCACATTTGAGGTGCCTGGGCAGCTCATTAGGCAAGATATTTTTTCTAGAGTGCAGGCAGAGTGCTGCATTGTGGGTCCGGAATTGCCAAACTTGCGGTCTTCTCGGCCAGGAGTGTGAGGACAAAAGTTTGAGAACACAAGTTGACTTGGACATCAGGCCGAGGGCGCGGCAGGTACCCCCTGCAGATCTGAACCAATATCTCATACATCTGAAGTCACGGCGAGGATCAGACGTTGGCTCAGGTTGGAGTTTCTGTGCATGACTGCCCCTTCATGAACGGAGCGGAATCTCAAGGCCATGGAGTTTTTCCCATGTTGGGAGTTGTGGAATGCCCCCTTCAAGGATTCCTTCTGGGGACAATTGAGACATGTTGGGCAGCTCCAGGACATCCCATATGGATTAACTCCAGAGCACCGTTGGAAGATGGATGCCAGGGAAGCCCGCCTCGCATTCCAATTGTCTCCTAGCAACTATACATTTGAGATCGGATGACTCTGCGGGAGCAACCTGGGTGGCTTAGTTGAAATAGACTTTCCTGAGAATGGGGCCTAATGTGTGTTTGTGTCCATGAGGGCCTTGGAATGGGGCGGTGGCACAGGGACCCTGTAGTATTCTCCTAAGCTTTTGACATAGATCCCATGCACAAGTTTCCTTGTGGAGACGAGATTTGTTCTGATGGGTGCCTCAGCAAACCACTTATGCTTGTATTGGAATCCAGGCTTTTGAGGAGACATGCCTGTAAACCAAAGCAATGGATCCGATTATGGCCTAGCGTACTGTCTGGTTCAATCTTCTTCTCTGGGGACATCCATGTATGGTATGAGTGGAGGTAGATGCTCACCTGGTGTCAGACCGCCCTTGTTTGTCCCCGGAAACCTACACTATTGGGATGGCCTCGGGGACTTTGGAGAGTTCTCCGAATTTGTACGATTTTGGACAATGGATGGGAAGAATTCCCATGGATTGAGTAGGCACAGTCCTAATGTGTGGCTCCAGGGGACCCAGCCTGGAGGGTGTGTGGCAAAGGACTTTGAGGACAGTATTCTAAAAACACAAACTCAGCTCAGGTTTGGGGACGTAGGTATGCAGGCCCAATCTACAAACCATGAGAAGAACTCTTCAGGATATGAAGAAAGAGCGAGTGTGAGGCACTTGATCAGGTTTTGCCTCTGCCTTTTATATCAACGATGGCCGTGGAATGTGGGGAGGCCTCATGGGCCATGGACGAATCTTCCTCTCTGTGGATTTGGCCCGGTCCCAATTGTTTTTCGTCAATCTGTGGGATGGGAGGTCTCCTTTCCTGTTTATTAACTCAGGTGTCCGAACAAAAGAGGAATTCCAAAGCAGAGCCTTGGGAAAGAGTGAAGGGACAACCCAAACTATGGTTAAAAATTGGGGACTAGGGGCATGGCAGGCCCAATATGCTGTCTCTTCATCCAGCCACTGAGAGGCCTGACTTGAGGACTGGGCTCATGCTGAGGGTCACAATGTGAGTTTGTGACCAATGTGGCCCGCGAGCATGGGCGGGGCCTCATGGGCCACACTGGTTTCAACTACACTGGACTTTGGACAACATGCCAATCACAAGGTCTCTTGCCATGGGGAAGGTGTTCTGATTTCTGCATCATTTTCAACCATGGGCAGTGGTTGGAGATAAGGTCTAGGTTCTGAAGCCTGAAAAATCGCAGTTGGGAAGAGATGACGACCTAAGGCCATGGTGGGTCTCATACGCTCATTGTGCATTCATCTGCCTGGGTTTTGGTCAGGAGGTTCTAGCTCAGGGTGTGTCAGACAGTGCATTAGTGACCAGGTTAGACTATATAATTTGGGTACAGTCGAGTGCCGTGTAGGTTTATCCCCCTTTTAGGTTCCTGGGCAGCTCATTAGGCAAGATGTTTTTTCTAGAGGGCAGGCAGAGTGCTGCATTGTGGGTCCGGAATTGCCAAACTTGAGAGCTTCTGGGCCAGGAGTGTGAGGACAGAAGTCTGAGAACACAAGCTAGACTTGGGCTTCAGGCCGAGGGCACGGCATGTACCCCCTGCAGATCGGAACCAATATCTCAAGCATCTGAGGCAAGGCAAGGATCAGACTTTGGCTCAGGTTGGAGTTTCTGTGCATGCATGCCCCTTCATGAACGGAGAGGAATCTCAAGGCCATGGAGGTTTTCCCACGTTGGGAGTTTATGGATGCCCTCTTCAAGGATTCCTTCTGTGGGACAATTGAGACCTGTTGGGCAGCTCCAGGACATCCCATATGGAATGACTCCAGAGCACCGTTGGAGGATGGATGCCAGGGAAGCCCGCCTCGCATTACAATTGTCTCCTAGCAACAATAGCGTTGATCGGTGGCTCTGTGAGAGCAACCGAGGTGGCTGAGTTGAAATGGATTTTCCTGAGGTTGGGGCCTAATGTGTGTTGTGTCCATGAGGGCCTTGGATTAGGGCGGTGGCACCGGGACCCTGAAGTATTCTCCTAAGCTTTTGACATAGCTCCCATGCAAAAGTTTCCGTGTGGAGACGAGATTTTTTCTGATGGGTGCCTCAGGAAACCCCTTATGCTGGTATTGGAATCCAGGCTTTTGAGGACACATGCCTGTAAACCAAAGCAATGGACCCGATTATGGCCTAGGGTCCTGTCTGGTTCAATCTTCTTCTCTGGGGTTCTCCATCTATGGAATGAGTGGAGGTAGATGATCACCTGGTGTCAGACCACCCTGTTTGTCCCCGGAGACATACACTATTGGGAGGGCCTCGGGGACTTTGGAGGGTTCTCCTAATTTGTACGATTTGGGACAATGGAATGGGCAGAATTCCCATGGATTGGGTAGGCACAGTACTAATGTGTGGTTCTGGCGCCCCAGCCTGGAGGGTGTGTGGCCCAGGACTTTGAGGACAGAAGATGGAAAACAGAAACTCAGCTTAGGTTTGGGGACGTAGGTATGGCAGGCGTAATCTACAAACCATGAGAAGAACTCTTCAGGATATGAAGAAAGAGCGAGTCTGAGGTACTTGCTCAGGCTTTTGTCTTTGGATTTTGTATCAATGATGGCCGTGGAATTTGGGGAGGCCTCATGGCCCATGGACGAATCTTCCTCTCTGTGGATTTGGCCCAGTCCCAATTGTTTTTCATCAATCTGTGGAATGGGAGGTCTCCTTTCAGGTTTATTACCTCAGGTGTCCGAACATAAGAGGAATTCCAAAACAGAGCGCTGGGGAAGAGTGAAGGGACAACCCAAACTATGTTTAAAAATTGGGGCCTAGGGGCATGGCACGCCCAATATGCTGTCTCTTCATCCAGCCACTGAGAGGCCGTACTTGAGGACTGGGCTCAGGCTGAGGGTCACAATGTGTGTTTGTGACCAATGTGGTTTTGCGAGCATGGGCGGGGCCTCATGGGCCACACTGGTTTCAACTACACTGGACTTTGGACAACTTGCCAATCACAAGGTCTCTAACCATGGGAAGGGTGTTCTGATTTCTGCATCATTTTCAACCATGGGCCGTGGTTGGAGATAAGGCCTAGGTTCTGAAGCCCGAAAAACCGCTGTTGGGAAGAGATGACCACCTAAGGCCATGGCGGGTCTGATAGGCTCACTGTGTGTGGTCAGCTGCCTGGGTGTTGGTCAGGAGGTTCTGGCTCAGGTTGTGTCAGACAGTGCATTAGTGCCCAGGTTAGACTATATAATTTGGGTACATTCGAGTGCCTTGTAGGTTTATCCTCATTTGAGGTGTCCAGGCAGCTCATTAGGGAAGATATTTTTTCTAGAGGGCAGGCAGAGTGCTGCATTGTGGGTCCGGAATTGCCAAACTTGAGGGCTTCTGGGCCAGGAGTGTGAGGACAGAAGTCTGAGAACACAAGCTCGACTTGGGCTTCTGGCCGAGGGCACTGCAGGTACCCCCTGCAGATCTGAACCAATATCTCAAGCATCTGAAATCACGGCGAGTATCAGACGTGGGCTCAGGTTGGAGTTTCTGTGCATGACTATCCTTCATGAACGGAGCGGAATCTCAAGGGCCTAGAGGTTTTCCCACGTTGGGAGTTGTGGGATGCCCCCTTAAAGGATTCCTTCTGCGGGACAATTGAGACCTGTTGGGCAGCTCCAGGACATCCCATATGGAATGACTGCAGAGCACAGTTGGAGGATGGATGCCAGGGAAGCCTGCCTCGCATTCCAATTGTCTCCTAGCAACAAGACAGTTGAAATCGGATGGCTCTGCGGGAGCAACCAGGGTGGCTGAGTTGAAATGGACTTTCCTGAGGATGGGGCCTAATGTGTGTTTTTGTCCATTAGGGCCTTGGAATGGGGCGGTGGCACCGGGACCCTAAGTATTCTCCTAAGCTTTTGATAGAGCTCCCATGCACAAGTTTCCTTGTGGAGACTAGATTTGTTTTGATGGGTGCCTCCGGAAACCCCTTACGCTCGTATTGGATACCAGGCTTTTGAGGAGACATGCCTGCAAACCAAAGCAATGGATCCAATTATGGCCTAGGGTCCTGTCTGGTTCAATCTTCTTCTCTGGGGATATCCATCTATGGAATGAGTGGAGGTAGATGTTCACCTGTTGTCAGACCACCCTTGTTTGTCCCCGGAGTCCTACACTATTGGGATGGCCCCTGGGACTTTGGAGAGTTCTCCTAATTTGTACGATTTTGGACAATGGAATGGGCAGAATTCCCATAGATTGGGTAGGCACAGTCCTAATGTGTGGCTCCAGGGGCCCCAGCCTGGAGGGTGTTTGGCCCAGGACTTTGAGGACAGAAGTCTGAAAACACAAACTCAGCTTAGGTTTGGGGACGTAGGAATGGCAGGCCCAATCTACAAACCATGAGAAGAACTCTTCAGGATATGAAGAAAGAGCGAGTCTGAGGTACTTGCTCAGGCTTTTGTCTTTGGATTTTGTATCAATGATGGCCGTGGAATTTGGGGAGGCCTCATGGCCCATGGACGAATCTTCCTCTCTGTGGATTTGGCCCAGTCCCAATTGTTTTTCATCAATCTGTGGAATGGGAGGTCTCCTTTCAGGTTTATTACCTCAGGTGTCCGATCATAAGAGGAATTCCAAAACAGAGCGCTGGGGAAGAGTGAAGGGACAACCCAAACTATGTTTAAAAATTGGGGCCTAGGGGCATGGCACGCCCAATATGCTGTCTCTTCATCCAGCCACTGAGAGGCCGTACTTGAGGACTGGGCTCAGGCTGAGGGTCACAATGTGTGTTTGTGACCAATGTGGTTTTGCGAGCATGGGCGGGGCCTCATGGGCCACACTGGTTTCAACTACACTGGACTTTGGACAACTTGCCAATCACAAGGTCTCTAACCATGGGAAGGGTGTTCTGATTTCTGCATCATTTTCAACCATGGGCCGTGGTTGGAGATAAGGCCTAGGTTCTGAAGCCCGAAAAACCGCTGTTGGGAAGAGATGACCACCTAAGGCCATGGCGGGTCTGATAGGCTCACTGTGTGTGGTCAGCTGCCTGGGTGTTGGTCAGGAGGTTCTGGCTCAGGTTGTGTCAGACAGTGCATTAGTGCCCAGGTTAGACTATATAATTTGGGTACATTCGAGTGCCTTGTAGGTTTATCCTCATTTGAGGTGTCCAGGCAGCTCATTAGGGAAGATATTTTTTCTAGAGGGCAGGCAGAGTGCTGCATTGTGGGTCCGGAATTGCCAAACTTGAGGGCTTCTGGGCCAGGAGTGTGAGGACAGAAGTCTGAGAACACAAGCTTGACTTGGGCTTCTGGCGAGGGCACTGCAGGTAGCCCCTGCAGATCTGAACCAATATCTCAAGCATCTGAAATCACGGCGAGTATCAGACGTGGGCTCAGGTTGGAGTTTCTGTGCATGACTATCCTTCATGAACGGAGCGGAATCTCAAGGGCCTGGAGGTTTTCCCACGTTGGGAGTTGTGGGATGCCCCCTTAAAGGATTCCTTCTGTGGGACAATTGAGACCTGTTGGGCAGCTCCAGGACATCCCATATGGAATGACTGCAGAGCACAGTTGGAGGATGGATGCCAGGGAAGCCTGCCTCGCATTCCAATTGTCTCCTAGCAACAAGACAGTTGAAATGGGATGGCTCTGCGGGAGCAACCAGGGTGGCTGAGTTGAAATGGACTTTCCTGAGGATGGGGCCTAATGTGTGTTTGTGTCCATTAGGGCCTTGGAATGGGGCGGTGGCACCGGGACCCTAAGTATTCTCCTAAGCTTTTGACATAGCTCCCATGCACAAGTTTCCTTGTGGAGACTAGATTTGTTTTGATGGGTGCCTCCGGAAACCCCTTATGCTCGTATTGGATACCAGGCTTTTGAGGAGACATGCCTGCAAACCAAAGCAATGGATCCAATTATGGCCTAGGGTCCTGTCTGGTTCAATCTTCTTCTCTGGGGATATCCATCTATGGAATGAGTGGAGGTAGATGCTCACCTGTTGTCAGACCACCCTTGTTTGTCCCCGGAGTCCTACACTATTGGGATGGCCCCTGGGACTTTGGAGCGTTCTCCGAATTTGTACGATTTTGGACAATGGAATGGGCAGAATTCCCATAGATTGGGTAGGCACAGTCCTAATGTGTGGCTCCAGGGGCCCCAGCCTGGAGGGTGTTTGGCCCATGACTTTGAGGACAGAAGTCTGAAAACACAAACTCAGCTTAGGTTTGGGGACGTAGGAATGGCAGGCCCAATCTACAATCCATGAGAAGAACTCTTCAGGATATGAAGAAAGAGCGAGTCTGAGGCACTTGCTCAGGCTTTAGTATCTGTATTTTGTATCAACGATGGCCGTGGAATGTGGGGAGGCCTCATGGGCCATGGACGAATCTTCCTCTCTGTGGTTTTGGCCCGGTCCCAATTGTTTTTCGTCAATCTGTGGGATGGGAGGTCTCCTTTCAGGTTTATTACCTCAAGTGTCCGAACAAAAGAGGAATTCCAAAGCAGAGACCTGGGGAAGAGTGAAGGGACAACCCAAACTATGGTTAAAAATTGGGGCCTAGGGGCATGGCACGCCCAATAAGCTGTCTCTTCATCCAGCCACTGAGAGGCCATATGAGGACTCGGCTCAGGCTGAGGGTCACAATGTGTGTTTGTGACCAATGTGGCCCGCGAGCATGGGCGGGGCCTCATGGGCCACACTAATTTCAACTACACGGGACCTTGGACAACATGCCAATCACAAGGTCTCTTTCCATGGGGAAGGTGTGATTTCTGCATCATTTTCAACCCTGGGCAGTGATTGGAGATAAGGACTAGGTTCTGAAGCCTGAAAACCGCAGTTTGGTAGAGATGATGACCTAAGGCCATGGCGGCTCTGATGTGCTCAGTGTGTGGTCAGCTGCCTGGATGTTGATCTGGAGGTTCAGGCTCAGTTTGTGTCAGAGAGTGCATTAGAGCTCAGGTTAGACTATATAATTTGGGTACAGTCGAGTGCCGTGTAGGTTTATCCACATTTGAGGTGCCTGGGCAGCTCATTAGGCAAGATATTTTTTCTAGAGTGCAGGCAGAGTGCTGCATTGTGGGTCCGGAATTGCCAAACTTGCGGTCTTCTCGGCCAGGAGTGTGAGGACAAAAGTTTGAGAACACAAGTTGACTTGGACATCAGGCCGAGGGCGCGGCAGGTACCCCCTGCAGATCTGAACCAATATCTCATACATCTGAAGTCACGGCGAGGATCAGACGTTGGCTCAGGTTGGAGTTTCTGTGCATGACTGCCCCTTCATGAACGGAGCGGAATCTCAAGGCCATGGAGTTTTTCCCATGTTGGGAGTTGTGGAATGCCCCCTTCAAGGATTCCTTCTGGGGACAATTGAGACATGTTGGGCAGCTCCAGGACATCCCATATGGATTAACTCCAGAGCACCGTTGGAAGATGGATGCCAGGGAAGCCCGCCTCGCATTCCAATTGTCTCCTAGCAACAATACATTTGAGATCGGATGACTCTGCGGGAGCAACCTGGGTGGCTTAGTTGAAATAGACTTTCCTGAGAATGGGGCCTAATGTGTGTTTGTGTCCATGAGGGCCTTGGAATGGGGCGGTGGCACCGGGACCCTGTAGTATTCTCCTAAGCTTTTGACATAGATCCCATGCACAAGTTTCCTTGTGGAGACGAGATTTGTTCTGATGGGTGCCTCAGCAAACCACTTATGCTTGTATTGGAATCCAGGCTTTTGAGGAGACATGCCTAAACCAAAGCAATGGATCTGATTATGGCCTAGCGTACTGTCTGGTTCAATCTTCTTCTCTGGGGACATCCATGTATGGTATGCGTGGAGGTAGATGCTCACCTGGTGTCAGACCACCTTTGTTTGTCCCCGGAAACCTACACTATTGGGATGGCCTCAGGGACTTTGGAGACTTCTCCTAATTTGTACGATTTTGGACAATGGATGGGAAGAATTCCCATGGATTGAGTGGGCACAGTCCTAATGGGTGGCTCCAGGGGACCCAGCCTGGAGGGTGTGTGGCAAAGGACTTTGAGGACAGTATTCTAAAAACACAAACTCAGCTCAGGTTTGGGGACGTAGGTATGCAGGCCCAATCTACAAACCATGAGAAGAACTCTTCAGGATATGAAGAAAGAGCGAGTGTGAGGCACTTGATCAGGTTTTGCCTCTGCCTTTTATATCAACGATGGCCGTGGAATGTGGGGAGGCCTCATGGGCCATGGACGAATCTTCCTCTCTGTGGATTTGGCCCGGTCCCAATTGTTTTTCGTCAATCTGTGGGATGGGAGGTCTCCTTTCCTGTTCATTAACTCAGGTGTCCGAACAAAAGAGGAATTCCAAAGCAGAGCCTTGGGAAAGAGTGAAGGGACAACCCAAACTATGGTTAAAAATTGGGGACTAGGGGCATGGCAGGCCCAATATGCTGTCTCTTCATCCAGCCACTGAGAGGCCTGACTTGAGGACTGGGCTCATGCTGAAGGTCACAATGTGAGTTTGTGACCAATATGGACTGCGAGCATGGGCGGGGCCTTATGGGCCACACTGGTTTCAACTACACTGGATTTGGACAACATGCCAATCACAAGGTCTCTTGCCATGGGGAAGGTGTTCTGATTTCTGCATCATTTTCAACCCTGGGTAGTGGTTGGAGATAAGGTCTAGGTTCTGAAGCCTGAAAAATCGCAGTTGGGAAGAGATGACGACCTAAGGCCATGGTGGGTCTCATACGCTCAGTGTGCATTCATCTGCCTGGGTTTTGGTCAGGAGGTTCTAGCTCAGGGTGTGTCAGACAGTGCATTAGTGACCAGGTTAGACTATATAATTTGGGTACAGTCGAGTGCCGTGTAGGTTTATCCCCCTTTTAGGTTCCTGGGCAGCTCATTAGGCAAGATGTTTTTTCTAGAGGGCAGGCAGAGTGCTGCATTGTGGGTCCGGAATTGCCAAACTTGAGAGCTTCTGGGCCAGGAGTGTGAGGACAGAAGTCTGAGAACACAAGCTAGACTTGGGCTTCAGGCCGAGGGCACGGCATGTACCCCCTGCAGATCGGAACCAATATCTCAAGCATCTGAGGCAAGGCGAGGATCAGACTTTGGCTCAGGTTGGAGTTTCTGTGCATGCATGCCCCTTCATGAACGGAGAGGAATCTCAAGGCCATGGAGGTTTTCCCACGTTGGGAGTTTATGGATGCCCTCTTCAAGGATTCCTTCTGTGGGACAATTGAGACCTGTTGGGCAGCTCCAGGACATCCCATATGGAATGACTCCAGAGCACCGTTGGAGGATGGATGCCAGGGAAGCCCGCCTCGCATTACAATTGTCTCCTAGCAACAATAGCGTTGATCGGTGGCTCTGTGAGAGCAACCGAGGTGGCTGAGTTGAAATGGATTTTCCTGAGGTTGGGGCCTAATGTGTGTTGTGTCCATGAGGGCCTTGGATTAGGGCGGTGGCACCGGGACCCTGAAGTATTCTCCTAAGCTTTTGACATAGCTCCCATGCAAAAGTTTCCGTGTGGAGACGAGATTTTTTCTGATGGGTGCCTCAGGAAACCCCTTATGCTGGTATTGGAATCCAGGCTTTTGAGGACACATGCCTGTAAACCAAAGCAATGGACCCGATTATGGCCTAGGGTCCTGTCTGGTTCAATCTTCTTCTCTGGGGTTCTCCATCTATGGAATGAGTGGAGGTAGATGATCACCTGGTGTCAGACCACCCTGTTTGTCCCCGGAGACATACACTATTGGGAGGGCCTCGGGGACTTTGGAGGGTTCTCCTAATTTGTACGATTTGGGACAATGGAATGGGCAGAATTCCCATGGATTGGGTAGGCACAGTACTAATGTGTGGTTCTGGCGCCCCAGCCTGGAGGGTGTGTGGCCCAGGACTTTGAGGACAGAAGATGGAAAACAGAAACTCAGCTTAGGTTTGGGGACGTAGGTATGGCAGGCGTAATCTACAAACCATGAGAAGAACTCTTCAGGATATGAAGAAAGAGCGAGTCTGAGGTACTTGCTCAGGCTTTTGTCTTTGGATTTTGTATCAATGATGGCCGTGGAATTTGGGGAGGCCTCATGGCCCATGGACGAATCTTCCTCTCTGTGGATTTGGCCCAGTCCCAATTGTTTTTCATCAATCTGTGGAATGGGAGGTCTCCTTTCAGGTTTATTACCTCAGGTGTCCGAACATAAGAGGAATTCCAAAACAGAGCGCTGGGGAAGAGTGAAGGGACAACCCAAACTATGTTTAAAAATTGGGGCCTAGGGGCATGGCACGCCCAATATGCTGTCTCTTCATCCAGCCACTGAGAGGCCGTACTTGAGGACTGGGCTCAGGCTGAGGGTCACAATGTGTGTTTGTGACCAATGTGGTTTTGCGAGCATGGGCGGGGCCTCATGGGCCACACTGGTTTCAACTACACTGGACTTTGGACAACTTGCCAATCACAAGGTCTCTAACCATGGGAAGGGTGTTCTGATTTCTGCATCATTTTCAACCATGGGCCGTGGTTGGAGATAAGGCCTAGGTTCTGAAGCCCGAAAAACCGCTGTTGGGAAGAGATGACCACCTAAGGCCATGGCGGGTCTGATAGGCTCACTGTGTGTGGTCAGCTGCCTGGGTGTTGGTCAGGAGGTTCTGGCTCAGGTTGTGTCAGACAGTGCATTAGTGCCCAGGTTAGACTATATAATTCGGGTACATTCGAGTGCCTTGTAGGTTTATCCTCATTTGAGGTGTCCAGGCAGCTCATTAGGGAAGATATTTTTTCTAGAGGGCAGGCAGAGTGCTGCATTGTGGGTCCGGAATTGCCAAACTTGAGGGCTTCTGGGCCAGGAGTGTGAGGACAGAAGTCTGAGAACACAAGCTCGACTTGGGCTTCTGGCCGAGGGCACTGCAGGTACCCCCTGCAGATCTGAACCAATATCTCAAGCATCTGAAATCACGGCGAGTATCAGACGTGGGCTCAGGTTGGAGTTTCTGTGCATGACTATCCTTCATGAACGGAGCGGAATCTCAAGGGCCTAGAGGTTTTCCCACGTTGGGAGTTGTGGGATGCCCCCTTAAAGGATTCCTTCTGCGGGACAATTGAGACCTGTTGGGCAGCTCCAGGACATCCCATATGGAATGACTGCAGAGCACAGTTGGAGGATGGATGCCAGGGAAGCCTGCCTCGCATTCCAATTGTCTCCTAGCAACAAGACAGTTGAAATCGGATGGCTCTGCGGGAGCAACCAGGGTGGCTGAGTTGAAATGGACTTTCCTGAGGATGGGGCCTAATGTGTGTTTTTGTCCATTAGGGCCTTGGAATGGGGCGGTGGCACCGGGACCCTAAGTATTCTCCTAAGCTTTTGATATAGCTCCCATGCACAAGTTTCCTTGTGGAGACTAGATTTGTTTTGATGGGTGCCTCCGGAAACCCCTTACGCTCGTATTGGATACCAGGCTTTTGAGGAGACATGCCTGCAAACCAAAGCAATGGATCCAATTATGGCCTAGGGTCCTGTCTGGTTCAATCTTCTTCTCTGGGGATATCCATCTATGGAATGAGTGGAGGTAGATGTTCACCTGTTGTCAGACCACCCTTGTTTGTCCCCGGAGTCCTACACTATTGGGATGGCCCCTGGGACTTTGGAGCGTTCTCCGAATTTGTACGATTTTGGACAATGGAATGGGCAGAATTCCCATAGATTGGGTAGGCACAGTCCTAATGTGTGGCTCCAGGGGCCCCAGCCTGGAGGGTGTTTGGCCCAGGACTTTGAGGACAGAAGTCTGAAAACACAAACTCAGCTTAGGTTTGGGGACGTAGGAATGGCAGGCCCAATCTACAAACCATGAGAAGAACTCTTCAGGATATGAAGAAAGAGCGAGTCTGAGGCACTTGCTCAGGCTTTTGTATCTGTATTTTGTATCAACGATGGCCGTGGAATGTGGGGAGGCCTCATGGGCCATGGACGAATCTTCCTCTCTGTGGTTTTGGCCCGGTCCCAATTGTTTTTCGTCAATCTGTGGGATGGGAGGTCTCCTTTCAGGTTTATTACCTCAAGTGTCCGAACAAAAGAGGAATTCCAAAGCAGAGACCTGGGGAAGAGTGAAGGGACAACCCAAACTATGGTTAAAAATTGGGGCCTAGGGGCATGGCACGCCCAATAAGCTGTCTCTTCATCCAGCCACTGAGAGGCCTTATGAGGACTCGGCTCAGGCTGAGGGTCACAATGTGTGTTTGTGACCAATGTGGCCCGCGAGCATGGGCGGGGCCTCATGGGCCACACTAATTTCAACTACACGGGACCTTGGACAACATGCCAATCACAAGGTCTCTTTCCATGGGGAAGGTGTGATTTCTGCATCATTTTCAACCCTGGGCAGTGATTGGAGATAAGGACTAGGTTCTGAAGCCTGAAAACCGCAGTTTGGTAGAGATGATGACCTAAGGCCATGGCGGCTCTGATGTGCTCAGTGTGTGGTCAGCTGCCTGGATGTTGATCTGGAGGTTCAGGCTCAGGTTGTGTCAGAGAGTGCATTAGAGCTCAGGTTAGACTATATAATTTGGGTACAGTCGAGTGCCGTGTAGGTTTATCCACATTTGAGGTGCCTGGGCAGCTCATTAGGCAAGATATTTTTTCTAGAGTGCAGGCAGAGTGCTGCATTGTGGGTCCGGAATTGCCAAACTTGCGGTCTTCTCGGCCAGGAGTGTGAGGACAAAAGTTTGAGAACACAAGTTGACTTGGACATCAGGCCGAGGGCGCGGCAGGTACCCCCTGCAGATCTGAACCAATATCTCATACATCTGAAGTCACGGCGAGGATCAGACGTTGGCTCAGGTTGGAGTTTCTGTGCATGACTGCCCCTTCATGAACGGAGCGGAATCTCAAGGCCATGGAGTTTTTCCCATGTTGGGAGTTGTGGAATGCCCCCTTCAAGGATTCCTTCTGGGGACAATTGAGACATGTTGGGCAGCTCCAGGACATCCCATATGGATTAACTCCAGAGCACCGTTGGAAGATGGATGCCAGGGAAGCCCGCCTCGCATTCCAATTGTCTCCTAGCAACAATACATTTGAGATCGGATGACTCTGCGGGAGCAACCTGGGTGGCTTAGTTGAAATAGACTTTCCTGAGAATGGGGCCTAATGTGTGTTTGTGTCCATGAGGGCCTTGGAATGGGGCGGTGGCACCGGGACCCTGTAGTATTCTCCTAAGCTTTTGACATAGATCCCATGCACAAGTTTCCTTGTGGAGACGAGATTTGTTCTGATGGGTGCCTCAGCAAACCACTTATGCTTGTATTGGAATCCAGGCTTTTGAGGAGACATGCCTAAACCAAAGCAATGGATCTGATTATGGCCTAGCGTACTGTCTGGTTCAATCTTCTTCTCTGGGGACATCCATGTATGGTATGCGTGGAGGTAGATGCTCACCTGGTGTCAGACCGCCTTTGTTTGTCCCCGGAAACCTACACTATTGGGATGGCCTCAGGGACTTTGGAGACTTCTCCTAATTTGTACGATTTTGGACAATGGATGGGAAGAATTCCCATGGATTGAGTGGGCACAGTCCTAATGGGTGGCTCCAGGGGACCCAGCCTGGAGGGTGTGTGGCAAAGGACTTTGAGGACAGTATTCTAAAAACACAAACTCAGCTCAGGTTTGGGGACGTAGGTATGCAGGCCCAATCTACAAACCATGAGAAGAACTCTTCAGGATATGAAGAAAGAGCGAGTGTGAGGCACTTGATCAGGTTTTGCCTCTGCCTTTTATATCAACGATGGCCGTGGAATGTGGGGAGGCCTCATGGGCCATGGACGAATCTTCCTCTCTGTGGATTTGGCCCGGTCCCAATTGTTTTTCGTCAATCTGTGGGATGGGAGGTCTCCTTTCCTGTTCATTAACTCAGGTGTCCGAACAAAAGAGGAATTCCAAAGCAGAGCCTTGGGAAAGAGTGAAGGGACAACCCAAACTATGGTTAAAAATTGGGGACTAGGGGCATGGCAGGCCCAATATGCTGTCTCTTCATCCAGCCACTGAGAGGCCTGACTTGAGGACTGGGCTCATGCTGAAGGTCACAATGTGAGTTTGTGACCAATATGGACTGCGAGCATGGGCGGGGCCTTATGGGCCACACTGGTTTCAACTACACTGGATTTGGACAACATGCCAATCACAAGGTCTCTTGCCATGGGGAAGGTGTTCTGATTTCTGCATCATTTTCAACCCTGGGTAGTGGTTGGAGATAAGGTCTAGGTTCTGAAGCCTGAAAAATCGCAGTTGGGAAGAGATGACGACCTAAGGCCATGGTGGGTCTCATACGCTCAGTGTGCATTCATCTGCCTGGGTTTTGGTCAGGAGGTTCTAGCTCAGGGTGTGTCAGACAGTGCATTAGTGACCAGGTTAGACTATATAATTTGGGTACAGTCGAGTGCCGTGTAGGTTTATCCCCCTTTTAGGTTCCTGGGCAGCTCATTAGGCAAGATGTTTTTTCTAGAGGGCAGGCAGAGTGCTGCATTGTGGGTCCGGAATTGCCAAACTTGAGAGCTTCTGGGCCAGGAGTGTGAGGACAGAAGTCTGAGAACACAAGCTAGACTTGGGCTTCAGGCCGAGGGCACGGCATGTACCCCCTGCAGATCGGAACCAATATCTCAAGCATCTGAGGCAAGGCGAGGATCAGACTTTGGCTCAGGTTGGAGTTTCTGTGCATGCATGCCCCTTCATGAACGGAGAGGAATCTCAAGGCCATGGAGGTTTTCCCACGTTGGGAGTTTATGGATGCCCTCTTCAAGGATTCCTTCTGTGGGACAATTGAGACCTGTTGGGCAGCTCCAGGACATCCCATATGGAATGACTCCAGAGCACCGTTGGAGGATGGATGCCAGGGAAGCCCGCCTCGCATTACAATTGTCTCCTAGCAACAATAGCGTTGATCGGTGGCTCTGTGAGAGCAACCGAGGTGGCTGAGTTGAAATGGATTTTCCTGAGGTTGGGGCCTAATGTGTGTTGTGTCCATGAGGGCCTTGGATTAGGGCGGTGGCACCGGGACCCTGAAGTATTCTCCTAAGCTTTTGACATAGCTCCCATGCAAAAGTTTCCGTGTGGAGACGAGATTTTTTCTGATGGGTGCCTCAGGAAACCCCTTATGCTGGTATTGGAATCCAGGCTTTTGAGGACACATGCCTGTAAACCAAAGCAATGGACCCGATTATGGCCTAGGGTCCTGTCTGGTTCAATCTTCTTCTCTGGGGTTCTCCATCTATGGAATGAGTGGAGGTAGATGATCACCTGGTGTCAGACCACCCTGTTTGTCCCCGGAGACATACACTATTGGGAGGGCCTCGGGGACTTTGGAGGGTTCTCCTAATTTGTACGATTTGGGACAATGGAATGGGCAGAATTCCCATGGATTGGGTAGGCACAGTACTAATGTGTGGTTCTGGCGCCCCAGCCTGGAGGGTGTGTGGCCCAGGACTTTGAGGACAGAAGATGGAAAACAGAAACTCAGCTTAGGTTTGGGGACGTAGGTATGGCAGGCGTAATCTACAAACCATGAGAAGAACTCTTCAGGATATGAAGAAAGAGCGAGTCTGAGGTACTTGCTCAGGCTTTTGTCTTTGGATTTTGTATCAATGATGGCCGTGGAATTTGGGGAGGCCTCATGGCCCATGGACGAATCTTCCTCTCTGTGGATTTGGCCCAGTCCCAATTGTTTTTCATCAATCTGTGGAATGGGAGGTCTCCTTTCAGGTTTATTACCTCAGGTGTCCGAACATAAGAGGAATTCCAAAACAGAGCGCTGGGGAAGAGTGAAGGGACAACCCAAACTATGTTTAAAAATTGGGGCCTAGGGGCATGGCACGCCCAATATGCTGTCTCTTCATCCAGCCACTGAGAGGCCGTACTTGAGGACTGGGCTCAGGCTGAGGGTCACAATGTGTGTTTGTGACCAATGTGGTTTTGCGAGCATGGGCGGGGCCTCATGGGCCACACTGGTTTCAACTACACTGGACTTTGGACAACTTGCCAATCACAAGGTCTCTAACCATGGGAAGGGTGTTCTGATTTCTGCATCATTTTCAACCATGGGCCGTGGTTGGAGATAAGGCCTAGGTTCTGAAGCCCGAAAAACCGCTGTTGGGAAGAGATGACCACCTAAGGCCATGGCGGGTCTGATAGGCTCACTGTGTGTGGTCAGCTGCCTGGGTGTTGGTCAGGAGGTTCTGGCTCAGGTTGTGTCAGACAGTGCATTAGTGCCCAGGTTAGACTATATAATTCGGGTACATTCGAGTGCCTTGTAGGTTTATCCTCATTTGAGGTGTCCAGGCAGCTCATTAGGGAAGATATTTTTTCTAGAGGGCAGGCAGAGTGCTGCATTGTGGGTCCGGAATTGCCAAACTTGAGGGCTTCTGGGCCAGGAGTGTGAGGACAGAAGTCTGAGAACACAAGCTCGACTTGGGCTTCTGGCCGAGGGCACTGCAGGTACCCCCTGCAGATCTGAACCAATATCTCAAGCATCTGAAATCACGGCGAGTATCAGACGTGGGCTCAGGTTGGAGTTTCTGTGCATGACTATCCTTCATGAACGGAGCGGAATCTCAAGGGCCTAGAGGTTTTCCCACGTTGGGAGTTGTGGGATGCCCCCTTAAAGGATTCCTTCTGCGGGACAATTGAGACCTGTTGGGCAGCTCCAGGACATCCCATATGGAATGACTGCAGAGCACAGTTGGAGGATGGATGCCAGGGAAGCCTGCCTCGCATTCCAATTGTCTCCTAGCAACAAGACAGTTGAAATCGGATGGCTCTGCGGGAGCAACCAGGGTGGCTGAGTTGAAATGGACTTTCCTGAGGATGGGGCCTAATGTGTGTTTTTGTCCATTAGGGCCTTGGAATGGGGCGGTGGCACCGGGACCCTAAGTATTCTCCTAAGCTTTTGATATAGCTCCCATGCACAAGTTTCCTTGTGGAGACTAGATTTGTTTTGATGGGTGCCTCCGGAAACCCCTTACGCTCGTATTGGATACCAGGCTTTTGAGGAGGCATGCCTGCAAACCAAAGCAATGGATCCAATTATGGCCTAGGGTCCTGTCTGGTTCAATCTTCTTCTCTGGGGATATCCATCTATGGAATGAGTGGAGGTAGATGTTCACCTGTTGTCAGACCACCCTTGTTTGTCCCCCGAGTCCTACACTATTGGGATGGCCCCTGGGACTTTGGAGAGTTCTCCTAATTTGTACGATTTTGGACAATGGAATGGGCAGAATTCCCATAGATTGGGTAGGCACAGTCCTAATGTGTGGCTCCAGGGGCCCCAGCCTGGAGGGTGTTTGGCCCAGGACTTTGAGGACAGAAGTCTGAAAACACAAACTCAGCTTAGGTTTGGGGACGTAGGAATGGCAGGCCCAATCTACAAACCATGAGAAGAACTCTTCAGGATATGAAGAAAGAGCGAGTCTGAGGCACTTGCTCAGGCTTTTGTATCTGTATTTTGTATCAACGATGGCCGTGGAATGTGGGGAGGCCTCATGGGCCATGGACGAATCATCCTCTCTGTGGTTTTGGCCCGGTCCCAATTGTTTTTCGTCAATCTGTGGGATGGGAGGTCTCCTTTCAGGTTTATTACCTCAAGTGTCCGAACAAAAGAGGAATTCCAAAGCAGAGACCTGGGGAAGAGTGAAGGGACAACCCAAACTATGGTTAAAAATTGGGGCCTAGTGGCATGGCATGCCCAATAAGCTGTCTCTTCATCCAGCCTGAGAGGCCTTATGAGGACTCGGCTCAGGCTGAGGATCACAATGTGTGTTTGTGACCAATGTGGCCCGCGAGCATGGGCGGGGCCTCATGGGCCACACTAATTTCAACTACACGGGACCTTGGACAACATGCCAATCACAAGGTCTCTTTCCATGGGGAAGGTGTGATTTCTGCATCATTTTCAACCCTGGGCAGTGATTGGAGATAAGGACTAGGTTCTGAAGCCTGAAAACCGCAGTTGGGTAGAGATGATGACCTAAGGCCATGGCGGCTCTGATGTGCTCAGTGTGTGGTCAGCTGCCTGGATGTTGATCTGGAGGTTCAGGCTCAGGTTGTGTCAGAGAGTGCATTAGAGCTCAGGTTAGACTATATAATTTGGGTACAGTCGAGTGCCGTGTAGGTTTATCCACATTTGAGGTGCCTGGGCAGCTCATAAGGCAAGATATTTTTTCTAGAGTGCAGGCAGAGTGCTGCATTGTGGGTCCGGAATTGCCAAACTTGCGGTCTTCTCGGCCAGGAGTGTGAGGACAAAAGTTTGAGAACACAAGTTGACTTGGACATCAGGCCGAGGGCGCGGCAGGTACCCCCTGCAGATCTGAACCAATATCTCATACATCTGAAGTCACGGCGAGGATCAGACGTTGGCTCAGGTTGGAGTTTCTGTGCATGACTGCCCCTTCATGAACGGAGCGGAATCTCAAGGCCATGGAGTTTTTCCCATGTTGGGAGTTATGGGATGCCCCCTTCAAGGATTCCTTCTGGGGACAATTGAGACATGTTGGGCAGCTCCAGGACATCCCATATGGATTAACTCCAGAGCACCGTTGGAAGATGGATGCCAGGGAAGCCCGCCTCGCATTCCAATTGTCTCCTAGCAACAATACATTTGAGATCGGATGACTCTGCGGGAGCAACCTGGGTGGCTTAGTTGAAATAGACTTTCCTGAGAATGGGGCCTAATGTGTGTTTGTGTCCATGAGGGCCTTGGAATGGGGCGGTGGCACCGGGACCCTGTAGTATTCTCCTAAGCTTTTGACATAGACCCCATGCACAAGTTTCCTTGTGGAGACGAGATTTGTTCTGATGGGTGCCTCAGCAAACCACTTATGCTTGTATTGGAATCCAGGCTTTTGAGGAGACATGCCTGTAAACCAAAGCAATGGATCTGATTATGGCCTAGCGTACTCTCTGGTTCAATCTTCTTCTCTGGGGACATCCATGTATGGTATGCGTGGAGGTAGATGCTCACCTGGTGTCAGACCGCCCTTGTTTGTCCCCGTAAACCTACACAATTGGGATGGCCTCGGGGACTTTGGAGAGTTCTCCTAATTTGTACGATTTTGGACAATGGATGGGAAGAATTCCCATGGATTGAGTAGGCACAGTCCTAATGGGTGGCTCCAGGGGACCCAGCCTGGAGGGTGTGTGGCAAAGGACTTTGAGGACAGTATTCTAAAAACACAAACTCAGCTCAGGTTTGGGGACGTAGGTATGCAGGCCCAATCTACAAACCATGAGAAGAACTCTTCAGGATATGAAGAAAGAGCGAGTCTGAGGCACTTGATCAGGTTTTGCCGCTGCAATTTATATCAACAATGGCCGTGGAATGTGGGGAGGCCTCATGGTCCATGGACGAATCTTCCTCTCTGTGGATTTGGCCCCGTCCCAATTGTTTTTCGTCAATCTGTGGGATGGGAGGTCTCCTTTCCTGTTTATTAACTCAGGTGTCCGAACAAAAGAGGAATTCCAAAGCAGAGCCTTGGGAAAGAGTGAAGGGACAACCCAAACTATGGTTAAAAATTGGGGACTAGGGGCATGGCAGGCCCAATATGCTGTCTCTTCATCCAGCCACTGAGAGGCCTGACTTGAGGACTGGGCTCATGCTGAGGGTCACAATGTGAGTTTGTGACCAATATGGCCTGCGAGCATGGGCGGGGCCTTATGGGCCACACTGGTTTCAACTACACTGGATTTGGACAACATGCCAATCACAAGGTCTCTTGCCATGGGGAAGGTGTTCTGATTTCTGCATCATTTTCAACCCTGGGTAGTGGTTGTAGATAAGGTCTAGGTTCTGAAGCCTGAAAAATCGGAGTTGGGAAGAGATGAGGACCTAAGGCCATGGTGGGTCTCATACGCTCAGTGTGCATTCATCTGCCTGGATTTTGGTCAGGAGGTTCTAGCTCAGGGTGTGTCAGACAGTGCATTAGTGACCAGGTTAGACTATATAATTTGGGTACAGTCGAGTGCCGTGTAGGTTTATCCCCCTTTTAGGTTCCTGGGCAGCTCATTAGGCAAGATGTTTTTTCTAGAGGGCAGGCAGAGTGCTGCATTGTGGGTCCGGAATTGCCAAACTTGAGAGCTTCTGGGCCAGGAGTGTGAAGACAGAAGTCTGAGAACACAAGCTAGACTTGTGCTTCAGGCCGAGGGCACGGCATGTACCCCCTGCAGATCGGAAATAATATCTCAAGCATCTGAGGCAAGGCGAGGATCAGACGTTGGCTCAGGTTGGAGTTTCTGTGCATGCCTGCCCCTTCATGAACGGAGCGGAATCTCAAGGCCATGGAGGTTTTCCCACGTTGGGAGTTTATGGATGCCCTCTTCAAGGATTCCTTCTGTGGGACAATTGAGACCTGTTGGGCAGCTCCAGGACATCCCATATGGAATGACTCCAGAGCACCGTTGGAGGATGGATGCCAGGGAAGCCCGCCTCGCATTACAATTGTCTCCTAGCAACAATAGCGTTGAGATCGGTGGCTCTGTGAGAGCAACCGAGGTGGCTGAGTTGAAATGGATTTTCCTGAGGATGGGGCCTAATGTGTGTTGTGTCCATGAGGGCCTTGGATTAGGGCGGTGGCACCGGGACCCTGAAGTATTCTCCTAAGCTTTTGACATAGCTCCCATGCAAAAGTTTCCTTGTGGAGACGAGATTTTTTCTGATGGGTGCCTCAGGAAACCCCTTATGCTGGTATTGGAATCCAGGCTTTTGAGGACACATGCCTGTAAACCAAAGCAATGGACCCGATTATGGCCTAGGGTCCTGTCTGGTTCAATCTTCTTCTCTGGGGTTCTCCATCTATGGAATGAGTGGAGGTAGATGATCACCTGGTGTCAGACCGCCCTGTTTGACCCAGAGACATACACTATTGGGAGGGCCTCGGGGACTTTAGAGGGTTCTCCTAATTTGTACGATTTGGGACAATGGAATGGGCAGAATTCCCATGGATTGGGTAAGCATAGTACTAATGTGTGGCTCCTGGCGCCCCAGCCTGGAGGGTGTGTGGCCCAGGACTTTGAGGACAGAAGATTGAAAACAGAAACTCAGATTAGGTTTGGGGACGTAGGTATGGCAGGCGTAATCTACAAACCATGTGAAGAACTCTTCAGGATATGAAGAAAGAGCGAGTCTGAGGTACTTGCTCAGGCTTTTGTCTTTGGATTTTGTATCAATGATGGCCGTGGAATTTGGGGAGGCCTCATGACCCATGGACGAATCTTCCTCTCTGTGGATTTGGCCCAGTCCCAATTGTTTTTCATCAATCTGTGGAATGGGAGGTCTCCTTTCAGGTTTATAAACTCAGGTGTCTGAACATAAGCGGAATTCCAAAACAGAGTGCTGGGGAAGAGTGAAGGGACAACCCAAACTATGTTTAAAAATTGGGGCCTAGGGGCATGGCACGCCCAATATGCTGTCTCTTCATCCAGCCACTGAGAGGCCGTACTTGAGGACTGGGCTCAGGCTGAGGGTCACAATGTCTGTTTGTGACCAATGTGGTTTTGCGAGCATGGGCGGGGCCTCATGGGCCACCCTGGTTTCAACTACACTGGACTTTGGACAACTTGCCAATCACAAGGTCTCTAACCATGGGAAGGGTGTTCTGATTTCTGCATCATTTTCAACCATGGGCCGTGGTTGGAGATAAGGCCTAGGTTCTGAAGCCCGAAAAACCGCTGTTGGGAAGAGATGACCACCTAAGGCCATGGCGGATCTGATAGGCTCACTGTGTGTGGTCAGCTGCCTGGGTGTTGGTCAGGAGGTTCTGGCTCAGGTTGTGTCAGACAGTGCATTAGTGCCCAGGTTAGACTATATAATTTGGGTACATTCGAGTGCCTTGTAGGTTTATCCTCATTTGAGGTGTCCAGGCAGCTCATTAGGGAAGATATTTTTTCTAGAGGGCAGGCAGAGTGCTGCATTGTGGGTCCGGAATTGCCAAACTTGAGGGCTTCTGGGCCAGGAGTGTGAGGACAGAAGTCTGAGAACACAAGCTCGACTTGGGCTTCTGGCCGAGGGCACTGCAGGTACCCCCTGCAGATCTGAACCAATATCTCAAGCATCTGAAATCACAGCGAGTATCAGACGTGGGCTCAGGTTGGAGTTTCTGTGCATGACTATCCTTCATGAACGGAGCGGAATCTCAAGGGCCTGGAGGTTTTCCCACGTTGGGAGTTCTGGGATGCCCCCTTCAAGGATTCCTTCTGCGGGACAATTGAGACCTGTTGGGCAGCTCCAGGACATCCCATATGGAATGACTGCAGAGCACAGTTGGAGGATGGATGCCAGGGAAGCCTGCCTCGCATTCCAATTGTCTCCTAGCAACAAGACAGTTGAAATCGGATGGCTCTGCGGGAGCAACCGGGGTGGCTGAGTTGAAATGGACTTTCCGGAGGATTGGGCCTAATGTGTGTTTTTGTCCATTAGGGCCTTGGAATGGGGCGGTGGTTCCGGGACCCTAAGTATTCTCCTAAGCTTTTGATAGAGCTCCCATGCACAAGTTTCCTTGTGGAGACTAGATTTGTTTTGATGGGTGCCTCCGGAAACCCCTTATGCTCGTATTGGATACCAGGCTTTTGAGGAGACATGCCTGCAAACCAAAGCAATGGATCCAATTATGGCCTAGGGTCCTGTCTGGTTCAATCTTCTTCTCTGGGGATATCCATCTATGGAATGAGTGGAGGTAGATGTTCACCTGTTGTCAGACCACCCTTGTTTGTCCCCCGAGTCCTACACTATTGGGATGGCCCCTTGGACTTTGGAGAGTTCTCCTAATTTGTACGATTTTGGACAATGGAATGGGCAGAATTCCCATAGATTGGGTAGGCACAGTCCTAATGTGTGGCTCCAGGGGCCCCAGCCTGGAGGGTGTTTGGCCCAGGACTTTGAGGACAGAAGTCTGAAAACACAAACTCAGCTTAGGTTTGGGGACGTAGGAATGGCAGGCCCAATCTACAAACCATGAGAAGAACTCTTCAGGATATGAAGAAATTGCGAGTCTGAGGCACTTGCTCAGGCTTTAGTATCTGTATTTTGTATCAACGATGGCCGTGGAATTTGGGGAGGCCTCATGGGCCATGGACGAATCTTCCTCTCTGTGGTTTTGGCCCGGTCCCAATTGTTTTTCGTCAATCTGTGGGATGGGAGGTCTCCTTTCAGGTTTATTACCTCAAGTGTCCGAACAAAAGAGGAATTCCAAAGCAGAGACCTGGGGAAGAGTGAAGGGACAAACTAAACTATGGTTAAAAATTGGGGCCTAGGGGCATGGCACGCACAATATGCTGTCTCTTCATCCAGCCACTGAGTGCCCTTACTTGAGGACACGGCTCAGGCTGAGGGTCACAATGTGTGTTTGTGACCAATGTGGCCCGCGAGCATGGGCGGGGCCTCATGCGCCACACTAATTTCAACTACACGGGACCTTGGACAACATGCCAATCACAAGGTCTCTTTCCATGGGGAAGGTGTGATTTCTGCATCATTTTCAACCCTGGGCAGTGATTGGAGATAAGGAATAGGTTCTGAAGCCTGAAAACCGCAGTTTGGTAGAGATGATGACCTAAGGCCATGGCGGCTCTGATGTGCTCAGTGTGTGGTCAGCTGCCTGGATGTTGATCTGGAGGTTCAGGCTCAGGTTGTGTCAGAGAGTGCATTAGAGCTCAGGTTAGACTATATAATTTGGGTACAGTCGAGTGCCGTGTAGGTTTATCCACATTTGAGGTGCCTGGGCAGCTCATTAGGCAAGATATTTTTTCTAGAGTGCAGGCAGAGTGCTGCATTGTGGGTCCGGAATTGCCAAACTTGCGGTCTTCTCGGCCAGGAGTGTGAGGACAAAAGTTTGAGGACACAAGTTGACTTGGACATCAGGCCGAGGGCGCGGCAGGTACCCCCTGCAGATCTGAACCAATATCTCATACATCTGAAGTCACGGCGAGGATCAGATGTTGGCTCAGGTTGGAGTTTCTGTGCATGACTGCCCCTTCATGAACGGAGCGGAATCTCAAGGCCATGGAGTTTTTCCCATGTTGGGAGTTATGGGATGCCCCCTTCAAGGATTCCTTCTGGGGACAATTGAGACATGTTGGGCAGCTCCAGGACATCCCATATGGATTAACTCCAGAGCACCGTTGGAAGATGGATGCCAGGGAAGCCCGCCTCGCATTCCAATTGTCTCCTAGCAACAATACATTTGAGATCGGATGACTCTGCGGGAGCAACCTGGGTGGCTTAGTTGAAATAGACTTTCCTGAGAATGGGGCCTAATGTGTGTTTGTGTCCATGAGGGCCTTGGAATGGGGCGGTGGCACCGGGACCCTGTAGTATTCTCCTAAGCTTTTGACATAGATCCCATGCACAAGTTTCCTTGTGGAGACGAGATTTGTTCTGATGGGTGCCTCAGCAAACCACTTATGCTTGTATTGGAATCCAGGCTTTTGAGGAGACATGCCTGTAAACCAAAGCAATGGATCTGATTATGGCCTAGTGTACTCTCTGGTTCAATCTTCTTCTCTGGGGACATCCATGTATGGTATGAGTGGAGGTAGATGCTCACCTGGTGTCAGACCGCCCTTGTTTGTCCCCGAAACCTACACTATTGGGATGGCCTCGGGGACTTTGGAGAGTTCTCCTAATTTGTACGATTTTGGACAATGGATGGGAAGAATTCCCATGGATTGAGAGGGCACAATCCTAATGGGTGGCTCCAGGGGACCCAGCCTGGAGGGTGTGTGGCAAAGGAATTTGAGGACAGTATTCCAAAAACACAAACTCAGCTCAGGTTTGGGGACGTAGGTATGCAGGCCCAATCTACAAACCATGAGAAGAACTCTTCAGGATATGAAGAAAGAGCGAGTCTGAGGCACTTGATCAGGTTTTGCCTCTGCATTTTATATCAATGATGGCCGTGGAATGTGGGGAGGCCTCATGGGCCATGGACGAATCTTCCTCTCTGTGGATTTGGCCCCGTCCCAATTGTTTTTCGTCAATCTGTGGGATGGGAGGTCTCCTTTCCTGTTTATTAACTCAGGTGTCCGAACAAAAGAGGAATTCCAAAGCAGAGCCTTGGGAAAGAGTGAAGGGACAACCCAAACTATGGTTAAAAATTGGGGACTAGGGGCATGGCAGGCCCAATATGCTGTCTCTTCATCCAGCCACTGAGAGGCCTGACTTGAGGACTGGGCTCATGCTGAGGGTCACAATGTGAGTTTGTGACCAATATGGCCTGCGAGCATGGGCGGGGCCTTATGGGCCACACTGGTTTCAACTACACTGGATTTGGACAACATGCCAATCACAAGGTCTCTTGCCATGGGGAAGGTGTTCTGATTTCTGCATCATTTTCAACCCTGGGCAGTGGTTGGAGATAAGGTCTAGGTTCTGAAGCCTGAAAAATCGCAGTTGGGAAGAGATGACGACCTAAGGCCATGGTGGGTCTCATACGCTCAGTGTGCATTCATCTGCCTGGGTTTTGGTCAGGAGGTTCTAGCTCAGGGTGTGTCAGACAGTGCATTAGTGACCAGGTTAGACTATATAATTTGGGTACAGTCGAGTGCCGTGTAGGTTTATCCCCCTTTTAGGTTCCTGGGCAGCTCATTAGGCAAGATGTTTTTTCTAGAGGGCAGGCAGAGTGCTGCATTGTGGGTCCAGAATTGCCAAACTTGAGAGCTTCTGGGCCAGGAGTGTGAGGACAGAAGTCTGAGAACACAAGCTAGACTTGGGCTTCAGGCCGAGGGCACGGCATGTACCCCCTGCAGATCTGAACCAATATCTCAAGCATCTGAAGCCAAGGCGAGGATCAGACGTTGGCTCAGGTTGGAGTTTCTGTGCATGCCTGCCCCTTCATGAACGGAGAGGAATCTCAAGGCCATGGAGGTTTTCCCACGTTGGGAGTTTATGGATGCCCTCTTCAAGGATTCCTTCTGTGGGACAATTGAGACCTGTTGGGCAGCTCCAGGACATCCCATATGGAATGACTCCAGAGCACCGTTGGAGGATGGATGCCAGGGAAGCCCGCCTCGCATTACAATTGTCTCCTAGCAACAATAGATTTGAGATCGGTGGCTCTGTGGGAGCAACCGAGGTGGCTGAGTTGAAATGGATTTTCCTGAGGATGGGGCCTAATGTGTGTTGTGTCCATGAGGGCCTTGGATTAGGGCGGTGGCACCGGGACCCTGAAGTATTCTCCTAAGCTTTTGACATAGCTCCCATGCAAAAGTTTCCTTGTGGAGACGAGATTTTTTCTGATGGGTGCCTCAGAAAACCCCTTATGCTGGTATTGGAATCCAGGCTTTTGAGGACACATGCCTGTAAACCAAAGCAATGGACCCGATTATGGCCTAGGGTCCTGTCTGGTTCAATCTTCTTCTCTGGGGGTCTCCATCTATGGAATGAGTGGAGGTAGATGAACACCTGGTGTCAGACCGCCCTGTTTGTCCCCGGAGACATACACTATTGGGAGGGCCTCGGGGACTTTGGAGGGTTCTCCTAATTTGGACGATTTGGGACAATGGAATGGGCAGAATTCCCATGGATTGGGTAGGCACAGTACTAATGTGTGGCTCCTGGCGCCCCAGCCTGGAGGGTCAGTGGCCCAGGACTTTGAGGACAGAAGATTGAAAACAGAAACTCAGCTTAGGTTTGGGGACGTAGGTATGGCAGGCGTAATCTACAAACCATGAGAAGAACTCTACAGGATATGAAGAAAGAGCGAGTCTGAGGTACTTGCTCAGGCTTTTGTCTTTGGATTTTGTATCAATGATGGCCGTGGAATTTGGGGAGGCCTCATGGCCCATGGACGAATCTTCCTCTCTGTGGATTTGGCCCAGTCCCAATTGTTTTTCATAAATCTGTGGAATGGGAGGTCTCCTTTCAGGTTTATTAACTCAGGTGTCTGAACATAAGCGGAATTCCAAAACAGAGTGCTGGGGAAGAGTGAAGGGACAACCCAAACTATGTTTAAAAATTGGGGCCTAGGGGCATGGCACGCCCAATATGCTGTCTCTTCATCCAGCCACTGAGAGGCCTGATGAGGACTGGGCTCATGCTGAGGGTCACAATGTGAGTTTGTGACCAATATGGCCTGCGAGCATGGGCGGGGCCTTATGTGCCACACTGGTTTCAACTACACTGGACTTTGGACAACTTGCCAATCACATGGTCTCTAACCATGGAAAGGGTGTTCTGATTTCTGCATCATTTTCAACCATGGGCCGTGGTTGGAGATAAGGCCTAGGTTCTGAAGCCCGAAAAACCGCTGTTGGGAAGAGATGACCACCTAAGGGCATGGCGGGTCTGATAGGCTCACTGTGTGGTCAGCTGCCTGGGTGTTGGTCAGGAGGTTCTGGCTCAGGTTGTGTCAGACAGTGCATTAGTGCCCAGGTTAGACTATATAATTTGGGTACATTCGAGTGCCTTGTAGGTTTATCCTCATTTGAGGTGTCCAGGCAGCTCATTAGGGAAGATATTTTTTCTAGAGGGCAGGCAGAGTGCTGCATTGTGGGTCCGGAATTGCCAAACTTGAGGGCTTCTGGGCCAGGAGTGTGAGGACAGAAGTCTGAGAACACAAGCTCGACTTGGGCTTCTGGCCGAGGGCACTGCAGGTACCCCCTGCAGATCTGAAGCAATATCTCAAGCATCTGAAATCACGGCGAGTATCAGACGTTGGCTCAGGTTGGAGTTTCTGTGCATGACTATCCTTCATGAACGGAGTGGAATCTCAAGGGCCTGGAGGTTTTCCCACGTTGGGAGTTGTGGGATGCCCCCTTCACGGATTCCTTCTGCGGGACAATTGAGACCTGTCGGGCAGCTCCAGGACATCCCATATGGAATGACTGCAGAGCACAGTTGGAGGATGGATGCCAGGGAAGCCTGCCTCGCATTCCAATTGTCTCCTAGCAACAAGACAGTTGAAATCGGATGGCTCTGCCGGAGCAACGGGGGTGGCTGAGTTGAAATGGACTTTCCTGAGGATGGGGCCTAATGTGTGTTGTGTCCATGAGGGCCTTGGATTAGGGCGGTGGCACCGGGACCCTGAAGTATTCTCCTAAGCTTTTGACATAGCTCCCATGCAAAAGTTTCCTTGTGGAGACGAGATTTTTTCTGATGGGTGCCTCAGGAAACCCCTTATGCTGGTATTGGAATCCAGGCTTTTGAGGACACATGCCTGTAAACCAAAGCAATGGACCCGATTATGGCCTAGGGTCCTGTCTGGTTCAATCTTCTTCTCTGGGGTTCTCCATCTATGGAATGAGTGGAGGTAGAAGATCATCTGGTGTCAGACCGCCCTGTTTGTCCCCGGAGACATACACTATTGGGAGGGCCTCAGGGACTTTGGAGGGTTCTCCTAATTTGTACGATTTGGGACAATGGAATGGGCAGAATTCCCATGGATTGGGTAGGCACAGTACTAATGTGTGGCTCCTGGCGCCCCAGCCTGGAGGGTCAGTGGCCCAGGACTTTGAGGACAGAAGATTGAAAACAGAAACTCAGCTTAGGTTTGGGGATGTAGGTATGGCAGGCGTAATCTACAAACCATGTGAAGAACTCTTCAGGATATGAAGAAAGAGCGAGTCTGAGGTACTTGCTCAGGCTTTTGTCTTTGGATTTTGTATCAATGATGGCCGTGGAATTTGGGGAGGTCTCATGGGCCATGGACGAATCTTCCTCTCTGTGGATTTGGCCCGATCCCAATTGTTTTTCGTCAATCTGTGGGATGGGAGGACTCCTTTCAGGTTTGTTACCTCAGGTGACCCACCAAAAGAGGAATTCCAAAGCAGAGCCCTGGGGAAGAGTGAAGGGACACTCCGAACTATGGTTAAAAATTGGGGCCTAGGGGCATGGCAAGCCCAATATGCTGTCTTTTCATATAGGCCCTGAGAGGCCTTACCTGAGGACTGGGCTCAGGCTGAGGGTCACAATGTGTGTTTGTGACCAATGTGGCCCGCAAGCATGGGCTGGGCCTCATGGGCCACGCTTGTTTCAACTACACTGAACGTTGGACAACATGCCAAGCACAAGGTTTCTTGCCATGGGGAAAGAGTTCTGATTTCTGCATCGTTTTCAACCCTGGGCAGTGGTTGGAAATATGGTTTAGGTCCTGGAGCCTGAAAACCGCAGTTGGGAAGAGATGACGACCTAAGGCCATGGCGGGTCCGATGTGCTCATTGTGCGGCCAGCTGTCTGGGTGGGACCAGGAGGTCCAGGCTCAGGCTGGGTCAGAAGGGGAAATAGTGCCCAGGTCAGCCTATATGTTTGGGGTACAGCCGATTGGCGTGCAGGTTGATCCTCATTTGGGGTTTCGGGGTAGCCCTGAGGGCAATGCTTTACTTCTGTAGGGCAGGCAGAGTGCGGCATTGTAGTTCTGGATTGCCCAACTGGAGGGCTTGTGGGCCAGTAGTCTGAGGACGGAAGTCTGAGAACCCAAGCTAGGCCTAGGTTTCTGGGTGAGGATATGGCAGGCACAATCTACAGACCTCAATAGAGATCTCGTGCATCTGAAGTCAGGGCAAGGATCAGACGATCGCTCAGGTTGGACTTTCTGCCCTGATGGCCCTTTCTTGAAGGGGGTTGGATCACGAGGACATGGGGGTTTTCCCACGATGGGAGTTGTGAGAAGCTCCAAACTGCAAAGATTCTTCTGCAGGACAATTGAGACCTGTTGGTTGGCTCCAGGCCAAGGATTCCGAGCAGGGTTCTAAGGATGGATGGCTGGGTAGCCCACCTCGCATTCCAATTGTCTCCAAGCAACAAGACAGGTTAGATCTGCTGGATGTGGGGGGCAACCGAGGAGGCTGAGTTGAAATGGACTCTCCTGTGGATGTGTCCTAATATGTTTTTGTGTCTATGGAGACCTTGGAATGAAGCGGTGGCCCTGGGGCCCTGAAGGGTTCTCCTAAACAGAGGCTTTGACACAGCTCCAACGTGCATGTTTCCCATGTGTAGATGAGATTTGTTCTGATGGGTGAGTCAAGAAACAGCCATATGCTGGTATTGAACTCCAGGCCTCTGAGGAGAGATGCCTGGAAACCAAAGCAATGGATCCGATTAGTGCCTAGGAGCCTGTTCGTTCCTTTTTACCTCTGGGGACATCAGTCTACGGGTCTGAGTGCAGGTAGGTGCTCAGATGGGCTCAGATTGCCCCTGTTTGTCCTGGGAAGCCACAACTCTTGGGATAGCCTCAGGGACTTTGGAGGTTATCCTATTAGTAGGGTTGTGGCCATTGGAATGGGCACATACAATTCCCTTGGAGAGGGCAAGTACAGTCCTCAGGTTTGGCTCCAGGGCCCTGAGCCTGTAGGGTGTGTAGGCCAGAGCTGTTTGGACAGTTGTCTGAAAACACAAACTCGGCTTATGTTTTGGGTCATAGGTATGGCAGGACTGATCTACAGACCATGAGGAGAACACTTCGGGATATGAAAAAAGGGCGAGTGTGAGGCTCTTGCTCAAGTTTTTGTCTCTGGATATCGTGTCACTCATGGTCGTGAAATTGCCGGGTGACTTCATGGGAAATGGACGAGTCTTACTCTCTGGGGGTTCGGTCCCGTCCAAAGAGTTTGCGGTCATTCTGGGGATGGAAGAAGTCCGTTTTTTTGTTGTTGTTGTCGATTTGTTTCATTTTGTTTTTCAACCTCAGATGTCCCACCAAATGAGGGATTCCAGAGTAGAGCCCTGGGGTGGGGCGACTGGACAACCAGAAATCTGGTTAAAAATTTGAGACTAGGAACATGTCAAGCCCATTATGACATCTAATGGTCCAGCCACTGAGAGGACTTACTAGAGGACAGGACTCACGCTGAGGTCACAATGCGTGTTTATGCTCTTGTCGCACTCAAGAATGGGCGGGGCCTCAGGGTGAATGCTGTTTTCTCCTACACTGAACGTTGGACAACATGCCAACCACAAGGTTTCTTGCCATGGGTCAGGAAGAGTTCTGATTTCTGCATCACAGTCACCCGTGGGCAGTGATTGGAGATAAGGTCTAGGTTCTGAAGCCTGAAAACTGAGGTAGGGAAGAGATGATGACCTAAGGCCAGGGCGGTTCTGATGTGCTCAGGGTGCGGTCAGCTGTCTGGGTGTTGGTCAGCCGGTCCGGGCTCAGGTTGTGTCAGACAGTGCATTAGTGCCCAGGTTAGACTATATAATTTGGGTACATTCGAGAGCCGTGTAGGTTTATCTTCATTTAAGCTGCCTGGTCAGCTCATTAGGCAATATATTTTTTCTAGAGGGCAGGCAGAGTGCTTCATTGTCGGTCCGGAATTGCCAAACATGAGGGCTTCGGGGCCAGGAGAGTGAGGACGGAAGTCTGAGAACACAAGCTAGACTTCGGATTCAGGGTGAGGGCACGGCAGGTACCCCCTGCAGATCTGAACCAATATCTCATGCATCTGAAGTCAGGGCGAGGATCCGACGTTGGCTCAGGTTGGAGTTTCTGTGCATGACGGCCCCTTCATGAAGGGAGCGGAATCTCGAGGCCATGGAGGTTTTCCACGTTGGGAGTTGTGGGATGCCCCCTTCAAGGATTCCTTCTGCGGGACAATTGAGACCTGTTGGACAGCTCCAGGACATCCCATATGGAATGACTCCAGAGCACCGTTCGAGGATGGATGCCTGGGAAGTCCGCCTCGCCTTCCAATTGTCTCCTAGCAACAAGACAGTTTAGATCTAATGGATCTGCGGGAGCAACCGGGGTGGCTGAGTTGAAATGCACTTTCCAGAGGATGGGTCCGAATGTGTGTTTGTGTCCATGAGGGCCTTGGAATGGGGAGGTGGCACCGGGACCCTGAAGTATTCTCCTAAGCTTTGGCATAGCTCCCATGCACAAGTTTCCTTGTGGAGACGAGATTTGTTCTGATGGGTGCCTCAGGAAATCCCCTCTGCTGGTATTGGAATCCAGGCTTTTGAGGAGACATGCCTGTAAACCAAAGCAATGGATCCGATAATGGCCTCGGGTCCTGTCTGGTTCAATCTTCTTGGTATGAGTGGAGGTAGATGAGGGAGGAAGATGCTCAGCTGGTATCAACCGCCCTTTTTTGTCCCGGGCGACCTACACTATTGGGATGGCCTCAGGGACTTTGGAGGGTTCTCCTAATTTGTACGATTTTTGACAATGGAATGGGCAGAATTCCCATGGATTGGGTGGGGGCAGTCCTAATGTGTGGCTCCAGGGGCCCCAGCCTGGAGGGAGTGTGGCCCAGGACTTTGAGGACAGAAGACTGAAAACACAAACTCAGCTTAAGTTTGGGGACGTAGGTATGGCACGCCCGATCTACAAACCATGAGAAGAACTCTTCAGGATATGAAGAATGAGCGAGTCTGAGGCGCTTGCTCAGGCTTTTGTCTCTGGATTTTGTTTCAGCGATGGCCGTGGAATGTTGGGGAGGTCTCATGGGCCATGGACGAATCTTCCTCTCTGTGGATTTGGCCCGACCAATTGTTTTTCGTCAATCTGTGGGATGGGAGGACTCCTTTCAGGTTTGTTACCTCAGGTGACCCACCAAAAGAGGAATTCCAAAGCAGAGCCCTGGGGAAGAGTGAAGGGACTCCCCGAACTATGGTTAAAATTTGGGGCCTAGGGGCATGGCAAGCCCAATATGCTGTCTCTTCATATAGGCCCTGAGAGGCCTTACCTGAGGACTGGGCTCAGGCTGAGGGTCACAATGTGTGTTTGTGACCAATGTGGCCCGCAAGCATGGGCTGGGCCTCATGGGCCACGCTTGTTTCAACTACACTGAACGTTGGACCACATGCCAAGCACAAGGTTTCTTGCCATGGGGAAAGAGTTCTGATTTCTGCATCATTTTCAACCCTGGTCAGTGGTTGGAGATAAGGTCTAGGTTCTGGAGCCTGAAAACCGCAGTTGGGAAGAGATGACGACCTAAGGCCATGGCGGGTCCGATGTGCTCAGTGTGCGGCCAGCTGTCTGGGTGGGACCAGGAGGTCCAGGCTCAGGCTGGGTCAGAAAAGGAAAGAGTGCCCAGGTCAGCCTATATGTTTGGGGTACAGCCGATTGGCATGCAGGTTGATCCTCATTTGGGGTTTCGGGGTAGCCCTGAGGGCAATGTTTTACTTCTGTAGGGCAGGCAGAGTGCGGCATTGTAGTTCTGGATTGCCCAACTGGAGGGCTTGTGGGCCAGTAGTCTGAGGACGGAGTCTGAGAACCCAAGCTAGGCCTAGGTTTCTGGGTGAGGATATGGCAGGCACAATCTACAGACCTCAATAGAGATCTCGTGCATCTGAAGTCAGGGCAAGGATCAGACGATCGCTCAGGTTGGACTTTCTGCCCTGATGGCCCTTTCTTGAAGGGGGTTGGATCACGAGGACATGGGGGTTTTCCCACGATGGGAGTTGTGAGAAGCTCCAAACTGCAAAGATTCTTCTGCAGGACAATTGAGACCTGTTGGTTGGCTCCAGGCCAACGATTCCGAGCAGGGTTCTAAGGATGGATGGCTGGGTAGCCCACCTCGCATTCCAATTGTCTCCAAGCAACAAGACAGGTTAGATCTGCTGGATGTGGGGGGCAACCGAGGAGGCTGAGTTGAAATGGACTCTCCTGTGGATGTGTCCTAATATGTTTTTGAGTCTATGGAGACCTTGGAATGAAGCGGCGGCCCTGGGGCCCTGAAGGGTTCTCCTAAACAGAGGCTTTGACACAGCTCCAACGTGCATGTTTCCCAAGTGTAGATGAGATTTGTTCTGATGGGTGAGTCAAGAAACAACCATATGCTGGTATTGAAATCCAGGCCTCTGAGGAGAGTTTCCTGGAAACCAAAGCAATGGATCCGATTAGTGCCTAGGGGCCTGTTCGTTCCTTTTTACCTCTGGGGACATCAGTCTACGGGTATGAGTGCAGGTAGGTGCTCAGATGGGCTCAGATTGCCCCCTGTTTGTCCTGGGAAGCCACAACTATTGGGATGGCCTCAGGGACTTTGGAGGTTATCCTATTAGTAGGGTTGTGGCCATTGGAATGGGCACATACAATTCCCTTGGAGAGGGCAAGTACAGTCCTCAGGTTTGGCTCCAGGGCCCTGAGCCTGTAGGGTGTGTAGGCCAGAGCTGTTTGGACAGTTGTCTGAAAACACAAACTCGGCTTATGTTTTGGGTCATAGGTATGGCAGGACTGATCTACAGACCATGAGGAGAACACTTCGGGATATGAAAAAAGGGCGAGTGTGAGGCTCTTGCTCAAGTTTTTGTCTCTGGATATCGTGTCACTCATGGTCGTGAAATTGCCGGGTGACTTCATGGGAAATGGACGAGTCTTACTCTCTGGGGGTTCGGTCCCGTCCAAAGAGTTTGCGGTCATTCTGGGGATGGAAGAAGTCCGTTTTTTTGTTGTTGTTGTCGATTTGTTTCATTTTGTTTTTCAACCTCAGATGTCCCACCAAATGAGGGATTCCAGAGTAGAGCCCTGGGGTGGGGCGACTGGACAACCAGAAATCTGGTTAAAAATTGGGGACTAGGGACATGTCAAGCCCATTATGACATCTAATGGTCCAGCCACTGAGAGGACTTCCTAGAGGACAGGACTCACGCTGAGGTCACAATGCGTGTTTATGCTCTCGTCGCACTCAAGAATGGGCGGGGCCTCAGGGTGAATGCTGTTTTCTCCTACACTGAACGTTGGACAACATGCCAACCACAAGGTTTCTTGCCATGGGTCAGGAAGAGTTCTGATTTCTGCATCACAGTCACCCGTGGGCAGTGATTGGAGATAAGGTCTAGGTTCTGAAGCCTGAAAACTGAGGTAGGGAAGAGATGATGACCTAAGGCCAGGGCGGGTCTGATGTGCTCAGGGTGCGGTCAGCTGTCTCGGTGTTGGTCAGCCGGTCCGGGCTCAGGTTGTGTCAGACAGTGCATTAGTGCCCAGGTTAGACTATATAATTTGGGTACATTCGAGTGCCGTGTAGGTTTATCTTCATTTAAGCTGCCTGGTCAGCTCATTAGGCAATATATTTTTTCTAGAGGGCAGGCAGAGTGCTTCATTGTCGGTCCGGAATTGCCAAACATGAGGGCTTCGGGGCCAGGAGAGTGAGGACGGAAGTCTGAGAACACAAGCTAGACTTCGGATTCAGGGTGAGGGCATGGCAGGTACCCCCTGCAGATCTGAACCAATATCTCATGCATCTGAAGTCAGGGCGAGGATCCGAGGTTGGCTCAGGTTGGAGTTTCTGTGCATGACGGCCCCTTCATGAAGTGAGCGGAATCTCGAGGCCATGGAGGTTTTCCACGTTGGGAGATGTGGGATGCCCCCTTCAAGGATTCCTTCTGCGGGACAATTGAGACCTGTTGGACAGCTCCAGGACATCCCATATGGAATGACACCAGAGCACCGTTCGAGGATGGATGCCTGGGAAGTCCGCCTCGCCTTCCAATTGTCTCCTAGCAACAAGACAGTTTAGATCTAATGGATCTGCGGGAGCAACCGGGGTGGCTGAGTTGAAATGCACTTTCCAGAGGATGGGTCCTAATGTGTGTTTGTGTCCATGAGGGTCTTGGAATGGGGAGGTGGCACCGGGACCCTGAAGTATTCTCCTAAGCTTTGGCATAGCTCCCATGCACAAGTTTCCTTGTGGAGACGAGATTTGTTCTGATGGGTGCCTCAGGAAATCCCCTCTGCTGGTTTTGGAATCAAGGCTTTTGAGGAGACATGCCTGTAAACTAAAGCAATGGATCCGATAATGGCCTCGGGTCCTGTCTGGTTCAATCTTCTTGGTATGAGTGGAGGTAGATGAGTGGAGGTAGATGCTCAGCTGGTATCAACCGCCCTTTTTTGTCCCGGGCGACCTACACTATTGGGATGGCCTCAGGGACTTTGGAGGGTTCTCCTAATTTGTACGATTTTTGACAATGGAATGGGCAGAATTCCCATGGATTGGGTGGGGGCAGTCCTAATGTGTGGCTCCAGGGGCCCCAGCCTGAAAGGAGTGTGGCCCAGTACTTTCAGGACAGAAGACTGAAAACACAAACTCAGCTTAAGTTTGGGGACGTAGGTATGGCACGCCCGATCTACAAACCATGAGAAGAACTCTTCAGGATATGAAGAATGAGCGAGTCTGAGTCGCTTGCTCAGGCTTTTGTCTCTGGATTTTGTTTCAGCGATGGCCGTGGAATGTTGGGGAGGTCTCATGGGCATGGACGAATCTTCCTCTCTGTGGATTTGGCCCGATCCCAATTGTTTTTCGTCAATCTGTGGGATGGGAGGACTCCTTTCAGGTTTGTAACCTCTGGTGTCCCACCAAAAGAGGAATTCCATAGCAGAGCCCTGGGGAAGAGTGAAGGGACACCCCGAACTATGGTTAAAATTTGGGGCCTAGGGGCATGGCAAGCCCAATATGCTGTCTCTTCATATAGGCCCTGAGAGGCCTTACCTGAGGACTGGGCTCAGGCTGAGGGTCACAATGTGTGTTTGTGACCAATGTGGCCCGCAAGCATGGGCTGGGCCTCATGGGCCACGCTTGTTTCAACTACACTGAACGTTGGACCACATGCCAAGCACAAGGTTTCTTGCCATGGGGAAAGAGTTCTGATTTCTGCATCATTTTCAACCCTGGTCAGTGGTTGGAGATAAGGTCTAGGTTCTGGAGCCTGAAAACCGCAGTTGGGAAGAGATGACGACCTAAGGCCATGGCGGGTCCGATGTGCTCAGTGTGCGGCCAGCTGTCTGGGTGGGACCAGGAGGTCCAGGCTCAGGCTGGGTCAGAAGGGGAAATAGTGCCCAGGTCAGCCTATATGTTTGGGGTACAGCCGATTGGCATGCTGGTTGATCCTCATTGGGGTTTCGGGGTAGACCTGAGGGCAATGTTTTACTTCGGTAGGGCAGGCAGAGTGCGGCATTGTAGTTCTGGATTGCCCAACTGGAGGGCTTGTGGGCCAGTAGTCTGAGGACAGAGTCTGAGAACCCAAGCTAGGCCTAGGTTTCTGGGTGAGGATATGGCAGGCACAATCTACAGACCTCAATAGAGATCTCGTGCATCTGAAGACAGGGCAAGGATCAGACGATCGCTCAGGTTGGACTTTCTGCCATGATGGCCCTTTCTTGAAGGGGGTTGGATCACGAGGACATGGGGGTTTTCCCACGATGGGAGTTGTGAGAAGCTCCAAACTGCAAAGATTCTTCTGCAGGACAATTGAGACCTGTTGGTTGGCTCCAGGCCAACGATTCCGAGCAGGGTTCTAAGGATGGATGGCTGGGTAGCCCACCTCGCATTCCAATTGTCTCCAAGCAACAAGACAGGTTAGATCTGCTGGATGTGGGGGGCAACCGAGGAGGCTGAGTTGAAATGGACTCTCCTGTGGATGTGTCCTAATATGTTTTTGTGTCTATGGAGACCTTGGAATGAAGCGGCGGCCCTGGGGCCCTGAAGGGTTCTCCTAAACAGAGGCTTTGACACAGCTCCAACGTGCAGGTTTCCCAAGTGTAGATGAGATTTGTTCTAATGGGTGAGTCAAGAAACAACCATATGCTGGTATTGAAATCCAGGCCTCTGAGGAGAGTTTCCTGGAAACCAAAGCAATGGATCCGATTAGTGCCTAGGGGCCTGTTCGTTCCTTTTTACCTCTGGGGACATCAGTCTACGGGTCTGAGTGCAGGTAGGTGCTCAGATGGGCTCAGATTGCCCCCTGTTTGTCCTGGGAAGCCACAACTATTGGGATGGCCTCAGGGACTTTGGAGGTTATCCTACTAGTAGGGTTGTGGCCATTGGAATGGGCACATACAATTCCCTTGGAGAGGGCAAGTACAGTCCTCAGGTTTGGCTCCAGGGCCCTGAGCCTGTAGGGTGTGTAGGCCAGAGCTGTTTGGACAGTTGTCTGAAAACACAAACTCGGCTTATGTTTTGGGTCATAGGTATGGCAGGACTGATCTACAGACCATGAGGAGAACACTTCGGGATATGAAAAAAGGGCGAGTGTGAGGCTCTTGCTCAAGTTTTTGTCTCTGGATATCGTGTCACTCATGGTCGTGAAATTGCCGGGTGACTTCATGGGAAATGGACGAGTCTTACTCTCTGGGGGTTCGGTCCCGTCCAAAGAGTTTGCGGTCATTCTGGGGATGGAAGAAGTCCGTTTTTTTGTTGTTGTTGTCGATTTGTTTCATTTTGTTTTTCAACCTCAGATGTCCCACCAAATGAGGGATTCCAGAGTAGAGCCCTGGGGTGGGGCGACTGGACAACCAGAAATCTGGTTAAAAATTGGGGACTAGGGACATGTCAAGCCCATTATGACATCTAATGATCCAGCCACTGAGAGGACTTACTAGAGGACAGGACTCACGCTGAGGTCACAATGCGTGTTTATGCTCTCGTCGCACTCAAGAATGGGCGGGGCCTCAGGGTGAATGCTCTTTTCTCCTACACTGAACGTTGGACAACATGCCAACCACAAGGTTTCTTGCCATGGGTCAGGAAGAGTTCTGATTTCTGCATCACAGTCACCGGTGGGCAGTGATTGGAGATAAGGTCTAGGTTCTGAAGCCTGAAAACTGAGGTAGGGAAGAGATGATGACCTAAGGCCAGGGCGGGTCTGATGTGCTCAGGGTGCGGTCAGCTGTCTCGGTGTTGGTCAGCCGGTCCGGGCTCAGGTTGTGTCAGACAGTGCATTAGTGCCCAGGTTAGACTATATAATTTGGGTACATTCGAGTGCCGTGTAGGTTTATCTTCATTTAAGCTGCCTGGTCAGCTCATTAGGCAATATATTTTTTCTAGAGGGCAGGCAGAGTGCTTCATTGTCGGTCCGGAATTGCCAAACATGAGGGATTCGGGGCCAGGAGAGTGAGGACGGAAGTCTGAGAACACAAGCTAGACTTCGGATTCAGGGTGAGGGCATAGCAGGTACCCCCTGCAGATCTGAACCAATATCTCATGCATCTGAAGTCAGGGCGAGGATCCGAGGTTGGCTCAGGTTGGAGTTTCTGTGCATGACGGCCCCTTCATGAAGGGAGCGGAATCTCGAGGCCATGGAGGTTTTCCACGTTGGGAGATGTGGGATGCCCCCTTCAAGGATTCCTTCTGCGGGACAATTGAGACCTGTTGGACAGCTCCAGGACATCCCATATGGAATGACACCAGAGCACCGTTCGAGGATGGATGCCTGGGAAGTCCGCCTCGCCTTCCAATTGTCTCCTAGCAACAAGACAGTTTAGATCTAATGGATCTGCGGGAGCAACCGGGGTGGCTGAGTTGAAATGCACTTTCCAGAGGATGGGTCCAAATGTGTGTTTGTGTCCATGAGGGCCTTGGAATGGGGAGGTGGCACCGGGATCCTGAAGTATTCTCCTAAGCTTTGGCATAGCTCCCATGCACAAGTTTCCTTGTGGAGACGAGATTTGTTCTGATGGGTGCCTAAGGAAATCCCCTCTGCTGGTTTTGGAATCAAGGCTTTTGAGGAGACATGCCTGTAAACCAAAGCAATGGATCCGATAATGGCCTCGGGTCCTGTCTGGTTCAATCTTCTTGGTATGAGTGGAGGTAGATGAGTGGAGGTAGATGCTCAGCTGGTATCAACCGCCTTTTTTTGTCCCGGGCGACCTACACTATTGGGATGGCCTCAGGGACCTTGGAGGGTTCTCCTAATTTGTACGATTTTTGACAATGGAATGGGCAGAATTCCCATGGATTGGGTGGGGGCAGTCCTAATGTGTGGCTCCAGGGGCCCCAGCCTGGAGGGAGTGTGGCCCAGTACTTTGAGGACAGAAGACTGAAAACACAAACTCAGCTTAAGTTTGGGGACGTAGGTATGGCACGCCCGATCTACAAACCATGAGAAGAACTCTTCAGGATATGAAGAATGAGCGAGTCTGAGTCGCATGCTCAGGCTTTTGTCTCTGGATTTTGTTTCAGCCTTGGCCGTGGAATGTTGGGGAGGTCTCATGGGCCATGGACGAATCTTCCTCTCTGTGGATTTGGCCCGATCCCAATTGTTTTTCGTCAATCTGTGGGATGGGAGGAATCCTTTCAGGTTTGTTACCTCTGGTGTCCCACCAAAAGAGGAATTCCATAGCAGAGCCCTGGGGAAGAGTGAAGGGACACCCCGAACTATGGTTAAAATTTGGGGCCTAGGGGCATGGCAAGCCCAATATGCTGTCTCTTCATATAGGCCCTGAGAGGCCTTACCTGAGGACTGGGCTCAGGCTGAGGGTCACAATGTGTGTTTGTGACCAATGAGGCCCGCAAGCATGGGCTGGGCCTCATGGGCCACGCTTGTTTCAACTACACTGAACGTTGGACCACATGCCAAGCACAAGGTTTCTTGCCATGGGGAAAGAGTTCTGATTTCTGCATCATTTTCAACCCTGGTCAGTGGTTGGAGATAAGGTCTAGGTTCTGGAGCCTGAAAACCGCAGTTGGGAAGAGATGACGACCTAAGGCCATGGCGGGTCCGATGTGCTCAGTGTGCGGCCAGCTGTCTGGGTGGGACCAGGAGGTCCAGGCTCAGGCTGGGTCAGAAGGGGAAATAGTGCCCAGGTCAGCCTATATGTTTGGGGTACAGCCGATTGGCATGCTGGTTGATCCTCATTGGGGTTTCGGGGTAGACCGGAGGGCAATGTTTTACTTCGGTAGGGCAGGCAGAGTGCGGCATTGTAGTTCTGGATTGCCCAACTGGAGGGCTTGTGGGCCAGTAGTCTGAGGACAGAGTCTGAGAACCCAAGCTAGGCCTAGGTTTCTGGGTGAGGATATGGCAGGCACAATCTACAGACCTCAATCGAGATCTCGTGCATCTGAAGACAGGGCAAGGATCAGACGATCGCTCAGGTTGGACTTTCTGCCCTGATGGCCCTTTCTTGAAGGGGGTTGGATCACGAGGACATGGGGGTTTTCCCACGATGGGAGTTGTGAGAAGCTCCAAACTGCAAAGATTCTTCTGCAGGACAATTGAGACCTGTTGGTTGGCTCCAGGCCAACGATTCCGAGCAGGGTTCTAAGGATGGATGGCTGGGTAGCCCACCTCGCATTCCAATTGTCTCCAAGCAACAAGACAGGTTAGATCTGCTGGATGTGGGGGGCAACCGAGGAGGCTGAGTTGAAATGGACTCTCCTGTGGATGTGTCCTAATATGTTTTTGTGTCTATGGAGACCTTGGAATGAAGCGGTGGCCCTGGGGCCCTGAAGGGTTCTCCTAAACAGAGGCTTTGACACAGCTCCAACGTGCAGGTTTCCCAAGTGTAGATGAGATTTGTTCTGATGGGTGAGTCAAGAAACATTCATATGCTGGTATTGAAATCCAGGCCTCTGAGGAGAGTTTCCTGGAAACCAAAGCAATGGATCCGATTAGTGCCTAGGGGCCTGTTCGTTCCTTTTTACCTCTGGGGACATCAGTCTACGGGTCTGAGTGCAGGTAGGTGCTCAGATGGGCTCAGATTGCCCCCTGTTTGTCCTGGGAAGCCACAACTATTGGGATGGCCTCAGGGACTTTGGAGGTTATCCTACTAGTAGGGTTGTGGCCATTGGAATGGGCACATACAATTCCCTTGGAGAGGGCAAGTACAGTCCTCAGGTTTGGCTCCAGGGCCCTGAGCCTGTAGGGTGTGTAGGCCAGAGCTGTTTGGACAGTTGTCTGAAAACACAAACTCGGCTTATGTTTTGGGTCATAGGTATGGCAGGACTGATCTACAGACCATGAGGAGAACACTTCGGGATATGAAAAAAGGGCGAGTGTGAGGCTCTTGCTCAAGTTTTTGTCTCTGGATATCGTGTCACTCATGGTCGTGAAATTGCCGGGTGACTTCATGGGAAATGGACGAGTCTTACTCTCTGGGGGTTCGGTCCCGTCCAAAGAGTTTGCGGTCATTCTGGGGATGGAAGAAGTCCGTTTTTTTGTTGTTGTTGTCGATTTGTTTCATTTTGTTTTTCAACCTCAGATGTCCCACCAAATGAGGGATTCCAGAGTAGAGCCCTGGGGTGGGGCGACTGGACAACCAGAAATCTGGTTAAAAATTGGGGACTAGGGACATGTCAAGCCCATTATGACATCTAATGGTCCAGCCACTGAGAGGACTTACTAGAGGACAGGACTCACGCTGAGGTCACAATGCGTGTTTATGCTCTCGTCGCACTCAAGAATGGGCGGGGCCTCAGGGTGAATGCTGTTTTCTCCTACACTGAACGTTGGACAACATGCCAACCACAAGGTTTCTTGCCATGGGTCAGGAAGAGTTCTGATTTCTGCATCACAGTCACCCGTGGGCAGTGATTGGAGATAAAGTCTAGGTTCTGAAGCCTGAAAACTGAGGTAGGGAAGAGATGATGACCTAAGGCCAGGGCGGGTCTGATGTGCTCAGGGTGCGGTCAGCTGTCTGGGTGTTGGTCAGCAGGTCCAGGCTCAGGTTGTGTCAGACAGTGCATTAGTGCCCAGGTTAGACTATATAATTTGGGTACATTCGAGTGCCGTGTAGGTTTATCTTCATTTAAGCTGCCTGGTCAGCTCATTAGGCAATATATTTTTTCTAGAGGGCAGGCAGAGTGCTTCATTGTCGGTCCGGAATTGCCAAACATGAGGGATTCGGGGCCAGGAGAGTGAGGACGGAAGTCTGAGAACACAAGCTAGACTTCGGATTCAGGGTGAGGGCATAGCAGGTACCCCCTGCAGATCTGAACCAATATCTCATGCATCTGAAGTCAGGGCGAGGATCCGAGGTTGGCTCAGGTTGGAGTTTCTGTGCATGACGGCCCCTTCATGAAGGGAGCGGAATCTCGAGGCCATGGAGGTTTTCCACGTTGGGAGATGTGGGATGCCCCCTTCAAGGATTCCTTCTGCGGGACAATTGAGGCCTGTTGGACAGCTCCAGGACATCCCATATGGAATGACACCAGAGCACCGTTCGAGGATGGATGCCTGGGAAGTCCGCCTCGCCTTCCAATTGTCTCCTAGCAACAAGACAGTTTAGATCTAATGGATCTGCGGGAGCAACCGGGGTGGCTGAGTTGAAATGCACTTTCCAGAGAATGGGTCCTAATGTGTGTTTGTGTCCATGAGGGCCTTCGAATGGGGAGGTGGCACCGGGACCCTGAAGTATTCTCCTAAGCTTTGGCATAGCTCCCATGCACAAGTTTCCTTGTGGAGACGAGATTTGTTCTGATGGGTGCCTAAGGAAATCCCCTCTGCTGGTTTTGGAATCAAGGCTTTTGAGGAGACATGCCTGTAAACCAAAGCAATGGATCCGATAATGGCCTCGGGTCCTGTCTGGTTCAATCTTCTTGGTATGAGTGGAGGTAGATGAGTGGAGGTAGATGCTCAGCTGTTATCAACCGCCCTTTTTTGTCCCGGGCGACCTACACTATTGGGATGGCCTCAGGGACCTTGGAGGGTTCTCCTAATTTGTACGATTTTTGACAATGGAATGGGCAGAATTCCCATGGATTGGGTGGGGGCAGTCCTAATGTGTGGCTCCAGGGGCCCCAGCCTGGAGGGAGTGTGGCCCAGTACTTTGAGGACAGAAGACTGAAAACACAAACTCAGCTTAAGTTTGGGGACGTAGGTATGGCACGCCCGATCTACAAACCATGAGAAGAACTCTTCAGGATATGAAGAATGAGCGAGTCTGAGTCGCATGCTCAGGGTTTGTCTCTGGATTTTGTTTCAGCCTTGGCCGTGGAATGTTGGGGAGGTCTCATGGGCCATGGACGAATCTTCCTCTCTGTGGATTTGGCCCGATCCCAATTGTTTTTCGTCAATCTGTGGGATGGGAGGAATCCTTTCAGGTTTGTTACCTCTGGTGTCCCACCAAAAGAGGAATTCCATAGCAGAGCCCTGGGGAAGAGTGAAGGGACACCCCGAACTATGGTTAAAATTTGGGGCCTAGGGGCATGGCAAGCCCAATATGCTGTCTCTTCATATAGGCCCTGAGAGGCGTTACCTGAGGACTGGGCTCAGGCTGAGGGTCACAATGTGTGTTTGTGACCAATGTGGCCCGCAAGCATGGGCTGGGCCTCATGGGCCACGCTTGTTTCAACTACACTGAACGTTGGACCACATGCCAAGCACAAGGTTTCTTGCCATGGGGAAAGAGTTCTGATTTCTGCATCATTTTCAACCCTGGTCAGTGGTTGGAGATAAGGTCTAGGTTCTGGAGCCTGAAAACCGAAGTTGGGAAGAGATGACGACCTAAGGCCATGGCGGGTCCGATGTGCTCAGTGTGCGGCCAGCTGTCTGGGTGGGACCAGGAGGTCCAGGCTCAGGCTGGGTCAGAAGGGGAAATAGTGCCCAGGTCAGCCTATATGTTTGGGGTACAGCCGATTGGCATGCTGGTTGATCCTCATTGGGGTTTCGGGGTAGACCGGAGGGCAATGTTTTACTTCGGTAGGGCAGGCAGAGTGCGGCATTGTAGTTCTGGATTGCCCAACTGGAGGGCTTGTGGGCCAGTAGTCTGAGGACAGAGTCTGAGAACCCAAGCTAGGCCTAGGTTTCTGGGTGAGGATATGGCAGGCACAATCTACAGACCTCAATCGAGATCTCGTGCATCTGAAGACAGGGCAAGGATCAGACGATCGCTCAGGTTGGACTTTCTGCCATGATGGCCCTTTCTTGAAGGGGGTTGGATCACGAGGACATGGAGGTTTTCCCACGATGGGAGTTGTGAGAAGCTCCAAACTGCAAAGATTCTTCTGCAGGACAATTGAGACCTGTTGGTTGGCTCCAGGCCAACGATTCCGAGCAGGGTTCTAAGGATGGATGGCTGGGTAGCCCACCTCGCATTCCAATTGTCTCCAAGCAACAAGACAGGTTAGATCTGCTGGATGTGGGGGGCAACCGAGGAGGCTGAGTTGAAATGGACTCTCCTGTGGATGTGTCCTAATATGTTTTTGTGTCTATGGAGACCTTCGAATGAAGCGGTGGCCCTGGGGCCCTGAAGGGTTCTCCTAAACAGAGGCTTTGACACAGCTCCAACGTGCAGGTTTCCCAAGTGTAGATGAGATTTGTTCTGATGGGTGAGTCAAGAAACATTCATATGCTGGTATTGAAATCCAGGCCTCTGAGGAGAGTTTCCTGGAAACCAAAGCAATGGATCCGATTAGTGCCTAGGGGCCTGTTCGTTCCTTTTTACCTCTGGGGACATCAGTCTACGGGTCTGAGTGCAGGTAGGTGCTCAGATGGGCTCAGATTGCCCCCTGTTTGTCCTGGGAAGCCACAACTATTGGGATGGCCTCAGGGACTTTGGAGGTTATCCTACTAGTAGGGTTGTGGCCATTGGAATGGGCACATACAATTCCCTTGGAGAGGGCAAGTACAGTCCTCAGGTTTGGCTCCAGGGCCCTGAGCCTGTAGGGTGTGTAGGCCAGAGCTGTTTGGACAGTTGTCTGAAAACACAAACTCGGCTTATGTTTTGGGTCATAGGTATGGCAGGACTGATCTACAGACCATGAGGAGAACACTTCGGGATATGAAAAAAGGGCGAGTGTGAGGCTCTTGCTCAAGTTTTTGTCTCTGGATATCGTGTCACTCATGGTCGTGAAATTGCCGGGTGACTTCATGGGAAATGGACGAGTCTTACTCTCTGGGGGTTCGGTCCCGTCCAAAGAGTTTGCGGTCATTCTGGGGATGGAAGAAGTCCGTTTTTTTGTTGTTGTTGTCGATTTGTTTCATTTTGTTTTTCAACCTCAGATGTCCCACCAAATGAGGGATTCCATAGTAGAGCCCTGGGGTGGGGCGACTGGACAACCAGAAATCTGGTTAAAAATTGGGGACTAGGGACATGTCAAGCCCATTATGACATCTAATGGTCCAGCCACTGAGAGGACTTACTAGAGGACAGGACTCACGCTGAGGTCACAATGCGTGTTTATGCTCTCGTCGCACTCAAGAATGGGCGGGGCCTCAGGGTGAATGCTGTTTTCTCCTACACTGAACGTTGGACAACATGCCAACCACAAGGTTTCTTGCCATGGGTCAGGAAGAGTTCTGATTTCTGCATCACAGTCACCCGTGGGCAGTGATTGGAGATAAAGTCTAGGTTCTGAAGCCTGAAAACTGAGGTAGGGAAGAGATGATGACCTAAGGCCAGGGCGGGTCTGATGTGCTCAGGGTGCGGTCAGCTGTCTGGGTGTTGGTCAGCAGGTCCGGGCTCAGGTTGTGTCAGACAGTGCATTAGTGCCCAGGTTAGACTATATAATTTGGGTACATTCGAGTGCCGTGTAGGTTTATCTTCATTTAAGCTGCCTGGTCAGCTCATTAGGCAATATATTTTTTCTAGAGGGCAGGCAGAGTGCTTCATTGTCGGTCCGGAATTGCCAAACATGAGGGATTCGGGGCCAGGAGAGTGAGGACGGAAGTCTGAGAACACAAGCTAGACTTCGGATTCAGGGTGAGGGCATAGCAGGTACCCCCTGCAGATCTGAACCAATATCTCATGCATCTGAAGTCAGGGCGAGGATCCGAGGTTGGCTCAGGTTGGAGTTTCTGTGCATGACGGCCTCTTCATGAAGGGAGCGGAATCTCGAGGCCATGGAGGTTTTCCACGTTGGGAGATGTGGGATACCCCCTTCAAGGATTCCTTCTGCGGGACAATTGAGACCTGTTGGACAGCTCCAGGACATCCCATATGGAATGACACCAGAGCACCGTTCGAGGATGGATGCCTGGAAGTCCGCCTCGCCTTCCAATTGTCTCCTAGCAACAAGACAGTTTAGATCTAATGGATCTGCGGGAGCAACCGGGGTGGCTGAGTTGAAATGCACTTTCCAGAGAATGGGTCCTAATGTGTGTTTGTGTCCATGAGGGCCTTGGAATGGGGAGGTGGCACCGGGACCCTGAAGTATTCTCCTAAGCTTTGGCATAGCTCCCATGCACAAGTTTCCTTGTGGAGACGAGATTTGTTCTGATGGGTGCCTAAGGAAATCCCCTCTGCTGGTTTTGGAATCAAGGCTTTTGAGGAGACATGCCTGTAAACCAAAGCAATGGATCCGATAATGGCCTCGGGTCCTGTCTGGTTCAATCTTCTTGGTATGAGTGGAGGTAGATGAGTGGAGGTAGATGCTCAGCTGTTATCAACCGCCCTTTTTTGTCCCGGGCGACCTACACTATTGGGATGGCCTCAGGGACCTTGGAGGGTTCTCCTAATTTGTACGATTTTTGACAATGGAATGGGCAGAATTCCCATGGATTGGGTGGGGGCAGTCCTAATGTGTGGCTCCAGGGGCCCCAGCCTGGAGGGAGTGTGGCCCAGTACTTTGAGGACAGAAGACTGAAAACACAAACTCAGCTTAAGTTTGGGGACGTAGGTATGGCACGCCCGATCTACAAACCATGAGAAGAACTCTTCAGGATATGAAGAATGAGCGAGTCTGAGTCGCATGCTCAGGCTTTTGTCTCTGGATTTTGTTTCAGCCTTGGCCGTGGAATGTTGGGGAGGTCTCATGGGCCATGGACGAATCTTCCTCTCTGTGGATTTGGCCCGATCCCAATTGTTTTTCGTCAATCTGTGGGATGGGAGGAATCCTTTCAGGTTTGTTACCTCTGGTGTCCCACCAAAAGAGGAATTCCATAGCAGAGCCCTGGGGAAGAGTGAAGGGACACCCCGAACTATGGTTAAAATTTGGGGCCTAGGGGCATGGCAAGCCCAATATGCTGTCTCTTCATATAGGCCCTGAGAGGCCTTACCTGAGGACTGGGCTCAGGCTGAGGGTCACAATGTGTGTTTGTGACCAATGTGGCCCGCAAGCGTGGGCTGGGCCTCATGGGCCACGCTTGTTTCAACTACACTGAACGTTGGACCATATGCCAAGCACAAGGTTTCTTGCCATGGGGAAAGAGTTCTGATTTCTGCATCATTTTCAACCCTGGTCAGTGGTTGGAGATAAGGTCTAGGTTCTGGAGCCTGAAAACCGCAGTTGGGAAGAGATGACGACCTAAGGCCATGGCGGGTCCGATGTGCTCAGTGTGCGGCCAACTGTCTGGGTGGGACCAGGAGGTCCAGGCTCAGGCTGGGTCAGAAGGGGAAATAGTGCCCAGGTCAGCCTATATGTTTGGGGTACAGCCGATTGGCATGCAGGTTGATCCTCATTGGGGTTTCGGGGTAGACCTGAGGGCAATGTTTTTTCTTCGGTAGGGCAGGCAGAGTGCGGCATTGTAGTTCTGGATTGCCAAACTGGAGGGCTTGTGGGCCAATAGTCTGAGGACAGAGTCTGAGAACCCAAGCTAGGCCTAGGTTTCTGGGTGAGGATATGGCAGGCACAATCTACAGACCTCAATAGAGATCTCGTGCATCTGAAGTCAGGGCAAGGATCAGACGATCGCTCAGGTTGGACTTTCTGCCCTGATGGCCCTTTCTTGAAGGGGGTTGGATCACGAGGACATGGGGGTTTTCCCACGATGGGAGTTGTGAGAAGCTCCAAACTGCAAAGATTCTTCTGCAGGACAATTGAGACCTGTTGGTTGGCTCCAGGCCAACGATTCCGAGCAGGGTTCTAAGGATGGATGGCTGGGTAGCCCACCTCGCATTCCAATTGTCTCCAAGCAACAAGACAGGTTAGATCTGCTGGATGTGGGGGGCAACCGAGGAGGCTGAGTTGAAATGGACTCTCCTGTGGGTGTGTCCTAATATGTTTTTGTGTCTATGGAGACCTTCGAATGAAGCGGTGGCCCTGGGGCCCTGAAGGGTTCTCCTAAACAGAGGCTTTGACACAGCTCCAACGTGCATGTTTCCCATGTGTAGATGAGATTTGTTCTGATGGGTGAGTCAAGAAACAGCCATATGCTGGTATTGAAATCCAGGCCTCTGAGGAGAGATGCCTGGAAACCAAAGCAATGGATCCGATTAGTGCCTAGGGGCCTGTTCGTTCCTTTTTACCTCTGGGGACATCAGTCTACGGGTCTGAGTGCAGGTAGGTGCTCAGATGGGCTCAGATTGCCCCCTGTTTGTCCTGAGAAGCCACAACTATTAGGATGGCCTCAGGGACTTTGGAGGTTATCCTATTAGTAGGGTTGTGGCCATTGGAATGGGCACATACAATTCCCTTGGAGAGGGCAAGTACAGTCCTCAGGTTTGGCTCCAGGGCCCTGAGCCTGTAGGGTGTGTAGGCCAGAGCTGTTTGGACAGTTGTCTGAAAACACAAACTCGGCTTATGTTTTGGGTCATAGGTATGGCAGGACTGATCTACAGACCATGAGGAGAACACTTCGGGATATGAAAAAAGGGCGAGTGTGAGGCTCTTGCTCAAGTTTTTGTCTCTGGATATCGTGTCACTCATGGTCGTGAAATTGCCGGGTGACTTCATGGGAAATGGACGAGTCTTACTCTCTGGGGGTTCGGTCCCGTCCAAAGAGTTTGCGGTCATTCTGGGGATGGAAGAAGTCCGTTTTTTTGTTGTTGTTGTCGATTTGTTTCATTTTGTTTTTCAACCTCAGATGTCCCACCAAATGAGGGATTCCAGAGTAGAGCCCTGGGGTGGGGCGACTGGACAACCAGAAATCTGGTTAAAAATTGGGGACTAGGGACATGTCAAGCCCATTATGACATCTAATGGTCCAGCCACTGAGAGGACTTACTAGAGGACAGGACTCACGCTGAGGTCACAATGCGTGTTTATGCTCTCGTCGCACTCAAGAATGGGCGGGGCCTCAGGGTGAATGCTGTTTTCTCCTACACTGAACGTTGGACAACATGCCAACCACAAGGTTTCTTGCCATGGGTCAGGAAGAGTTCTGATTTCTGCATCACAGTCACCCGTGGGCAGTGATTGGAGATAAAGTCTAGGTTCTGAAGCCTGAAAACTGAGGTAGGGAAGAGATGATGACCTAAGGCCAGGGCGGGTCTGATGTGCTCAGGGTGCGGTCAGCTGTCTGGGTGTTGGTCAGCAGGTCCGGGCTCAGGTTGTGTCAGACAGTGCATTAGTGCCCAGGTTAGACTATATAATTTGGGTACATTCGAGTGCCGTGTAGGTTTATCTTCATTTAAGCTGCCTGGTCAGCTCATTAGGCAATATATTTTTTCTAGAGGGCAGGCAGAGTGCTTCATTGTCAGTCCGGAATTGCCAAACATGAGGGCTTCGGGGCCAGGAGAGTGAGGACGGAAGTCTGAGAACACAAGCTAGACTTCGGATTCAGGGTGAGGGCACGGCAGGTACCCCCTGCAGATCTGAACCAATATCTCATGCATCTGAAGTCAGGTCGAGGATCCGACTTTGGCTCAGGTTGGAGTTTCTGTGCATGACGGCCCCTTCATGAAGGGAGCGGAATCTCGAGGCCATGGAGGTTTTCCACGTTGGGAGATGTGGGATGCCCCCTTCAAGGATTCCTTCTGCGGGACAATTGAGACCTGTTGGACAGCTTCAGGACATCCCATATGGAATGACTCCAGAGCACCATTCGAGGATGGATGCCTGGGAAGTCCGCCTCGCCTTCCAATTGTCTCCTAGCAACAAGACAGTTTAGATCTAATGGATCTGCGGGAGCAACCGGGGTGGCTGAGTTGAAATGCACTTTCCAGAGGATGGGTCCTAATGTGTGTTTGTGTCCATGAGGGCCTTGGAATGGGGAGGTGGCACCGGGACCCTGAAGTATTCTCCTAAGCTTTGGCATAGCTCCCATGCACAAGTTTCCACGTGGAGACTAGATTTGTTCTGATGGGTGCCTCGGGAAATCCCCTCTGCTGGTATTGGAATCCAGGCTTTTGAGGAGACATGCCTGTAAACCAAAGCAATGGATCCGATAATGGCCTCGGGTCCTGTCTGGTTCAATCTTCTTGGTATGAGTGGAGGTAGATGAGTGGAGGAAGATGCTCAGCTGGTATCAACCGCCCTTTTTTGTCCCGGGCGATCTACACTATTGGGATGGCCTCAGGGACTTTGGAGGGTTCTCCTAATTTGTACGATTTATGACAATGGAATGGGCAGAATTCCCATGGATTGGGTGGGGGCAGTCCTAATGTGTGGCTCCAGGGGCCACAGCCTGGAGGGAGTGTGGCCCAGGACTTTGAGGACAGAAGACTGAAAACACAAACTCAGCTTAAGTTTGGGGACGTAGGTATGGCACGCCCGATCTACAAACCATGAGACGAACTTTTCAGGATATGAAGAATGAGCGAGTCTGGGTCGCTTGCTCAGGCTTTTGTCTCTGGATTTTGTTTCAGCGATGGCGTGGAATGTTGGGGAGGTCTCATGGGCCATGGACGAATCTTCCTCTCTGTGGATTTGGCCCGATCCCCATTGTTTTTCGTCAATCTGTGGGATGGGAGGACTCCTTTCAGGTTTGTTACCTCAGGTGTCCCACCAAAAGAGGAATTCCAAAGCAGAGCCCTGGAGAAGAGTGAAGGGACACCCCAAACTATGGTTAAAAATTGGGGCCTAGGGGCATGGCAAGCCCAATATGCTGTCTCTTCATATAGGCACTGAGAGGCCTTACCTGAGGACTGGGCTCAGGCTGAGGGTCACAATGTGTGTTTGTGACCAATGTGGCCCGCAAGCATGGGCTGGGCCTCATGGGCCACGCTTGTTTCAACTACACTGAACGTTGGACAACATGCCAACCACAAGGTTTCTTGCCATGGGGAAAGAGTTCTGATTTCTGCATCATTTTCAACCCTGGTCAGTGGTTGGAGATAAGGTCTAGGTTCTGGAGCCTGAAAACCGCAGTTGGGAAGAGATGACGACCTAAGGCCATGGCGGGTCCGATGTGCTCAGTGTGCGTCCAGCTGTCTGGGTGGGACCAGGAGGTCCAGGCTCAGGCTGGGTCTGAAGGGGAAATAGTGCCCAGGTCAGCCTATATGTTTGGGGTACAGCCGATTGGCATGCTGGTTGATCCTCATTGAGGTTTCGGGGTAGACCTGAGGGCAATGTTTTACTTCGGTAGGGCAGGCAGAGTGCGGCATTGTAGTTCTGGATTGCCAAACTGGAGGGCTTGTGGGCCAGTAGTCTGAGGACAGAGTCTGAGAACCCAAGCTAGGCCTAGGTTTCTGGGTGAGGATATGGCAGGCACAATCTACAGACCTCAATAGAGATCTCGTGCATCTGAAGTCAGGGCAAGGATCAGACGATCGCTCAGGTTGGACTTTCTGCCCTGATGGCCCTTTCTTGAAGGGGGTGGGATCACGAGGACATGGGGGTTTTCCCACGATGGGAGTTGTGAGAAGCTCCAAACTGCAAAGATTCTTCTGCAGGACAATTGAGACCTGTTGGTTGGCTCCAGGCCAACGAATCCGAGCAGGGTTCTAAGGATGGATGGCTGGGTAGCCCACCTCGCATTCCAATTGTCTCCTGGCAACAAGACAGGTTAGATCTGCTGGATGTGGGGGGCAACCGAGGAGGCTGAGTTGAAATGGACTCTCCTGTGGATGTGTCCTAATATGTTTTTGTGTCTATGGAGACCTTGGAATGAAGCGGTGGCCCTGGGGCCCTGAAGGGTTCTCCTAAACAGAGGCTTTGACACAGCTCCAACGTGCAGGTTTCCCAAGTGTAGATGAGATTTGTTCTGATGGGTGAGTCAAGAAACATTCATATGCTGGTATTGAAATCCAGGCCTCTGAGGAGAGTTTCCTGGAAACCAAAGCAATGGATCCGATTAGTGCCTAGGGGCCTGTTCGTTCCTTTTTACCTCTGGGGACATCAGTCTTCGGGTCTGAGTGCAGGTAGGTGCTCAGATGGGCTCAGATTGCCCCCTGTTTGTCCTGGGAAGCCACAACTATTGGGATGGCCTCAGGGACTTTGGAGGTTATCCTACTAGTAGGGTTGTGGCCATTGGAATGGGCACATACAATTCCCTTGGAGAGGGCAAGTACAGTCCTCAGGTTTGGCTCCAGGGCCCTGAGCCTGTAGGGTGTGTAGGCCAGAGCTGTTTGGACAGTTGTCTGAAAACACAAACTCGGCTTATGTTTTGGGTCATAGGTATGGCAGGACTGATCTACAGACCATGAGGAGAACACTTCGGGATATGAAAAAAGGGCGAGTGTGAGGCTCTTGCTCAAGTTTTTGTCTCTGGATATCGTGTCACACATGGTCGTGATATTGCCGGGTGACTTCATGGGAAATGGACGAGTCTTACTCTCTGGGGGTTCGGTCCCGTCCAAAGAGTTTGCGGTCATTCTGGGGATGGAAGAAGTCCGTTTTTTTGTTGTTGTTGTCGATTTGTTTCATTTTGTTTTTCAACCTCAGATGTCCCACCAAATGAGGGATTCCAGAGTAGAGCCCTGGGGTGGGGCGACTGGACAACCAGAAATCTGGTTAAAAATTGGGGAGTAGGGACATGTCAAGCCCATTATGACATCTAATGGTCCAGCCACTGAGAGGACTTACTAGAGGACAGGACTCACGCTGAGGTCACAATGCGTGTTTATGCTCTCGTCGCACTCAAGAATGGGCGGGGCCTCAGGGTGAATGCTGTTTTCTCCTACACTGAACGTTGGACAACATGCCAACCACAAGGTTTCTTGCCATGCGTCAGGAAGAGTTCTGATTTCTGCATCACAGTCACCCGTGGGCAGTGATTGGAAATAAAGTCTAGGTTCTGAAGCCTGAAAACTGAGGTAGGGAAGAGATGATGACCTAAGGCCAGGGCGGGTCTGATGTGCTCAGGGTGCGGTCAGCTGTCTGGGTGTTGGTCAGCAGGTCCGGGCTCAGGTTGTGTCAGACAGTGCATTAGTGCCCAGGTTAGACTATATAATTTGGGTACATTCGAGTGCCGTGTAGGTTTATCTTCATTTAAGCTGCCTGGTCAGCTCATTAGGCAATATATTTTTTCTAGAGGGCAGGCAGAGTGCTTCATTGTCGGTCCGGAATTGCCAAACTTGAGGGCTTCGGGGCCAGGAGAGTGAGGACGGAAGTCTGAGAACACAAGCTAGACTTCGGATTCAGGGTGAGGGCATGGCAGGTACCCCCTGCAGATCTGAACCAATATCTCATGCATCTGAAGTCAGGGCGAGGATCCGAGGTTGGCTCAGGTTGGAGTTTCTGTGCATGACGGCCCCTTCATGAAGGGAGCGGAATCTCGAGGCCATGGAGGTTTTCCACGTTGGGAGATGTGGGATGCCCCCTTCAAGGATTCCTTCTGCGGGACAATTGAGACCTGTTGGACAGCTCCAGGACATCCCGTATGGAATGACTCCAGAGCACCGTTCGAGGATGGATGCCTGGGAAGTCCGCCTCGCCTTCCAATTGTCTCCTAGCAACAAGACAGTTTAGATCTAATGGATCTGCGGGAGCAACCGGGGTGGCTGAGTTGAAATGCACTTTCCAGAGGATGGGTCCTAATGTGTGTTTGTGTCCATGAGGGCCTTGGAATGGGGAGGTGGCACCGGGACCCTGAAGTATTCTCCTAAGCTTTGGCATAGCTCCCATGCACAAGTTTCCACGTGGAGACGAGATTTGTTCTGATGGGTGCCTCGGGAAATCCCCTCTGCTGGTATTGGAATCCAGGCTTTTGAGGAGACATGCCTGTAAACCAAAGCAATGGATCCGATAATGGCCTCGGGTCCTGTCTGGTTCAATCTTCTTGGTATGAGTGGAGGTAGATGAGTGGAGGAAGATGCTCAGCTGGTATCAACCGCCCTTTTTTGTCCCGGGCGATCTACACTATTGGGATGGCCTCAGGGACTTTGGAGGGTTCTCCTAATTTGTACGATTTATGACAATGGAATGGGCAGAATTCCCATGGATTGGGTGGGGGCAGTCCTAATGTGTGGCTCCAGGGGCCACAGCCTGGAGGGAGTGTGGCCCAGGACTTTGAGGACAGAAGACTGAAAACACAAACTCAGCTTAAGTTTGGGGACGTAGGTATGGCACGCCCGATCTACAAACCATGAGACGAACTTTTCAGGATATGAAGAATGAGCGAGTCTGGGTCGCTTGCTCAGGCTTTTGTCTCTGGATTTTGTTTCAGCGATGGCGTGGAATGTTGGGGAGGTCTCATGGGCCATGGACGAATCTTCCTCTCTGTGGATTTGGCCCGATCCCCATTGTTTTTCGTCAATCTGTGGGATGGGAGGACTCCTTTCAGGTTTGTTACCTCAGGTGTCCCACCAAAAGAGGAATTCCAAAGCAGAGCCCTGGAGAAGAGTGAAGGGACACCCCAAACTATGGTTAAAAATTGGGGCCTAGGGGCATGGCAAGCCCAATATGCTGTCTCTTCATATAGGCACTGAGAGGCCTTACCTGAGGACTGGGCTCAGGCTGAGGGTCACAATGTGTGTTTGTGACCAATGTGGCCCGCAAGCATGGGCTGGGCCTCATGGGCCACGCTTGTTTCAACTACACTGAACGTTGGACAACATGCCAACCACAAGGTTTCTTGCCATGGGGAAAGAGTTCTGATTTCTGCATCATTTTCAACCCTGGTCAGTGGTTGGAGATAAGGTCTAGGTTCTGGAGCCTGAAAACCGCAGTTGGGAAGAGATGACGACCTAAGGCCATGGCGGGTCCGATGTGCTCAGTGTGCGTCCAGCTGTCTGGGTGGGACCAGGAGGTCCAGGCTCAGGCTGGGTCTGAAGGGGAAATAGTGCCCAGGTCAGCCTATATGTTTGGGGTACAGCCGATTGGCATGCTGGTTGATCCTCATTGAGGTTTCGGGGTAGACCTGAGGGCAATGTTTTACTTCGGTAGGGCAGGCAGAGTGCGGCATTGTAGTTCTGGATTGCCAAACTGGAGGGCTTGTGGGCCAGTAGTCTGAGGACAGAGTCTGAGAACCCAAGCTAGGCCTAGGTTTCTGGGTGAGGATATGGCAGGCACAATCTACAGACCTCAATAGAGATCTCGTGCATCTGAAGTCAGGGCAAGGATCAGACGATCGCTCAGGTTGGACTTTCTGCCCTGATGGCCCTTTCTTGAAGGGGGTGGGATCACGAGGACATGGGGGTTTTCCCACGATGGGAGTTGTGAGAAGCTCCAAACTGCAAAGATTCTTCTGCAGGACAATTGAGACCTGTTGGTTGGCTCCAGGCCAACGAATCCGAGCAGGGTTCTAAGGATGGATGGCTGGGTAGCCCACCTCGCATTCCAATTGTCTCCTGGCAACAAGACAGGTTAGATCTGCTGGATGTGGGGGGCAACCGAGGAGGCTGAGTTGAAATGGACTCTCCTGTGGATGTGTCCTAATATGTTTTTGTGTCTATGGAGACCTTGGAATGAAGCGGTGGCCCTGGGGCCCTGAAGGGTTCTCCTAAACAGAGGCTTTGACACAGCTCCAACGTGCAGGTTTCCCAAGTGTAGATGAGATTTGTTCTGATGGGTGAGTCAAGAAACATTCATATGCTGGTATTGAAATCCAGGCCTCTGAGGAGAGTTTCCTGGAAACCAAAGCAATGGATCCGATTAGTGCCTAGGGGCCTGTTCGTTCCTTTTTACCTCTGGGGACATCAGTCTTCGGGTCTGAGTGCAGGTAGGTGCTCAGATGGGCTCAGATTGCCCCCTGTTTGTCCTGGGAAGCCACAACTATTGGGATGGCCTCAGGGACTTTGGAGGTTATCCTACTAGTAGGGTTGTGGCCATTGGAATGGGCACATACAATTCCCTTGGAGAGGGCAAGTACAGTCCTCAGGTTTGGCTCCAGGGCCCTGAGCCTGTAGGGTGTGTAGGCCAGAGCTGTTTGGACAGTTGTCTGAAAACACAAACTCGGCTTATGTTTTGGGTCATAGGTATGGCAGGACTGATCTACAGACCATGAGGAGAACACTTCGGGATATGAAAAAAGGGCGAGTGTGAGGCTCTTGCTCAAGTTTTTGTCTCTGGATATCGTGTCACACATGGTCGTGATATTGCCGGGTGACTTCATGGGAAATGGACGAGTCTTACTCTCTGGGGGTTCGGTCCCGTCCAAAGAGTTTGCGGTCATTCTGGGGATGGAAGAAGTCCGTTTTTTTGTTGTTGTTGTCGATTTGTTTCATTTTGTTTTTCAACCTCAGATGTCCCACCAAATGAGGGATTCCAGAGTAGAGCCCTGGGGTGGGGCGACTGGACAACCAGAAATCTGGTTAAAAATTGGGGAGTAGGGACATGTCAAGCCCATTATGACATCTAATGGTCCAGCCACTGAGAGGACTTACTAGAGGACAGGACTCACGCTGAGGTCACAATGCGTGTTTATGCTCTCGTCGCACTCAAGAATGGGCGGGGCCTCAGGGTGAATGCTGTTTTCTCCTACACTGAACGTTGGACAACATGCCAACCACAAGGTTTCTTGCCATGCGTCAGGAAGAGTTCTGATTTCTGCATCACAGTCACCCGTGGGCAGTGATTGGAAATAAAGTCTAGGTTCTGAAGCCTGAAAACTGAGGTAGGGAAGAGATGATGACCTAAGGCCAGGGCGGGTCTGATGTGCTCAGGGTGCGGTCAGCTGTCTGGGTGTTGGTCAGCAGGTCCGGGCTCAGGTTGTGTCAGACAGTGCATTAGTGCCCAGGTTAGACTATATAATTTGGGTACATTCGAGTGCCGTGTAGGTTTATCTTCATTTAAGCTGCCTGGTCAGCTCATTAGGCAATATATTTTTTCTAGAGGGCAGGCAGAGTGCTTCATTGTCGGTCCGGAATTGCCAAACTTGAGGGCTTCGGGGCCAGGAGAGTGAGGACGGAAGTCTGAGAACACAAGCTAGACTTCGGATTCAGGGTGAGGGCATGGCAGGTACCCCCTGCAGATCTGAACCAATATCTCATGCATCTGAAGTCAGGGCGAGGATCCGAGGTTGGCTCAGGTTGGAGTTTCTGTGCATGACGGCCCCTTCATGAAGGGAGCGGAATCTCGAGGCCATGGAGGTTTTCCACGTTGGGAGATGTGGGATGCCCCCTTCAAGGATTCCTTCTGCGGGACAATTGAGACCTGTTGGACAGCTCCAGGACATCCCGTATGGAATGACTCCAGAGCACCGTTCGAGGATGGATGCCTGGGAAGTCCGCCTCGCCTTCCAATTGTCTCCTAGCAACAAGACAGTTTAGATCTAATGGATCTGCGGGAGCAACCGGGGTGGCTGAGTTGAAATGCACTTTCCAGAGGATGGGTCCTAATGTGTGTTTGTGTCCATGAGGGCCTTGGAATGGGGAGGTGGCACCGGGACCCTAGAGTATTCTCCTAAGCTTTGGCATAGCTCCCATGCACAAGTTTCCTTGTGGAGACGAGATTTGTTCTGATGGGTGCCTCAGGAAATCCCCTCTGCTGGTTTTGGAATCAAGGCTTTTGAGGAGACATGCCTGTAAACCAAAGCAATGGATCCGATAATGGCCTCGGGTCCTGTCTGGTTCAATCTTCTTGGTATGAGTGGAGGTAGATGAGTGGAGGTAGATGCTCAGCTGGTATCAACCGCCCTTTTTTGTCCCGGGCGACCTACACTATTGGGATGGCCTCAGGGACTTTGGAGGGTTCTCCTAATTTGTACGATTTTTGACAATGGAATGGGCAGAATTCCCATGGATTGGGTGGGGGCAGTCCTAATGTGTGGCTCCAGGGGCCCCAGCCTGGAGGGAGTGTGGCCCAGGACTTTGAGGACAGAAGACTGAAAACACAAACTCAGCTTAAGTTTGGGGACGTAGGTATGGCACCCCGATCTACAAACCATGAGACGAACTCTTCAGGATATGAAGAATGAGCGAGTCTGAGTCGCAAGCTCAGGCTTTTGTCTCTGGATTTTGTTTCAGCCTTGACCGTGGAATGTTGGGGAGGTCTCATGGGCCATGGACGAATCTTCCTCTTGTGGATTTGGCCCGATCCCAATTGTTTTTCGTCAATCTGTGGGATGGGAGGACTCCTCTCAGGTTTGTTATCTCTGGTGTCCCACCAAAAGAGGAATTCCATAGCAGAGCCCTGGGGAAGAGTGAAGGGACACCCGGAACTATGGTTAAAATTTGGGGCCTAGGGGCATGGCAAGCCCAATATGCTGTCTCTTCATATAGGCCCTGAGAGGCCTTACCTGAGGACTGGGCTCAGGCTGAGGGTCACAATGTGTGTTTGTGACCAATGTGGCCCGCAAGCATGGGCTGGGCCTCATGGGCCACGCTTGTTTCAACTACACTGAACGTTGGACCACATGCCAAGCACAAGGTTTCTTGCCATGGGGAAAGAGTTCTGATTTCTGCATCATTTTCAACCCTGGGCAGTGGTTGGAGATAAGGTCTAGGTTCTGGAGCCTGAAAACCGCAGTTGGGAAGAGATGACGACCTAAGGCCATGGCGGGTCCGATGTGCTCAGTGTGCGGCCAGCTGTCTGGGTGGGACCAGGAGGTCCAGGCTCAGGCTGGGTCAGAAGGGGAAATAGTGCCCAGGTCAGTCTATATGTTTGGGGTACAGCCGATTGGCATGCAGGTTGATCCTCATTGGGGTTTCGGGGTAGACCTGAGGGCAATGTTTTACTTCGGTAGGGCAGGCAGAGTGCGGCATTGTAGTTCTGGATTGCCAAACTGGAGGGCTTGTGGGCCAGTAGTCTGAGGACAGAGTCTGAGAACCCAAGCTAGGCCTAGGTTTCTGGGTGAGGATATGGCAGGCACAATCTACAGACCTCAATAGAGATCTCGTGCATCTGAAGTCAGGGCAAGGATCAGACGATAGCTCAGGTTGGACTTTCTGCCCTGATGGCCCTTTCTTGAAGGGGGTTGGATCACGAGGACATGGGGGTTTTCCCACGATGGGAGTTGTGAGAAGCTCCAAACTGCAAAGATTCTTCTGCAGGACAATTGAGACCTGTTGGTTGGCTCCAGGCCAACGATTCCGAGCAGGGTTCTAAGGATGGATGGCTGGGTAGCCCACCTCGCATTCCAATTGTCTCCAAGCAACAAGACAGGTTAGATCTGCTGGATGTGGGGGGCAACCGAGGAGGCTGAGTTGAAATGGACTCTCCTGTGGATGTGTCCTAATATGTTTTTGTGTCTATGGAGACCTTGGAATGAAGCGGTGGCCCTGGGGCCCTGAAGGGTTCTCCTAAACAGAGGCTTTGACACAGCTCCAATGTGCAGGTTTCCCAAGTGTAGATGAGATTTGTTCTGATGGGTGAGTCAAGAAACATTCATATGCTGGTATTGAAATCCAGGCCTCTGAGGAGAGTTTCCTGGAAACCAAAGCAATGGATCCGATTAGTGCCTAGGGGCCTGTTCGTTCCTTTTTACCTCTGGGGACATCAGTCTACGGGTCTGAGTGCAGGTAGGTGCTCAGATGGGCTCAGATTGCCCCCTGTTTGTCCTGGGAAGCCACAACTATTGGGATGGCCTCAGGGACTTTGGAGGTTATCCTACTAGTAGGGTTGTGGCCATTGGAATGGGCACATACAATTCCCTTGGAGAGGGCAAGTACAGTCCTCAGGTTTGGCTCCAGGGCCCTGAGCCTGTAGGGTGTGTAGGCCAGAGCTGTTTGGACAGTTGTCTGAAAACACAAACTCGGCTTATGTTTTGGGTCATAGGTATGGCAGGACTGATCTACAGACCATGAGGAGAACACTTCGGGATATGAAAAAAGGGCGAGTGTGAGGCTCTTGCTCAAGTTTTTGTCTCTGGATATCGTGTCACTCATGGTCGTGAAATTGCCGGGTGACTTCATGGGAAATGGACGAGTCTTACTCTCTGGGGGTTCGGTCCCGTCCAAAGAGTTTGCGGTCATTCTGGGGATGGAAGAAGTCCGTTTTTTTGTTGTTGTTGTCGATTTGTTTCATTTTGTTTTTCAACCTCAGATGTCCCACCAAATGAGGGATTCCAGAGTAGAGCCCTGGGGTGGGGCGACTGGACAACCAGAAATCTGGTTAAAAATTGGGGACTAGGGACATGTCAAGCCCATTATGACATCTAATGGTCCAGCCACTGAGAGGACTTACTAGAGGACAGGACTCACGCTGAGGTCACAATGCGTGTTTATGCTCTCGTCGCACTCAAGAATGGGCGGGGCCTCAGGGTGAATGCTGTTTTCTCCTACACTGAACGTTGGACAACATGCCAACCACAAGGTTTCTTGCCATGGGTCAGGAAGAGTTCTGATTTCTGCATCACAGTCACCCGTGGGCAGTGATTGGAGATAAAGTCTAGGTTCTGAAGCCTGAAAACTGAGGTAGGGAAGAGATGATGACCTAAGGCCAGGGCGGGTCTGATGTGCTCAGGGTGCGGTCAGCTGTCTGGGTGTTGGTCAGCAGGTCCGGGCTCAGGTTGTGTCAGACAGTGCATTAGTGCCCAGGTTAGACTATATAATTTGGGTACATTCGAGTGCCGTGTAGGTTTGTCTTCATTTAAGCTGCCTGGTCAGCTCATTAGGCAATATATTTTTTCTAGAGGGCAGGCAGAGTGCTTCATTGTCGGTCCGGAATTGCCAAACATGAGGGCTTCGGGGCCAGGAGAGTGAGGACGGAAGTCTGAGAACACAAGCTAGACTTCGGATTCAGGGTGAGGGCATGGCAGGTACCCCCTGCAGATCTGAACCAATATCTCATGCATCTGAAGTCAGGGCGAGGATCCGAGGTTGGCTCAGGTTGGAGTTTCTGTGCATGACGGCCCCTTCATGAAGGGAGCGGAATCTCGAGGCCATGGAGGTTTTCCACGTTGGGAGATGTGGGATGCCCCCTTCAAGGATTCCTTCTGCGGGACAATTGAGACCTGTTGGACAGCTCCAGGACATCCCATATGGAATGACACCAGAGCACCGTTCGAGGATGGATGCCTGGGAAGTCCGCCTTGCCTTCCAATTGTCTCCTAGCAACAAGACAGTTTAGATCTAATGGATCTGCGGGAGCAACCGGGGTGGCTGAGTTGAAATGCACTTTCCAGAGGATGGGTCCTAATGTGTGTTTGTGTCCATGAGGGCCTTGGAATGGGGAGGTGGCACCGGGACCCTGAAGTATTCTCCTAAGCTTTGGCATAGCTCCCATGCACAAGTTTCCTTGTGGAGACGAGATTTGTTCTGATGGGTGCCTCAGGAAATCCCCTCTGCTGGTTTTGGAATCAAGGCTTTTGAGGAGACATGCCTGTAAACCAAAGCAATGGATCCGATAATGGATCGGGTCCTGTCTGGTTCAATCTTCTTGGTATGAGTGGAGGTAGATGAGTGGAGGTAGATGCTCAGCTGGTATCAACCGGCCTTTTTGGTCCCGGGCGACCTACACTATTGGGATGGCCTCAGGGACTTTGGAGGGTTCTCCTAATTTGTACGATTTTTGACAATGGAATGGGCAGAATTCCCATGGATTGGGTGGGGGCAGTCCTAATGTGTGGCTCCAGGGGCCCCAGCCTGGAGGGAGTGTGGCCCAGGACTTTGAGGACAGAAGACTGAAAACACAAACTCAGCTTAAGTTTGGGGACGTAGGTATGGCACCCCGATCTACAAACCATGAGACGAACTCTTCAGGATATGAAGAATGAGCGAGTCTGAGTCGCAAGCTCAGGCTTTTGTCTCTGGATTTTGTTTCAGCCTTGGCCGTGGAATGTTGGGGAGGTCTCATGGGCCATGGACGAATCTTCCTCTCTGTGGATTTGGCCCGATCCCAATTGTTTTTCGTCAATCTCTGGGATGGGAGGACTCCTTTCAGGTTTGTTACCTCTGGTGTCCCACCAAAAGAGGAATTCCATAGCAGAGCCCTGGGGAAGAGTGAAGGGACACCCCGAACTATGGTTAAAATTTGGGGCCTAGGGGCATGGCAAGCCCAATATGCTGTCTCTTCATATAGGCCCTGAGAGGCCTTACCTGAGGACTGGGCTCAGGCTGAGGGTCACAATGGGTGTTTGTGACCAATGTGGCCCGCAAGCATGGGCTGGGCCTCATGGGCCACGCTTGTTTCAACTACACTGAACGTTGGACCACATGCCAAGCACAAGGTTTCTTGCCATGGGGAAAGAGTTCTGATTTCTGCATCATTTTCAACCCTGGGCAGTGGTTGGAGATAAGGTCTAGGTTCTGGAGCCTGAAAACCGCAGTTGGGAAGAGATGACGACCTAAGGCCATGGCGGGTCCGATGTGCTCAGTGTGCGGCCAGCTGTCTGGGTGGGACCAGGAGGTCCAGGCTCAGGCTGGGTCAGAAGGGGAAATAGTGCCCAGGTCAGCCTATATGTTTGGGGTACAGCCGATTGGCATGCAGGTTGATCCTCATTGGGGTTTCGGGGTAGACCTGAGGGCAATGTTTTACTTCGGTAGGGCAGGCAGAGTGCGGCATTGTAGTTCTGGATTGCCAAACTGGAGGGCTTGTGGGCCAGTAGTCTGAGGACGGAGTCTGAGAACCCAAGCTAGGCCTAGGTTACTGGGTGAGGATATGGCAGGCACAGTCAACAGACCTCAATCGAGATCTCGTGCATCTGAAGTCAGGGCAAGGATCAGACGATCGCTCAGGTTGGACTTTCTGCCCTGATGGCCCTTTCTTGAAGGGGGTTGGATCACTAGGACATGGGGGTTTTCCCACGATGGGAGTTGTGAGAAGCTCCAAACTGCAAAGATTCTTCTGCAGGACAATTGAGACCTGTTGTTTGGCTCCAGGCCAATGATTCCGAGCAGGGTTCTAAGGATGGATGGCTGGGTAGCCCACCTCGCATTCCAATTGTCTCCAAGCAACAAGACAGGTTACATCTGCTGGATGTGGGGGGCAACCGAGGAGGCTGAGTTGAAATGGACTCTCCTGTGGATGTGTCCTAATATGTTTTTGTGTCTATGGAGACCTTGGAATGAAGCGGTGGCCCTGGGGCCCTGAAGGGTTCTCCTAAACAGAGGCTTTGACACAGCTCCAACGTGCATGTTTCCCATGTGTAGATGAGATTTGTTCTGATGGGTGAGTCAAGAAACAGCCATATGCTGGTATTGAACTCCAGGCCTCTGTGGAGAGATGCCTGGAAACCAAAGCAATGGATCCGATTAGTGCCTAGGGGCCTGTTCGTTCCTTTTTACCTCTGGGGACATCAGTCTATGGGTCTGAGTGCAGGTAGGTGCTCAGATGGGCTCAGATTTCCCTTGTTTGTCCTGGGAAGCCACAACTATTTGTATGGCCTCAGGGACTTTAGAGGTTATCCTACTAGTAGGGTTGTGGCCATTGGAATGGGCATATACAATTCCCTTGGAGAGGGCAAGTACAGTCCTCAGGTTTGGCTCCAGGGCCCTGAGCCTGTAGGGTGTGTAGGCCAGAGCTGTTTGGACAGTTGTCTGAAAACACAAACTCGGCTTATGTTTTGGGTCATAGGTATGGCAGGACTGATCTACAGACCATGAGGGAACACTTCGGGATATGAAAAAATGTCGAGTGTGAGGCTCTTGCTCAAGTTTTTGTCTCTGGATATCGTGTCACTCATGGTCGTGAAATTGCCGGGTGACTTCATGGGAAATGGACGAGTCTTACTCTCTGGGGCTTCGGTCCCATCCAAAGAGTTTGGGGTCATTCTGCGGATGGAAGAAGTCCGTTTTTTTGTTGTTGTCGATTTGTTTCATTTTGTTTTTCAACCTCAGATGTCCCACCAAATGAGGGATTCCAGAGTAGAGCCCTGGGGTGGGTCGACTGGACAACCAGAAATCTGGTTTAAAATTGCGGACTAGGGATATGTCAAGCCCATTATGACATCTAATAGTCCAGCCACTGAGAGGACTTACTAGAGGATAAGACTCACGCTGAGGTCACAATCCGTGTTTATGCTCTCGTCGCACTCAAGAATGGGCGGGGCCTCAGGGTGAATGCTGGTTTCTCCTACACTGAACGTTGGACAACATGCCAACCACAAGGTTTCTTACCATGGGTCAGGAAGAGTTCTGATTTCTGCATCACAGTCACCCGTGGGCAGTGATTGGAGATAAGGTCTAGGTTCTGAAGCCTGAAAACTGAGGTAGGGAAGAGATGATGACCTAAGGCCATGGCGGGTCTGATGTGCTCAGCGTGCGGTCAGCTGTCTGGGTGTTGGTCAGCAGGTCCGGGCTCAGGTTGTGTCAGACAGTGCATTAGTGCCCAGGTTAGACTATATAATTTGGGTACATTCGAGTGCCGTTAGGTTTATCCTCATTTAAGCTGCCTGGGCTGCTCATTAGGCAATATATTTTTTCTAGAGGGCAGGCAGAGTGCTTCATTTTCGGTCCGGAATTGCCAAACTTGAGGGCTTCGGGGCCAGGGGAGTGAGGACGGAAGTCTGAGAACACAAGCTAGACTTCGGATTCAGGGTGAGGGCACGGCAGGTACCCCCTGCAGATCTGAACCAATATCTCATGCATCTGAAGTCAGGGCGAGGATCCCACGTTGGCTCAGGTTGGAGTTTCTGTGCATGACGGCCGCTTCATGAAGGGAGCGGAATATCGAGGCCATGGAGGTGTTCCACGTTGGGAGATGTGGGATGCCCCCTTCAAGGATTCCTTCTGCGGGACAATTGAGACCTGTTGGACAGCTCCAGGATATCCCATATGGAATGACTCCAGAGCACTGTTCGAGGATGGATGCCTGGGAAGTCCGCCTCGCCTTCCAATTGTCTCCTAGCAACAAGACAGTTTAGATCTAATGGATCTGCGGGAGCAACCGGGGTGGCTGAGTTGAAATGCACTTTCCAGAGGATGGGTCCTAACGTGTGTTTGTGTCCATGAGGGCCTTGGAATGGGGAGGTGGCACCGGGACCCTGAAGTATCTCCTAAGCTTTGGCTTAGCTCCCATGCACAAGTTTCCTTGTGGAGACGAGATTTGTTCTGATGGGTGCCTCAGGAAATCCCCTCTGCTGGTATTGGAATCCAGGCTTTTGAGGAGACATGCCTGTAAACCAAAGCAATGGATCCGATAATGGCCTCGGGTCCTGTCTGGTTCAATCTTCTTGGTATGAGTGGAGGTAGATGAGTGGAGGAAGATGCTCAGTTGGTATCAACCGCCCTTTTTTGTCCCGGGCGACCTACACTATTGGGATGGCCTCAGGGACTTTGGAGGGTTCTCCTAATTTGTACGATTTTTGACAATGGAATGGGCAGAATTCCCATGGATTGGGTGGGGGCAGTCCTAATGTGTGGCTCCAGGGGCCACAGCCTGGAGGGAGTGTGGCCCAGGACTTTGAGGACAGAAGACTGAAAACACAAACTCAGCTTAAGTTTGGGGACGTAGGTATGGCACGCCCGATCTACAAACCATGATACGAACTCTTCAGGATATGAAGAATGAGCGAGTCTGGGTCGCTTGGTCAGGCTTTTGTCTCTGGATTTTGTTTCAGCGATGGCCGTGGAATGTTGGGGAGGTCTCATGGGCCATGGACGAATCTTCCTCTCTGTGGATTTGGCCCGATCCCAATTGTTTTTCGTCAATCTGTGGGATGGGAGGACTCCTTTCAGGTTTGTTACCTCTGGTGTCCCACCAAAAGAGGAATTCCAAAACAGAGCCCTGGGGAAGAGTAAAGGGACACCCCGAACTATGGTTAAAATTGGGGCCTAGGGTCATGGCAAGCCCAATATGCTGTCTCTTCATATAGGCCCTGAGAGGCCTTACCTGAGGACTGGGCTCAGGCTGAGGGTCACAATGTGTGTTTGTGACCAATGTGGCCCGCAAGCATGGGCTGGGCCTCATGGGCCACGCTTGTTTCAACTACACTGAACGTTGGACAACATGCCAAGCACAAGGTTTCTTGCCATGGGGAAAGAGTTCTGATTTCTGCATCATTTTCAACCCTGGGCAGTGGTTGGAGATAAGGTCTAGGTTCTGGAGCCTGAAAACCGCAGTTGGGAAGAGATGACGACCTAAAGCCATGGCGGGTCCGATGTGCTCAGTGTGCGGCCAGCTGTCTGGGTGGGACCAGGAGGTCCAGGCTCAGGCTGGGTCAGAAGGGGAAATAGTGCCCAGGTCAGCCTATATGTTTGGGGTACAGCCGAATGGCGTGCAGGTTGATCCTCATTTGGGGTTTCGGGGTAGCCCTGAGGGCAATGTTTTACTTTTGTAGGGCAGGCAGAGTGCGGCATTGTAGTTCTGGATTGCCAAACTGGAGGGCTTGTGGGCCAGTAGTCTGAGGACGGAGTCTGAGAACCCAAGCTAGGCCTAGGTTTCTTGGTGAGGATATGGCAGGCACAATCTAGAGACCTCAATCGAGATCTCGTGCATCTGAAGTCAGGGCAAGGATCAGGTTGGACTTTCTGCCCTGATGGCCCTTTCTTGAAGGGGGTTGGATCACGAGGACATGGGGGTTTTCCCACGATGGGAGTTGTGAGAAGCTCCAAACTGCAATGATTCTTCTGCAGGACAATTGAGACCTGTTGGTTGGCTCCAGGCCAACAATTCCGAGCAGGGTTCTAAGGATGGATGGCTGGGTAGCCCACCTCGCATTCCAATGGTCTCCAAGCAACAAGACAGGTTAGATCTGCTGGATGTGGGGGGCAACCGAGGAGGCTGAGTTGAAATGGACTCTCCTGTGGATGTGTCCTAATATGTTTTTGTGTCTATGGAGACCTTGGAATGAAGCGGTGGCCCTGGGGCCCTGAAGGGTTCTCCTAAACAGAGGCTTTGACACAGCTCCAACGTGCATGTTTCCCATGTGTAGATGAGATTTGTTCTGATGGGTGAGTCAAGAAACAGCCATATGCTGGTATTGAAATCCAGGCCTCTGAGGAGAGATGCCTGGAAACCAAAGCAATGGATCCGATTAGTGCCTAGGGGCCTGTTCGTTCCTTTTTACCTCTGGGGACATCAGTCTACGGGTCTGAGTGCAGGTAGGTGCTCAGATGGGCTCAGATTGCCCCTGTTTGTCCTGGGAAGCCACAACTATTGGGATGGCCTCAGGGACTTTGGAGGTTATCCTACTAGTAGGGTTGTGGCCATTGGAATGGGCACATACAATTCCCTTGGAGAGGGCAAGTACAGTCCTCAGGTTTGGCTCCAGGGCCCTGAGCCTGTAGGGTGTGTAGGCCAGAGCTGTTTGGACAGTTGTCTGAAAACACAAACTCGGCTTATGTTTTGGGTCATAGGTATGGCAGGACTGATCTACAGACTATGAGGAGAACACTTCGGGATATGAAAAAAGGTCGAGTGTGAGGCTCTTGCTCAAGTTTTTGTCTCTGGATATCGTGTCACTCATGGTCGTGAAATTGCCGGGTGACTTCATGGGAAATGGACGAGTCTTACTCTCTGGGGGTTCGGTCCCGTCCAAAGAGTTTGGGGTCATTCTGGGGATGGAAGAAGTCCGTTTTTTTGTTGTTGTCGATTTGTTTCATTTTGTTTTTCAACCTCAGATGTCCCACCAAATGAGGGATTCCAGAGTAGAGCCCTCGGGTGGGTCGACAGGACAACCAGAATTCTGGTTAAAAATTGGGGACTAGGGATATGTCAAGCCCATTATGACATCTAATGGTCCAGCCACTGAGAGGACTTACTAGAGGACAGGACTCACGCTGAGGTCACATCCGTGTTTATGCTCTCGTCGCACTCAAGAATGGGTGGGGCCTCAGGGTGAATGCTGGTTTCTCCTACACTGAACGTTGGACAACATGCCCACCACAAGATTTCTTGCCATGGGTCAGGAAGAGTTCTGATTTCTGCATCACAGTCACCCGTGGGCAGTGATTGGAGATAAGGTCTAGGTTCTGAAGCCTGAAAACTGAGGTAGGGAAGAGATGATGACCTAAGGCCATGGCGGGTCTGATGTGCTCAGCGTGCGGTCAGCTGTCTGGGTGTTGGTCAGCAGGTCCGGGCTCAGGTTGTGTCAGACAGTGCATTAGTGCCCAGGTTAGACTATATAATTTGGGTACATTCGAGTGCCGTGTAGGTTTATCCTCATTTAAGCTGCCTGGGCTGCTCATTAGGCAATATATTTTTTCTAGAGGACATGGCAGAGTGCTTCATTGTCGGTCCGGAATTGCCAAACTTGAGGGCTTCGGGGCCAGGAGAGTGAGGACGGAAGTCTGAGAACACAAGCTAGACTTCGGATTCAGGGTGAGGGCACGGCAGGTACCCCCTGCAGATCTGAACCAACATCTCATGCATCTGAAGTCAGGGCGAGGATCCGACGTTGGCTCAGGTTGGAGTTTCTGTGCATGACGGCCCCTTCATGAAGGGAGCGGAATCTCGAGGCCATGGAGGTTTTCCACGTTGGGAGATGTGGGATGCCCCCTTCAAGGATTCCTTCTACGGGACAATTGAGACCTGTTGGACAGCTCCAGGACATCCCATATGGAATGACTCCAGAGCACCGTTCCAGGATGGATGCCTGGGAAGTCCGCCTCGCCTTCCAATTGTCTCCTAGCAACAAGACAGTTTAGATCTAATGGATCTGCGGGAGCAACCGGGGTGGCTGAGTTGAAATGCACTTTCCAGAGGATGGGTCCTAACGTGTGTTTGTGTCCATGAGGGCCTTGGAATGGGGAGGTGGCACCGGGACCCTGAAGTATTCTCCTAAGCTTTGGCTTAGCTACCATGCACAAGTTTCCTTGTGGAGACGAGATTTGTTCTGATGGGTGCCTCAGGAAATCCCCTCTGCTGGTATTGGAATCCAGGCTTTTGAGGAGACATGCCTGTAAACCAAAGCAATGGATCCGATAATGGCCTCGGGTCCTGTCTGGTTCAATCTTCTTGGTATGAGTGGAGGTAGATGAGTGGAGGTAGATGCTCAGCCGGTATCAACCGCCCTTTTTTGTCCTGGGCGACCTACACTATTGGGATGGCCTCAGGGACTTTGGAGGGTTCTCCTAATTTGTACGATTTTTGACATGGAATGGGCAGAATTCCCATGGATTGGGTGGGGGCAGTCCTAATGTGTGGCTCCAGAGGCCCCAGCCTGGAGGGAGTGTGGCCCAGGACTTTGAGGACAGAAGACTGAAAACACAAACTCAGCTTAAGTTTGGGGACGTAGGTATGGCACGCCCGATCTACTAACCATGAGAAGAACTCTTCAGGATATGAAGAATGAGCGAGTCTGAGGCGCTTGCTCAGGCTTTTGTCTCTGACTTTTGTTTCAGCGATGGCCGTGGAATGTTGGGGAGGTCTCATGGGACATGGACGAATCTTCATCTGTGGATTTGGCCCGATCCAAATTGTTTTTCGTCAATCTGTGGGATGGGAGGACTCGTTTCAGGTTTCTTACCTCAGGTGTCCCACCAAAAGAGGAATTCCAAAGCAGAGCCCTGGGGAAGAGTGAAGGGACAACCCGAACTATGATTAAAAATTGGGGCCCAGGGGCATGGCAAGCCCAATATGCTGTCTCTTCATATAGGCCCTGAGAGGCCTTACATGAGGACTGGGCTCAGGCTGAGGGTCACAATGTGTGTTTGTGACCAATGTGGCCCGCAAGCATGGGCTGGGCCTCATGGGCCACGCTTGTTTCAACTACACTGAACGTTGGACAACACGCCAACCACAAGGTTTCTTGCCATGGGGAAAGAGTTCTGATTTCTGCATCATTTTCAACCCTGGGCAGTGGTTGGAGATAAGGTCTAGGTTCTGGAGCTTGAAAATCGCAGTTGGGAAGAGATGACGACCTAAGGCCATGGCGGGTCCGATGTGCTCAGTGTGCGGCCAGCTGTCTGGGTGAGACCAGGAGGTCCAGGCTCAGGCTGGGTCAGAAGGGGAAATAGTGCCCAGGTCAGCCTATATGTTTGGGGTACAGCCGAATGGCGTGCAGGTTGATCCTCATTTGCGGTTTCGGGGTAGCCCTGAGGGCAATGTTTTACTTCTGTAGGGCAGGCAGAGTGCGGCATTGTAGTTCTGGATTGCCCAACTGGAGGGCTTGTGGGCCAGTAGTCTGAGGACGGAGTCTGAGAACCCAAGCTAGGCCTAGGTTTCTGGGTGAGGATATGGCAGGCACAATCTACAGACCTCAATAGAGATCTCGTGCATCTGAAGTCAGGGCAAGGATCAGACGATCGCTCAGGTTGGACTTTCTGCCCTGATGGCCCTTTCTTGAAGGGGGTTGGATCACGAGGACATGGGGGTTTTCCCACGATGGGAGTTGTGAGAAGCTCCAAACTGCAATGATTCTTCTGCAGGACAATTGAGACCTGTTGGTTGGCTCCAGGCCAACAATTCCGAGCAGGGTTCTAAGGATGGATGGCTGGGTAGCCCACCTCGCATTCCAATTGTCTCCAAGCAACAAGACAGGTTAGATCTGCTGGATGTGGGGGGCAACCGAGGAGGCTGAGTTGAAATGGACTCTCCTGTGGATGTGTCCTAATATGTTTTTGTGTCTATGGAGACCTTGGAATGAAGCGGTGGCCCTGGGGCCCTGAAGGGTTCTCCTAAACAGAGGCTTTGACACAGCTCCAACGTGCATGTTTCCCATGTGTAGATGAGATTTGTTCTGATGGGTGAGTCAAGAAACAGCCATATGCTGGTATTGAACTCCAGGCCTCTGAGGAGAGATGCCTGGAAACCAAAGCAATGGATCCGATTAGTGCCTAGGGGCCTGTTCGTTCCTTTTTACCTCTGGGGACATCAGTCTACGGGTCTGAGTGCAGGTAGGTGCTCAGATGGGCTCAGATTGCCCCTGTTTGTCCTGGGAAGCCACAACTATTGGGATGGCCTCAGGGACTTTGAAGGTTATCCTACTAGTAGGGTTGTGGCCATTGGAATGGGCACATACAATTCCCTTGGAGAGGGCAAGTACAGTCCTCAGGTTTGGCTCCAGGGCCCTGAGCCTGTAGGGTGTGTAGGCCAGAGCTGTTTGGACAGTTGTCTGAAAACACAAACACGGCTTATGTTTTGGGTCATAGGTATGGCAGGACTGATCTACAGACTATGAGGAGAACACTTCGGGATATGAAAAAAGGTCGAGTGTGAGGCTCTTGCTCAAGTTTTTGTCTCTGGATATCGTGTCACTCATGGTCGTGAAATTGCCGGGTGACTTCATGGGAAATGGACGAGTCTTACTCTCTGGGGGTTCGGTCCCGTCCAAAGAGTTTGGGGTCATTCTTGGGATGGAAGAAGTCCGTTTTTTTGTTGTTGTCGATTTGTTTCATTTTGTTTTTCAACCTCAGATGTCCCACCAAATGAGGGATTCCAGAGTAGAGCCCTGGGGTGGGTCGACAGGACAACCAGAATTCTGGTTAAAAATTGGGGACTAGGGATATGTTAAGCCCATTATGACATCTAATGGTCCAGCCACTGAGAGGACTTACTAGAGGACAGGACTCACGCTGAGGTCACATCCGTGTTTATGCTCTCGTCGCACTCAAGAATGGGTGGGGCCTCAGGGTGAATGCTGGTTTCTCCTACACTGAACGTTGGACAACATGCCCACCACAAGGTTTCTTGCCATGGGTCAGGAAGAGTTCTGATTTCTGCATCACAGTCACCCGTGGGCAGTGATTGGAGATAAGGTCTAGGTTCTGAAGCCTGAAAACTGAGGTAGGGAAGAGATGATGACCTAAGGCCATGGCGGGTCTGATGTGCTCAGCGTGCGGTCAGCTGTCTGGGTGTTGGTCAGCAGGTCCGGGCTCAGGTTGTGTCAGACAGTGCTTTAGTGCCCAGGTTAGACTATATAATTTGGGTACATTCGAGTGCCGTGTAGGTTTATCCTCATTTAAGCTGCCTGGGCTGCTCATTAGGCAATATATTTTTTCTAGAGGACATGGCAGAGTGCTTCATTGTCGGTCCGGAATTGCCAAACTTGAGGGCTTCGGGGCCAGGAGAGTGAGGACGGAAGTCTGAGAACACAAGCTAGACTTCGGATTCAGGGTGAGGGCACGGCAGGTACCCCCTGCAGATCTGAACCAACATCTCATGCATCTGAAGTCAGGGCGAGGATCCGACGTTGGCTCAGGTTGGAGTTTCTGTGCATGACGGCCCCTTCATGAAGGGAGCGGAATCTCGAGGCCATGGAGGTTTTCCACGTTGGGAGATGTGGGATGCCCCCTTCAAGGATTCCTTCTGCGGGACAATTGAGACCTGTTGGACAGCTCCAGGACATCCCATATGGAATGACTCCAGAGCACCGTTCCAGGATGGATGCCTGGGAAGTCCGCCTCGCCTTCCAATTGTCTCCTAGCAACAAGACAGTTTAGATCTAATGGATCTGCGGGAGCAACCGGGGTGGCTGAGTTGAAATGCACTTTCCAGATGATGGGTCCTAACGTGTGTTTGTGTCCATGAGGGCCTTGGAATGGGGAGGTGGCACCGGGACCCTGAAGTATTCTCCTAAGCTTTGGCTTAGCTACCATGCACAAGTTTCCTTGTGGAGACGAGATTTGTTCTGATGGGTGCCTCAGGAAATCCCCTCTGCTGGTATTGGAATCCAGGCTTTTGAGGAGACATGCCTGTAAACCAAAGCAATGGATCCGATAATGGCCTCGGGTCCTGTCTGGTTCAATCTTCTTGGTATGAGTGGAGGTAGATGAGTGGAGGTAGATGCTCAGCCGGTATCAACCGCCCTTTTTTGTCCCGGGCGACCTACACTATTGGGATGGCCTCAGGGACTTTGGAGGGTTCTCCTAATTTGTATGATTTTTGACAATGGAATGGGCAGAATCCATATATTGGGTGGGGGAAGTCCTAATGTGTGGCTCTAGGGGCCCCAGCCTGTAGGGAGTGTGGCCCAGGACTTTGAGGACAGAAGACTGAAAACACAAACTCAGCTTAAGTTTGGGGACGTAGGTATGGCACGCACGATCTACAAATCATGAGAAGAACTCTTCAGGATATGAAGAATGAGCGAGTCTGAGGCGCTTGGTCAGGCTTTAGTCTCTGGATTTTGTTTCAGCGATGGCCGTGGAATGTTGGGGAGGTCTCATGGGCCATGGACGAATCTTCCCCTCTGTGGATTTGGCCCGATCCCAATTGTTTTTCGTCAATCTGTGGGATGGGAGGACTCCTTTCAGGTTTGTTACCTCAGGTGTCCCACCAAAAGAGGAATTCCAAAGCAGAGCCCTGGTGAAGAGTGAAGGGACAACCCGAACTATGGTTAAAAATTGCGGCCTAGGGGCATGGCAAGCCCAATATGCTGTCTCTTCATATAGGCCCTGAGAGGCCTTACCTGAGGACTGGGCTCAGGCTGAGGGTCACAATGTGTGTTTGTGACCAATGTGGCCCGCAAGCATGGCCTGGGCCTCATGGGCCACGCTTGTTTCAACTACACTGAACGTTGGACAACATGCCAACCACAAGGATTCTTGCCATGGGGAAAGAGTTCTGATTTCTGCATCATTTTCAACCCTGGGCAGTGGTTGGAGATAAGGTCTAGGTTCTGGAGCCTGAAAACCGCAGTTGGGAAGAGATGACGACCTAAGGCCATGGCGGGTCCGATGTGCTCAGTGTGCAGCCAGCTGTCTGGGTGGGACCAGGAGGTCCAAGCTCAGGCTGGGTCAGAAGGGGAAATAGTGCCCAGGTCAGCCTATATGTTTGGGGTACAGCCGAATGGCGTGCATGTTGAGCCTCATTTGCGGTTTCGGGGTAGCCCTGAGGGCAATGTTTTACTTCTGTAGGGCAGGCAGAGTGCGGCATTGTAGTTCTGGATTGCCAAACTGGAGGGCCTGTGGGCCAGTAGTCTGAGGACGGAGTCTGAGAACCCAAGCTAAGCCTAGGTTTCTGGGTGAGGATATGGCAGGCACAATCTACAGACCTCAATAGAGATCTCGTGCATCTGAAGTCAGTGAAAGGATCAGACGATCGCTCAGGTTGGACTTTCTGCCCTGATGGCCCTTTCTTGAAGGAGGTTGGATCACGAGGGCTTGGGGTTTTCCCACGATGGGAGTTGTGAGAAGCTCCAAACTGCAAAGATTCTTCTGCAGGACAATTGAGACCTGTTGGTTGGCTCCAGGCCAACGATTCCGAGCAGGGTTCTAAGGATGGATGGCTGGGTAGCCCACCTCGCATTCCAATGGTCTCCAAGCAACAAGACAGGTTAGATCTGCTGGATGTGGGGGGCAACCGAGGAGGCTGAGTTGAAATGGACTCTCCTGTGGATGTGTCCTAATATGTTTTTGTGTCTATGGAGACCTTGGAATGAAGCGGTGGCCCTGGGGCCCTGAAGGGTTCTCCTAAACAGAGGCTTTGACACAGCTCCAACGTGCATGTTTCCCATGTGTAGATGAGATTTGTTCTGATGGGTGAGTCAAGAAACAGCCATATGCTGGTATTGAAATCCAGGCCTCTGAGGAGAGATGCCTGGAAACCAAAGCAATGGATCCGATTAGTGCCTAGGGGCCTGTTCCTTCCTTTTTACCTCTGGGGACATCAGTCTACGGGTCTGAGTGCAGGTAGGTGCTCAGATGGGCTCAGATTGCCCCTGTTTGTCCTGGGAAGCCACAACTATTGGGATGGCCTCAGGGACTTTGGAGTTTATCCTACTAGTAGGGTTGTGGCCATTGGAATGGGCACATACAATTCCCTTGGAGAGGGCAAGTACAGTTCTCAGGTTTGGCTCCGGGGCCCTGAGCCTGTAGGGTGTGTAGGCAAGAGCTGGTTGGACAGTTGTCTGAAAACACAAACTCGGCTTATGTTTTGGGTCATAGGTATGGGAGGACTGATCTACAGACCATGAGGAGAACACTTCGGGATATGAAAAAAGGGCGAGTGTGAGGCTCTTGCTCAAGTTTTTGTCTCTGGATATCGTGTCACTCATGGTCGTGAAATTGCCGGGTGACTTCATGGGAAATGGACGAGTCTTACTCTCTGGGGGTTCGGTCCCGTCCAAAGAGTTTGGGGTCATTCTTGGGATGGATGAAGTCCGTTTTTTTGTTGTTGTCGATTTGTTTCATTTTGTTTTTCAACCTCAGATGTCCCACCAAATGAGGGATTCCATAGTAGAGCCCTGGGGTGGGGCGACTGGACAACCAGAAATCTGGTTAAAAATTGGGGACTAGGGACATGTCAAGCCCATTATGACATCTAATGGTCCAGCCACTGAGAGGACTTACTAGAGGACAGGACTCACGCTGAGGTCACAATGCGTGTTTATGCTCTCGTCGCACTCAAGAATGGGCGGGGCCTCTGTGTGAATGCTGGTTTCTCCTACACTGAACGTTGGACAACATGCCAACCACAAGGTTTCTTACCATGGGTCAGGAAGAGTTCTGATTTCTGCATCACAGTCACCCGTGGGCAGTGATTGGAGATAAGGTCTAGGTTCTGAAGCCTGAAAACTGAGGTAGGGAAGAGATGATGACCTAAGGCCATGGCGGGTCTGATGTGCTCAGCGTGCGGTCAGCTGTCTGGGTGTTGGTCAGCAGGTCCGGGCTCAGGTTGTGTCAGACAGTGCATTAGTGCCCAGGTTAGACTATATAATTTGGGTACATTCGAGTGCCGTGTAGGTTTATCCTCATTTAAGCTGCCTGGGCTGCTCATTAGGCAATATATTTTTTCTAGAGGGCAGGCAGAGTGCTTCATTGTCGGTCCGGAATTGCCAAACTTGAGGGCTTCGGGGCCAGGAGAGTGAGGACGGAAGTCTGAGAACACAAGCTAGACTTCGGATTCAGGGTGAGGGCACGGCAGGTACCCCCTGCAGATCTGAAACAATATCTCATGCATCTGAAGTCAGGGCGAGGATCCGTCGTTGGCTCAGGTTGGAGTTTCTGTGCATGACGGCCCCTTCATGAAGGGAACGGAATCTCGAGCCATGGAGGTTTTCCACGTTGGGAGATGTGGGATGCCCCCTTCAAGGATTCCTTCTGCGGGACAATTGAGACCTGTTGGACAGCTCCAGGACATCCCATATGGAATGACTCCAGAGCACCGTTCCAGGATGGATGCCTGGGAAGTCCGCCTCACCTTCCAATTGTCTCCTAGCAACAAGACAGTTTAGATCTAATGGATATGCGGGAGCAACCGGGGTGCCTGAGTTCAAATGCACTTTCCAGAGGATGGGTTCTAATGTGTTTTTGTGTCCATGAGGGCCTTGGAATGGGGAGGTGGCACCGGGACCCTGAAGTATTCTCCTAAGCTTTGGCTTAGCTCCCATGCACAAGTTTCCTTGTGGAGACGAGATTTGTTCTGATGGGTGCCTCAGGAAATCCCCTCTGCTGGCATTGGAATCCAGGCTTTTGAGGAGACATGCCTGTAAACCAAAGCAATGGATCCGATAATGGCCTCGGGTCCTGTCTGGTTCAGTCTTCTTGGTATGAGTGGAGGTAGATGAGTGGAGGTAGATGCTCAGCCGGTATCAACCGCCCTTTTTTGTCCCGGGCGACCTACACTATTGGGATGGCCTCAGGGACTTTGGAGGGTTCTCCTAATTTGTACGATTTTTGACAATGGAATGGGCAGAATTCCCATGGATTGGGTGGGGGCAGTCCTAATGTGTGGCTCCAGGGGCCCCAGCCTGGAGGGAGTGTGGCCCAGGACTTTGAGGACAGAAGACTGAAAACACAAACTCAGCTTAAGTTTGGGGACGTAGGTATGGCACGCCCGATCTACAAACCATGAGAAGAACTCTTCAGGATATGAAGAATGAGCGAGTCTGAGGCGCTTGCTCAGGCTTTTGTCTCTGAATTTTGTTTCAGCGATGGCCGTGGAATGTTGGGGAGGTCTCATGGGCCATGGACGATTCTTCCCTTCTGTGGATTTGGCCCGATCCCAATTGTTTTTCGTCAATCTGTGGGATGGGAGGACTCCTTTCAGGTTTGTTACCACAGGTTTCCCACCAAAAGAGGAATTCCAAAGCAGAGCCCTGGGGAAGAGTGAAGGGACAACCCGAACTATGGTTAAAAATTGCGGCCTAGGGGCAGGCCAAGCCCAGTATGCTGTCTCTTCATATAGGCCCTGAGAGGCCTTACCTGAGGACTGGGCTCAGGCTGAGGGTCACAATGTGTGTTTGTGACCAATGTGGCCCCCAAGCATGGCCTGGGCCTCATGGGCCACGCTTGTTTCAACTACACTGAACGTTGGACAACATGCCAACCACAAGGATTCTTGCCATGGGGAAAGAGTTCTGATTTCTGCATCATTTTCAACCCTGGGCAGTGGTTGGAGATAAGGTCTAGGTTCTGGAGCCTGAAAACCGCAGTTGGGAAGAGATGACGACCTAAGGCCATGGCGGGTCCGATGTGCTCAGTGTGCAGCCAGCTGTCTGGGTGGGACCAGGAGGTCCAGGCTCAGGCTGGGTCAGAAGGGGAAATAGTGCCCAGGTCAGCATATATGTTTGGGGTACAGCCGAATGGCGTGCATGTTGAGCCTCATTTGCGGTTTCGGGGTAGCCCTGAGGGCAATGTTTTAATTCTGTAGGGCAGGCAGAGTGCGGCATTGTAGTTCTGGATTGCCAAACTGGAAGGCCTGTGGGCCAGTAGTCTGAGGACGGAGTCTGAGAACCCAAGCTAAGCCTAGGTTTCTGGGTGAGGATATGGCAGGCACAATCTACAGACCTCAATAGAGATTTCGTGTATCTGAAGTCAGTGAAAGGATCAGACGATCGCTCAGGTTGGACTTTCTGCCCTGATGGCCCTTTCTTGAAGGAGGTTGGATCACGAGGGCATGGGGGTTTTCCCACGATGGGAGTTGTGAGAAGCTCCAAACTGCAAAGATTCTTCTGCAGGACAATTGAGACCTGTTGGTTGGCTCCAGGCCAACGATTCCGAGCAGGGTTCTAAGGATGGATGGCTGGGTAGCCCACCTCGCATTCCAATGGTCTCCAAGCAACAAGACAGGTTAGATCTGCTGGATGTGGGGGGCAACCGAGGAGGCTGAGTTGAAATGGACTCTCCTGTGGATGTGTCCTAATATGTTTTTGTGTCTATGGAGACCTTGGAATGAAGCGGTGGCCCTGGGGCCCTGAAGGGTTCTCCTAAACAGAGGCTTTGACACAGCTCCAACGTGCATGTTTCCCATGTGTAGATGAGATTTGTTCTGATGGGTGAGTCAAGAAACAGCCATATGCTGGTATTGAAATCCAGGCCTCTGAGGAGAGATGCCTGGAAACCAAAGCAATGGATCCGATTAGTGCCTAGGGGCCTGTTCCTTCCTTTTTACCTCTGGGGACATCAGTCTACGGGTCTGAGTGCAGGTAGGTGCTCAGATGGGCTCAGATTGCCCCTGTTTGTCCTGGGAAGCCACAACTATTGGGATGGCCTCAGGGACTTTGGAGGTTATCCTACTAGTAGGGTTGTGGCCATTGGAATGGGCACATACAATTCCCTTGGAGAGGGCAAGTACAGTCCTCAGGTTTGGCTCCAGGGCCCTGAGCCTGTAGGGTGTGTAGGCCAGAGCTGTTTGGACAGTTGTCTGAAAACACAAACTCGGCTTATGTTTTGGGTCATAGGTATGGCAGGACTGATCTACAGACCATGAGGAGAACACTTCGGGATATGAAAAAAGGGCGAGTGTGAGGCTCTTGCTCAAGTTTTTGTCTCTGGATATCGTGTCACTCATGGTCGTGAAATTGCCGGGTGACTTCATGGGAAATGGACGAGTCTTACTCTCTGGGGGTTCGGTCCCGTCCAAAGAGTTTGGGGTCATTCTTGGGATGGAAGAAGTCCGTTTTTTTGTTGTTGTCGATTTGTTTCATTTTGTTTTTCAACCTCAGATGTCCCACCAAATGAGGGATTCCATAGTAGAGCCCTGGGGTGGGGCGACTGGACAACCAGAATTCTGGTTAAAAATTGGGGACTAGGGACATGTCAAGCCCATTATGACATCTAATGGTCCAGCCACTGAGAGGACTTACTAGAGGACAGGACTCACGCTGAGGTCACAATGCGTGTTTATGCTCTCGTCGCACTCAAGAATGGGCGGGGCCTCAGGGTAAATGCTGGTTTCTCCTACACTGAACGTTGGACAACATGCCAACCACAAGGTTTCTTACCATGGGTCAGGAAGAGTTCTGATTTCTGCATCACAGTCACCCGTGGGCAGTGATTGGAGATAAGGTCTAGGTTCTGAAGCCTGAAAACTGAGGTAGGGAAGAGATGATGACCTAAGGCCATGGCGGGTCTGATGTGCTCAGCGTGCGGTCAGCTGTCTGGGTGTTGGTCAGCAGGTCCGGGCTCAGGTTGTGTCAGACAGTGCATTAGTGCCCAGGTTAGACTATATAATTTGGGTACATTCGAGTGCCGTGTAGGTTTATCCTCATTTAAGCTGCCTGGGCTGCTCATTAGGCAATATATTTTTTCTAGAGGGCAGGCAGAGTGCTTCATTGTCGGTCCGGATTTGCCAAACTTGAGGGCTTCGGGGCCAGGAGAGTGAGGACGGAAGTCTGAGAACACAAGCTAGACTTCGGATTCAGGGTGAGGGCACGGCAGGTACCCCCTGCAGATCTGAACCAATATCTCATGCATCTGAAGTCAGGGCGAGGATCCGTCGTTGGCTCAGTTTGGAGTTTCTGTGCATGACGGCCCCTTCATGAAGGGAACGGAATCTCGAGGCCATGGAGGTTTTCCACGTTGGGAGATGTGGGATGCCCCCTTCAAGGATTCCTTCTGCGGGACAATTGAGACCTTTTGGACAGCTCCAGGACATCCCATATGGAATGACTCCAGAGCACCGTTCCAGGATGGATGCCTGCGAAGTCCGCCTCACCTTCCAATTGTCTCCTAGCAACAAGACAGTTTAGATCTAATGGATATGCGGGAGCAACCGGGGTGCCTGAGTTCAAATGCACTTTCCAGAGGATGGGTTCTAATGTGTTTTTGTGTCCATGAGGGCCTTGGAATGGGGAGGTGGCACCGGGACCCTGAAGTATTCTCCTAAGCTTTGGCATAGCTCCCATGCACAAGTTTCCTTGTGGAGACGAGATTTGTTCTGATGGGTGCCTCAGGAAATCCCCTCTGCTGGCATTGGAATCCAGGCTTTTGAGGAGACATGCCTGTAAACCAAAGCAATGGATCCGATAATGGCCTCGGGTCCTGTCTGGTTCAGTCTTCTTGGTATGAGTGGAGGTAGATGAGTGGAGGTAGATGCTCAGCTGGTATCAACCGCCCTTTTTTGTCCCGGGCGACCTACACTATTGGGATGGCCTCAGGGACTTTGGAGGGTTCTCCTAATTTGTACGATTTTTGACAATGGAATGGGCAGAATTCCCATGGATTGGGTGGGGGCAGTCCTAATGTGTGGCTCCAGGGACCCCAGCCTGGAGGGAGTGTGGCCCAGGACTTTGAGGACAGAAGACTGAAAACACAAACTCAGCTTAAGTTTGGGGACGTAGGTATGGCACGCCCGATCTACAAACTATGAGAAGAACTCTTCAGGATATGAAGAATGAGCGAGTCTGAGGCGCTTGCTCAGGATTTTGTCTCTGACTTTTGTTTCAGCAATGGCCGTGGAATTTTGGGGAGATCTCATGTGCCATGGACGAATCTTCCTCTCTGTGGATTTGGCCCGATCCCAATTGTTTTTTGTCAATCTGTGGGATGGGAGGACTCCTTTCAGGTTTGTTACCACAGGTTTCCCACCAAAAGAGGAATTCCAAAGCAGAGCCCTGGGGAAGAGTGAAGGGACAACCCGAACTATGGTTAAAAATTGCGGCCTAGGGGCAGGCCAAGCCCAATATGCTGTCTCTTCATATAGGCCCTGAGAGGCCTTACCTGAGGACTGGGCTCAGGCTGAGGGTCACAATGTGTGTTTGTGACCAATGTGGGCCGCAAGCATGGGCTGGGCCTCATGGGCCACGCTTGTTTCAACTACACTGAACGTTGGACAACATGCCAACCACAAGGTTTCTTGCCATGGGGAAAGAGTTCTGATTTCTGCATCATTTTCAACCCTGGGCAGTGGTTGGAGATAAGGTCTAGGTTCTGGAGCCTGAAAACCGCAGTTGGGAAGAGATGACGACCTAAGGCCATGGCGGGTCCGATGTGCTCAGTGTGCAGCCAGCTGTCTGGGTGGGACCAGGAGGTCCAAGGCTCAGGCTGGGTCAGAAGGGGAAATAGTGCCCAGGTCAGCCTATATGTTTGGGGTACAGCCGAATGGCGTGCAGGTTGATCCTCATTTGCGGTTTCGGGGTAGCCCTGAGGGCAATGTTTTACTTCTGTAGGGCAGGCAGAGTGCGGCATTGTAGTTCTGGATTGCCCAACTGGAGGGCTTGTGGGCCAGTAGTCTGAGGACGGAGTCTGAGAACCCAAGCTAGGCCTAGGTTTCTGGGTGAGGATATGGCAGGCACAATCTACAGACCTCAATAGAGATCTTGTGCATCTGAAGTCAGGGCAAGGATCAGACGATCGCTCAGGTTGGACTTTCTGCCCTGATGGCCCTTTCTTGAAGGGGGTTGGATCACGAGGACATGGCGGTTTTCGCACGATGGGAGTTGTGAGAAGCTCCAAACTGCAAAGACTCTTCTGCAGGACAATTGAGACCTGTTGGTTGGCTCCAGGCCAACGATTCCGAGCAGGGTTCTAAGGATGGATGGCTGGGTAGCCCACCTCGCATTCCAATTGTCTCCAAGCAACAAGACAGGTTAGATCTGCTGGATGTGGGGGGCAACCGAGGAGGCTGAGTTGAAATGGACTCTCCTGTGGATGTGTCCTAATATGTTTTTGTGTCTATGGAGACCTTGGAATGAAGCGGTGGCCCTGGGGCCCTGAAGGGTTCTCCTAAAAGGAGGCTTTGACACAGCTCCAACGTGCATGTTTCCCATGTGTAGATGAGATTTGTTCTGATGGGTGAGTCAAGAAACAGCCATATGCTGGTATTGAAATCCAGGCCTCTGAGGAGAGATGCCTGGAAACCAAAGCAATGGATCCGATAAGTGCCTAGGGGCCTGTTCGTTCCTTTTTACCTCTGGGGACATCAGTCTACGGGTCTGAGTGCAGGTAGGTGCTCAGATGGGCTCAGATTGCCCCTGTTTGTCCTGGGAAGCCACAACTATTGGGATGGCCTCAGGGACTTTGGAGTTTATCCTACTAGTAGGGTTGTGGCCATTGGAATGGGCACATACAATTCCCTTGGAGAGGGCAAGTACAGTTCTCAGGTTTGGCTCCAGGGCCCTGAGCCTGTAGGGTGTGTAGGCCAGAGCTGTTTGGACAGTTGTCTGAAAACACAAACTCGGCTTATGTTTTGGGTCATAGGTATGGCAGGACTGATCTACAGACCATGAGGAGAACACTTCGGGATATGAAAAAAGGGCGAGTGTGAGGCTCTTGCTCAAGTTTTTGTCTCTGGATATCGTGTCACTCATGGTCGTGAAATTGCCGGGTGACTTCATGGGAAATGGACGAGTCTTACTCTCTGGGGGTTCGGTCCCGTCCAAAGAGTTTGGGGTCATTCTGCGGATGGAAGCAGTCCGTTTTTTTGTTGTTGTTGTCGATTTGTTTCATATTGTTTTTCAACCTCAGGTGTCCCACCAAATGAGGGATTCCAGAGTAGAGCCCTGGGGTGGGGCGACTGGACAACCAGAAATCTGGTTAAAAATTGGGGACTAGGAACATGTCAAGCCCATTATGACATCTAATGGTCCAGCCACTGAGAGGACTTACTAGAGGACAGGACTCACGCTGAGGTCACAATGCGAGTTTATGCTCTCGTCGCACTCAAGAATGGGCGGGGCCTCTGGGTGAATGCTGGTTTCTCCTACACTGAACGTTGGACAACATGCCAACCACAAGGTTTCTTACCATGGGTCAGGAAGAGTTCTGATTTCTGCATCACAGTCACCCGTGGGCAGTGATTGGAGATAAGGTCTAGGTTCTGAAGCCTGAAAACTGAGGTAGGGAAGAGATGATGACCTAAGGCCATGGCGGGTCTGATGTGCTCAGCGTGCGGTCAGCTGTCTGGGTGTTGGTCAGCAGGTCCGGGCTCAGGTTGTGTCAGACAGTGCATTAGTGCCCAGGTTAGACTATATAATTTGGGTACATTCGAGTGCCGTGTAGGTTTATCCTCATTTAAGCTGCCTGGGCTGCTCATTAGGCAATATATTTTTTCTAGAGGGCAGGCAGAGTGCTTCATTGTCGGTCCGGAATTGCCAAACTTGAGGGCTTCGGGGCCAGGAGAGTGAGGACGGAAGTCTGAGAACACAAGCTAGACTTCGGATTCAGGGTGAGGGCACGGCAGGTACCCCCTGCAGATCTGAACCAATATCTCATGCATCTGAAGTCAGGGCGAGGATCCGTCGTTGGCTCAGGTTGGAGTTTCTGTGCATGACGGCCCCTTCATAAAGGGAACGGAATCTCGAGGCCATGGAGGTTTTCCACGTTGGGAGATGTGGGATGCCCCCTTCAAGGATTCCTTCTGCGGGACAATTGAGACCTGTTGGACAGCTCCAGGACATCCCATATGGAATGACTCCAGAGCACCGTTCCAGGATGGATGCCTGGGAAGTCCGCCTCACCTTCCAATTGTCTCCTAGCAACAAGACAGTTTAGATCTAATGGATATGCGGGAGCAACCGGGGTGCCTGAGTTGAAATGCACTTTCCAGAGGATGGGTTCTAATGTGTTTTTGTGTCCATGAGGGCCTTGGAATGGGGAGGTGGCACCGGGACCCTGAAGTATTTTCCTAAGCTTTGGCATAGCTCCCATGCACAAGTTTCCTTGTGGAGACGAGATTTGTTCTGATGGGTGCCTCAGGAAATCCCCTCTGCTGGTATTGGAATCCAGGCTTTTGAGGAGACATGCCTGTAAACCAAAGCAATGGATCCGATAATGGCCTCGGGTCCTGTCTGGTTCAGTCTTCTTGGTATGAGTGGAGGTAGATGAGTGGAGGTAGATGCTCAGCTGGTATCAACCGCCCTTTTTTGTCCCGGGCGACCTACACTATTGGGATGGCCTCAGGGACTTTGGAGGGTTCTCCTAATTTGTACGATTTTTGACAATGGAATGGGCAGAATTCCCATGGATTGGGTGGGGGCAGTCCTAATGTGTGGCTCCAGGGGCCACAGCCTGGAGGGAGTGTGGCCCAGGACTTTGAGGACAGAAGACTGAAAACACAAACTCAGCTTAAGTTTGGGGACGTAGGTATGGCACGCCCGATCTACAAACCATGAGAAGAACTCTTCAGGATATGAAGAATGAGCGAGTCTGAGGCGCTTGCTCAGGATTTTGTCTCTGACTTTTGTTTCAGCGATGGCCGTGGAATATTGGGGAGATCTCATGGGCCATGGACGAATCTTCCTCTCTGTGGATTTGGCCCGATCCCAATTGTTTTTCGTCAATCTGTGGGATGGAAGGACTCCTTTCAGGTTTGTTATCACAGGTGTCCCACCAAAAGAGGAATTCCAAAGCAGAGCCCTGGGGAAGAGTGAAGGGACAACCCGAACTATGGTTAAAAATTGCGGCCTAGGGGCAGGCCAAGCCCAATATGCTGTCTCTTCATATAGGCCCTGAGAGGCCTTACCTGAGGACTGGGCTCAGGCTGAGGGTCACAATGTGTGTTTGTGACCAATGTGGCCCGCAAGCATGGGCTGGGCCTCATGGGCCACGCTTGTTTCAACTACACTGAACGTTGGACAACATGCCAACCACAAGGTTTCTTGCCATGGGGAAAGAGTTCTGATTTCTGCATCATTTTCATTCCTGGGCAGTGGTTGGAGATAAGGTCTAGGTTCTGGAGCCTGAAAACCGCAGTTGGGAAGAGATGACGACCTAAGGCCATGGCGGGTCCGATGTGCTCAGTGTGCAGCCAGCTGTCTGGGTGGGACCAGGAGGTCCAAGGCTCAGGCTGGGTCAGAAGGGGAAATAGTGCCCAGGTCAGCCTATATGTTTGGGGTACAGCCGAATGGCGTGCAGGTTGATCCTCATTTGCGGTTTCGGGGTAGCCCTGAGGGCAATGTTTTACTTCTGTAGGGCAGGCAGAGTGCGGCATTGTAGTTCTGGATTGCCCAACTGGAGGGCTTGTGGGCCAGTAGTCTGAGGACGGAGTCTGAGAACCCAAGCTAGGCCTAGGTTTCTGAGTGAGGATATGGCAGGCACAATCTACAGACCTCAATCGAGATCTCGTGCATCTGAAGTCAGGGCAAGGATCAGACGATCGCTCAGGTTGGACTTTCTGCCCTGATGGCCCTTTCTTGAAGGAGGTTGGATCACGAGGACATGGGGGTTTTCCCACGATGGGAGTTGTGAGAAGCTCCAAACTGCAAAGATTCTTCTGCAGGACAATTGAGACCTGTTGGTTGTCTCCAGTCCAACGATTCCGAGCAGGGTTCTAAGGATGGATGGCTGGGTAGCCCACCTCGCATTCCAATGGTCTCCAAGCAACAAGACAGGTTAGATCTGCTGGATGTGGGGGGCAACCGAGGAGGCTGAGTTGAAATGGACTCTCCTGTGGATGTGTCCTAATATGTTTTTGTGTCTATGGAGACCTTGGAATGAAGCGGTGGCCCTGGGGCCCTGAAGGGTTCTCCTAAACAGAGGCTTTGACACAGCTCCAACGTGCATGTTTCCCATGTGTAGATGAGATTTGTTCTGATGGGTGAGTCAAGAAACAGCCATATGCTGGTATTGAAATCCAGGCCTCTGAGGAGAGATGCCTGGAAACCAAGGCAATGGATCCGATTAGTGCCTAGGGGCCTGTTCGTTCCTTTTTACCTTTGGGGACATCAGTCTACGGGTCTGAGTGCAGGTAGGTGCTCAGATGGGCTCAGATTGCCCCTGTTTGTCCTGGGAAGCCACAACTATTGGGATGGCCTCAGGGACTTTGGAGGTTATCCTACTAGTAGGGTTGTGGCCATTGGAATGGGCACATACAATTCCCTTGGAGAGGGCAAGTACAGTCCTCAGGTTTGGCTCCAGGGCCCTGAGCCTGTAGGGTGTGTAGGCCAGCGCTGTTTGGACAGTTGTCTGAAAACACAAACTCGGCTTATGTTTTGGGTCATAGGTATGGCAGGACTGATCTACAGACCATGAGGAGAACACTTCGGGATATGAAAAAAGGGCGAGTGTGAGGCTCTTGCTCAAGTTTTTGTCTCTGGATATCGTGTCACTCATGGTCGTGAAATTGCCGGGTGACTTCATGGGAAATGGACGAGTCTTACTCTCTGGGGGTTCGGTCCCGTCCAAAGAGTTTGGGGTCATTCTTGGGATGCAAGAAGTCCGTTTTTTTGTTGTTGTCGATTTGTTTCATTTTGTTTCTCAACCTCAGATGTCCCACCAAATGAGGGATTCCATAGTAGAGCCCTGGGGTGGGGCGACTGGACAACCAGAAATCTGGTTAAAAATTGGGGACTAGGGACATGTCAAGCCCATTATGACATCTAATGGTCCAGCCACTGAGAGGACTTACTAGAGGACAGGACTCACGCTGAGGTCACAATGCGTGTTTATGCTCTCGTCGCACTCAAGAATGGGCGGGGCCTCTGGGTGAATGCTGGTTTCTCCTACACTGAACGTTGGACAACTTGCCAACCACAAGGTTTCTTGCCATGGGTCAGGAAGAGTTCTGATTTCTGCATCACAGTCACCCGTGGGCAGTGATTGGAGATAAGGTCTAGGTTCTGAAGCCTGAAAACTGAGGTAGGGAAGAGATGATGACCTAAGGCCATGGCGGGTCTGATGTGCTCAGCGTGCGGTCAGCTGTCTGGGTGTTGGTCAGCAGGTCCGGGCTCAGGTTGTGTCAGACAGTGCATTAGTGCCCAGGTTAGACTATATAATTTGGGTACATTCGAGTGCCGTGTAGGTTTATCCTCATTTAAGCTGCCTGGGCTGCTCATTAGGCAATATATTTTTTCTAGAGGGCAGGCAGAGTGCTTCATTGTCGGTCCGGAATTGCCAAATTTGAGGGCTTCGGGGCCAGGAGAGTGAGGACGGAAGTCTGAGAACACAAGCTAGACTTCGGATTCAGGGTGAGGGCACGGTAGGTACCCCCTACAGATCTGAACCAATATCTCATGCATCTGAAGTCAGGGCGAGGATCCGTCGTTGGCTCAGGTTGGAGTTTCTGTGCATGACGGCCCCTTCATGAACGGAACGGAATCTCGAGGCCATGGAGGTTTTCCACGTTGGGAGATGTGGGATGCCCCCTTCAAGGATTCCTTCTGCGGGACAATTGAGACCTGTTGGACAGCTCCAGGACATCCCATATGGAATGACTCCAGAGCACCGTTCCAGGATGGATGCCTGGGAAGTCCGCCTCACCTTCCAATTGTCTCCTAGCAACAAGACAGTTTAGATCTAATGGATATGCGGGAGCAACCGGGGTGCCTGATTTGAAATGCACTTTCCAGAGGATGGGTTCTAATGTGTTTTTGTGTCCATGAGGGCCTTGGAATGGGGAGGTGGCACCGGGACCCTGAAGTATTCTCCTAAGCTTTGGCATAGCTCCCATGCACAAGTTTCCTTGTGGAGACGAGATTTGTTCTGATGGGTGCCTCAGGAAATCCCCTCTGCTGGTATTGGAATCCAGGCTTTTGAGGAGACATGCCTGTAAACCAAAGCAATGGATCCGATAATGGCCTCGGGTCCTGTCTGGTTCAGTCTTCTTGGTATGAGTGGAGGTAGATGAGTGGAGGTAGATGCTCAGCTGGTATCAACCGCCCTTTTTTGTCCCGGGCGACCTACACTATTGGGATGGCCTCAGGGACTTTGGAGGGTTCTCCTAATTTGTACGATTTTTGACAATGGAATGGGCAGAATTCCCATGGATTGGGTGGGGGCAGTCCTAATGTGTGGCTCCAGGGGCCACAGCCTGGAGGGAGTGTGGCCCAGGACTTTGAGGACAGAAGACTGAAAACACAAACTCAGCTTAAGTTTGGGGACGTAGGTATGGCACGCCCGATCTACAAACCATGAGAAGAACTCTTCAGGATATGAAGAATGAGCGAGTCTGAGGCGCTTGCTCAAGATTTTGTCTCTGACTTTTGTTTCAGCGATGGCCGTGGAATATTGGGGAGATCTCATGGGCCATGGACGAATCTTCCTCTCTGTGGATTTGGCCCGATCCCAATTGTTTTTCGTCAATCTGTGGGATGGAAGGACTCCTTTCAGGTTTGTTATCACAGGTGTCCCACCAAAAGAGGAATTCCAAAGCAGAGCCCTGGGGAAGAGTGAAGGGACAACCCGAACTATGGTTAAAAATTGCGGCCTAGGGGCAGGCCAAGCCCAATATGCTGTCTCTTCATATAGGCCCTGAGAGGCCTTACCTGAGGACTGGGCTCAGGCTGAGGGTCACAATGTGTGTTTGTGACCAATGTGGCCCGCAAGCATGGGCTGGGCCTCATGGGCCACGCTTGTTTCAACTACACTGAACGTTGGACAACATGCCAACCACAAGGTTTCTTGCCATGGGGAAAGAGTTCTGATTTCTGCATCATTTTCATTCCTGGGCAGTGGTTGGAGATAAGGTCTAGGTTCTGGAGCCTGAAAACCGCAGTTGGGAAGAGATGACGACCTAAGGCCATGGCGGGTCCGATGTGCTCAGTGTGCAGCCAGCTGTCTGGGTGGGACCAGGAGGTCCAAGGCTCAGGCTGGGTCAGAAGGGGAAATAGTGCCCAGGTCAGCCTATATGTTTGGGGTACAGCCGAATGGCGTGCAGGTTGATCCTCATTTGCGGTTTCGGGGTAGCGCTGAGGGCAATGTTTTAATTCTGTAGGGCAGGCAGAGTGCGGCATTGTAGTTCTGGATTGCCAAACTGGAGGGCTTGTGGGCCAGTAGTCTGAGGACGGAGTCTGAGAACCCAAGCTAGGCCTAGGTTTCTGGGTGAGGATATGGCAGGCACAATCTACAGACCTCAATCGAGATCTCGTGCATCTGAAGTCAGGGCAAGGATCAGACGATCGCTCAGGTTGGACTTTCTGCCCTGATGGCCCTTTCTTGAAGGAGGTTGGATCACGAGGACATGGGGGTTTTCCCACGATGGGAGTTGTGAGAAGCTCCAAACTGCAAAGATTCTTCTGCAGGACAATTGAGACCTGTTGGTTGTCTCCAGTCCAACGATTCCGAGCAGGGTTCTAAGGATGGATGGCTGGGTAGCCCACCTCGCATTCCAATGGTCTCCAAGCAACAAGACAGGTTAGATCTGCTGGATGTGGGGGGCAACCGAGGAGGCTGAGTTGAAATGGACTCTCCTGTGGATGTGTCCTAATATGTTTTTGTGTCTATGGAGACCTTGGAATGAAGCGGTGGCCCTGGGGCCCTGAAGGGTTCTCCTAAACAGAGGCTTTGACACAGCTCCAACGTGCATGTTTCCCATGTGTAGATGAGATTTGTTCTGATGGGTGAGTCAAGAAACAGCCATATGCTGGTATTGAAATCCAGGCCTCTGAGGAGAGATGCCTGGAAACCAAGGCAATGGATCCGATTAGTGCCTAGGGGCCTGTTCGTTCCTTTTTACCTTTGGGGACATCAGTCTACGGGTCTGAGTGCAGGTAGGTGCTCAGATGGGCTCAGATTGCCCCTGTTTGTCCTGGGAAGCCACAACTATTGGGATGGCCTCAGGGACTTTGGAGGTTATCCTACTAGTAGGGTTGTGGCCATTGGAATGGGCACATACAATTCCCTTGGAGAGGGCAAGTACAGTCCTCAGGTTTGGCTCCAGGGCCCTGAGCCTGTAGGGTGTGTAGGCCTGAGCTGTTTGGACAGTTGTCTGAAAACACAAACTCGGCTTATGTTTTGGGTCATAGGTATGGCAGGACTGATCTACAGACCATGAGGAGAACACTTCGGGATATGAAAAAAGGGCGAGTGTGAGGCTCTTGCTCAAGTTTTTGTCTCTGGATATCGTGTCACTCATGGTCGTGAAATTGCCGGGTGACTTCATGGGAAATGGACGAGTCTTACTCTCTGGGGGTTCGGTCCCGTCCAAAGAGTTTGGGGTCATTCTTGGGATGCAAGAAGTCCATTTTTTTGTTGTTGTCGATTTGTTTCATTTTGTTTTTCAACCTCAGATGTCCCACCAAATGAGGGATTCCATAGTAGAGCCCTGGGGTGGGGCGACTGGACAACCAGAAATCTGGTTAAAAATTGGGGACTAGGGACATGTCAAGCCCATTATGACATCTAATGGTCCAGCCACTGAGAGGACTTACTAGAGGACAGGACTCACGCTGAGGTCACAATGCGTGTTTATGCTCTCGTCGCACTCAAGAATGGGCGGGGCCTCTGGGTGAATGCTGGTTTCTCCTACACTGAACGTTGGACAACTTGCCAACCACAAGGTTTCTTACCATGGGTCAGGAAAAGTTCTGATTTCTGCATCACAGTCACCCGTGGGCAGTGATTGGAGATAAGGTCTAGGTTCTGAAGCCTGAAAACTGAGGTAGGGAAGAGATGATGAACTAAGGCCATGGCGGGTCTGATGTGCTCAGCGTGCGGTCAGCTGTCTGGGTGTTGGTCAGCAGGTCCGGGCTCAGGTTGTGTCAGACAGTGCATTAGTGCCCAGGTTAGACTATATAATTTGGGTACATTCAAGTGCCGTGTAGGTTTATCCTCATTTAAGCTGCCTGGGCTGCTCATTAGGCAATATATTTTTTCTAGAGGGCAGGCAGAGTGCTTCATTGTCGGTCCGGAATTGCCAAATTTGAGGGCTTCGGGGCCAGGAGAGTGAGGACGGAAGTCTGAGAACACAAGCTAGACTTCGGATTCAGGGTGAGGGCACGGTAGGTACCCCCTACAGATCTGAACCAATATCTCATGCATCTGAAGTCAGGGCGAGGATCCGACGTTGGCTCAGGTTGGAGTTTCTGTGCATGACGGCCCCTTCATGAACGGAACGGAATCTCGAGGCCATGGAGGTTTTCCACGTTGGGAGATGTGGGATGCCCCCTTCAAGAATTCCTTCTGCGGGACAATTGAGACCTGTTGGACAGCTCCAGGACATCCCATATGGAATGACTCTAGAGCACCGTTCCAGGATGGATGCCTGGGAAGTCCGCCTCACCTTCCAATTGTCTCCTAGCAACAAGACAGTTTAGATCTAATGGATATGCGGGAGCAACCGGGGTGCCTGAGTTGAAATGCACTTTCCAGAGGATGGGTTCTAATGTGTTTTTGTGTCCATGAGGGCCTTGGAATGGGGAGGTGGCACCGGGACCCTGAAGTATTCTCCTAAGCTTTGGCATAGCTCCCATGCACAAGTTTCCTTGTGGAGACGAGATTTGTTCTGATGGGTGCCTCAGGAAATCCCCTCTGCTGGTATTGGAATCCAGGCTTTTGAGGAGACATGCCTGTAAACCAAAGCAATGGATCCGATAATGGCCTCGGGTCCTGTCTGGTTCAGTCTTCTTGGTATGAGTGGAGGTAGATGAGTGGAGGTAGATGCTCAGCCGGTATCAACCGCCCTTTTTTGTCCCGGGCGACCTACACTATTGGGATGGCCTCAGGGACTTTGGAGGGTTCTCCTAATTTGTACGATTTTTGACAATGGAATGGGCAGAATTCCCATGGATTGGGTGGGGGCAGTCCTAATGTGTGGCTCCAGGGGCCCCAGCCTGGAGGGAGTGTGGCCCAGGACTTTGAGGACAGAAGACTGAAAACACAAACTCAGCTTAAATTTGGGGACGTAGGTATGGCACGCCCGATCTACAATCCATGAGAAGAACTCTTCAGGATATGAAGAATGAGCGACTCTGAGGCGCTTGCTCAGGCTTTTGTCTCTGACATTTGTTTCAGCGATGGCCGTGGAATTTTGGGGAGATCTCATGGGCCATGGACGAATCTTCCTCTCTGTGGATTTGGCCCGATCCCAATTGTTTTTCGTCAATCTGTGGGATGGGAGGACTCCTTTCAGGTTTGTTACCTCAGGTGTCCCAACAAAAGAGGAATTCCAAAGCAGAGCCCTGTGGAAGAGTGAAGGGACAACCCGAACTATGGTTAAAAATTGGGGCCTAGGGGCATGGCAAGCCCAATATGCTGTCTCTTCATATAGGCCCTGAGAGGCCTTACCTGAGGACTGGGCTCAGGCTGAGGGTCACAATGTGTGTTTGTGACCAATGTGGCCCGCAAGCATGGGCTGGGCCTCAAGGGCCACGCTTGTTTCAACTACACTGAACGTTGGACAACATGCCAACCACAAGGTTTTTTGCCATGGGGAAAGAGTTCTGATTTCTGCATCATTTTCAAACCTGGGCAGTGGTTGGAGATAAGGTCTAGGTTCTGGAGCCTGAAAACCGCAGTTGGGAAGAGATGACGACCTCAGGCCATGGCGAGTCCGATGTGCTCAGTGTGCGGCCAGCTGTCTGGGTGGGACCAGGAGGTCCAGGCTCAGGCTGGGTCAGAAGGTGAAATAGTGCCCAGGTCAGCCTATATGTTTGGGGTACAGCCGAATGGCGTGCAGGTTGATCCTCATTTGCGGTTTCGGGGTAGCTCTGAGGGCAATGTTATAATTCTGTAGGGCAGGCAGAGTGCGGCATTGTAGTTCTGAATTGCCCAACTGGAGGGCTTGTGGGCCAGTAGTCTGACGACGGAGTCTGAGAAACCAAGCTAGGCCTAGGTTTCTGGGTGAGGATATGGCAGGCACAATCTACAGACCTCAATAGAGATCTTGTGCATCTGAAGTCAGGGCAAGGATCAGACGATCGCTCAGGTTGGACTTTCTGCCCTGATGGCCCTTTCTTGAAGGGGGTTGGATCACGAGGACATGGCGGTTTTCGCACGATGGGAGTTGTGAGAAGCTCCAAACTGCAAAGACTCTTCTGCAGGACAATTGAGCCCTGTTGGTTGGCTCCAGGCCAACGATTCCGAGCAGGGTTCTAAGGATGGATGGCTGGGTAGCCCACCTCGCATTCCAATTGTCTCCAAGCAACAAGACAGGTTAGATCTGCTGGATGTGGGGGGCAACCGAGGAGGCTGAGTTGAAAGGGACTCTCCTGTGGATGTGTCCTAATATGTTTTTGTGTCTATGGAGACCTTGGAATGAAGCGGTGGCCCTGGGGCCCTGAAGGGTTCTCCTAAAAGGAGGCTTTGACACAGCTCCAACGTGCATGTTTCCCATGTGTAGATGAGATTTGTTCTGATGGGTGAGTCAAGAAACAGCCATATGCTGGTATTGAAATCCAGGCCTCTGAGGAGAGATGCCTGGAAACCAAAGCAATGGATCCGATTAGTGCCTAGGGGCCTGTTCGTTCCTTTTTACCTCTGGGGACATCAGTCTACGGGTCTGAGTGCAGGTAGGTGCTCAGATGGGCTCAGATTGCCCCTGTTTGTCCTGGGAAGCCACAACTATTGGGATGGCCTCAGGGACTTTGGAGGTCATCCTACTAGTAGGGTTGTGGCCATTGGAATGGGCACATACAATTCCCTTGGAGAGGGCAAGTACAGTTCTCAGGTTTGGCTCCAGGGCCCTGAGCCTGTAGGGTGTGTAGGCCAGAGCTGTTTGGACAGTTGTCTGAAAACACAAACTCGGCTTATGTTTTGGGTCATAGGTATGGCAGGACTGATCTACAGACCATGAGGAGAACACTTCGGGATATGAAAAAAGGGCGAGTGTGAGGCTCTTGCTCAAGTTTTTGTCTCTGGATATCGTGTCACTCATGGTCGTGAAATTGCCGGGTGACTTCATGGGAAATGGACGAGTCTTACTCTCTGGGGGTTCGGTCCCGTCCAAAGAGTTTGGGGTCATTCTGGGGATGGAAGAAGTCCGTTTTTTTGTTGTTGTTGTCGATTTGTTTCATTTTGTTTTTCAACCTCAGGTGTCCCACCAAATGAGGGATTCCAGAGTAGAGCCCTGGGGTGGGGCGACTGGACAACCAGAAATCTGGTTAAAAATTGGGGACTAGGAACATGTCAAGCCCATTATGACATCTAATGGTCCAGCCACTGAGAGGACTTACTAGAGGACAGGACTCACGCTGAGGTCACAATGCGAGTTTATGCTCTCGTCGCACTCAAGAATGGGCGGGGCCTCTGGGTGAATGCTGGTTTCTCCTACACTGAACGTTGGACAACATGCCAACCACAAGGTTTCTTACCATGGGTCAGGAAGAGTTCTGATTTCTGCATCACAGTCACCCGTGGGCAGTGATTGGAGATAAGGTCTAGGTTCTGAAGCCTGAAAACTGAGGTAGGGAAGAGATGATGACCTAAGGCCATGGAGGGTCTGATGTGCTCAGCGTGCGGTCAGCTGTCTGGGTGTTGGTCAGCAGGTCTGGGCTCAGGTTGTGTCAGACAGTGCATTAGTGCCCAGGTTAGACTATATAATTTGGGTACATTCGAGTGCCGTGTAGGTTTATCTTCATTTAAGCTGCCTGGTCAGCTCATTAGGCAATATATTTTTTCTAGAGGGCAGGCAGAGTGCTTCATTGTCGGTCCGGAATTGCCAAACATGAGGGCTACGGGGCCAGGAGAGTGAGGACGGAAGTCTGAGAACACAAGCTAGACTTCGGATTCAGGGTGAGGGCACGGCAGGTACCCCCTGCAGATCTGAACCAATATCTCATGCATCTGAAGTCAGGGCGAGGATCCCACGTTGGCTCAGGTTGGAGTTTCTGTGCATGACGGCCCCTTCATGAAGAGAGCGGAATCTCGAGGCCATGGAGGTTTTCCACGTTGGGAGATGTGGGATGCCCCCTTCAAGGATTCCTTCTGCGGGACAATAGAGTCCTGTTGGACAGCTCCAGGACATCCCATATGGAATGACTCCAGAGCACCGTTCCAAAATGGATGCCTGGGACGTCCGCCTCGCCTTCCAATTCTCTCCTTGCAACAAGACAGTTTAGATCTAATGGATCTGCGGGAGCAACCGGGGTGGCTGAGTTGAAATGCACTTTCCAGAGGATGGGTCCTAACGTGTGTTTGTGTCCATGAGGGCCTTGGAATGGGGAGGTGGCACCGGGACCCTGAAGTATTCTCCTAAGCTTTGGCATAGCTCCCATGCACAAGTTTCCTTGTGAAGACGAGATTTGTTCTGATGGGTGCCTCAGGAAATCCCCTCTGCTGGAATTGGAATCCAGGCTTTTGGGGAGACATGCCTGTAAACCAAAGCAATGGATCCGATAATGGCCTCGGGTCCTGTCTGGTTCAATCTTCTTGGTATGAGTGGAGGTAGATGAGTGGAGGTAGATGCTCAGCCGGTATCAACCGCCCTTTTTTGTCCCGGGCGACCTACACTATTGGGATGGATTCAGAGACTTTGGAGGGTTCTCCTAATTTGTACGATTTTTGACAATGGAATGGGCAGAATTCCCAAGGATTGGGTGGGGGCATTCCTAATGTGTGGCTCCAGGGGCACCAGCCTGGAGGGAGTGTGGCCCAGGACTTTGAGGACAGAAGACTGAAAACACAAACTCAGCTTAAGTTTGGGGACGTAGGTATGGCACGCCCGATCTACAAACCATGAGAAGAACTCTTCAGGATATGAAGAATGAGCGAGTCTGAGGAGCTTGCTCAGGCTTTTGTCTCTGGATTTTGTTTCAGCGATGGCCGTGGAATGTTGGGGTGGTCTCATGGGCCATGGACGAATCTTCCTCTCTGTGGATTTGGCCCGATCCCAATTGTTTTTCGTCAATCTGTGGGATGGGAGGACTCCTTTCAGGTTTGTTACCTCAGGTGTCCCACCAAAAGAGGAAATCCAAAGCAGAGCCCTGGGGAAGAGTGAAGGGACAACCCTAACTATGGTTAAAAATTGGGGCCTGGGGGCATGGCAATCCCAATATGCTGTCTCTTCATATAGGCCCTGAGAGGCCTTACCTGAGGACTGGGCTCAGGCTGAGGGTCACAATGTGTGTTTGTGACCAATGTGGCCCGCAAGCATGGGGTGGTCCTCATGGGCCACGCTTGTTTCAACTACACTGAACGTTGGAAAACATGCCAACCACAAGGTTTTTTCCATGGGGAGAGAGTTCTGATTTCTGCATCATTTTCATCCCTGGGCAGTGGTTGGAGATAAGGTCTAGGTTCTGGAGCCTGAAAACCGCAGTTGGGAAGAGATGACGACCTAAGGCCATGGTGGGTCCGATGTGCTCAGTGTGCGGCCAGCTGTCTGGGTGGGACCAGGAGGTCCAGGCCCAGGCTGGGTCAGAAGGGGAAATAGTGCCCAGGTAAGCCTATATGTTTGGGGTACAGCCGAATGGCGTGCAGGTTGATCCTCATTTGCGGTTTCGGGGTAGCCCTGAGGGCAATGTTTTACTTCTGTAGGGCAGGCAGAGTGCGGCATTGTAGTTCTGGATTGCCCAACTGGAGGGCTTGTGGGCCAGTAGTCTGAGGACGGAGTCTGAGAACCCAAGCTAGGCCTAGGTTTCTGGGTGAGGATATGGCAGGCACAATCTACAGACCTCAATCGAGATCTCGTGCAACTGAAGTCAGGGCAAGGATCAGACGATCGCTCAGGTTGGACTTTCTGCCCTGATGGCCCTTTCTTGAAGGGGGTTGGATCACGAGGACATGGGGGTTTTCCCACGATGGGAGTTGTGAGAAGCTCTAAACTGCAAAGATTCTTCTGCAGGACAATTGAGACCTGTTGGTTGGCTCCAGGCCAACGATTCCGAGCAGGGTTCTAAGGATGGATGGCTGGGTAGCCCACCTCGCATTCCAATTGTCTCCAAGCAACAAGACAGGTTAGATCTGCTGGATGTGGGGGGCAACCGAGGAGGCTGAGTTGAAATGGACTCTTCTGTGGATGTGTCCTAATATGTTTTTGTGTCTATGGAGACCTTGGAATGAAGCGGTGGCCCTGGGGCCCTGAAGGGTTCTCCTAAACAGAGGCTTTGACACAGCTCCAACGTGCATGTTTCCCATGTGTAGATGAGATTTGTTCTGATGGGTGAGTCAAGAAACAGCCATATGCTGGTATTGAAATCCAGGCCTCTGAGGAGAGATGCCTGGAAACCAAAGCAATGGACCCGATTAGTGCCTAGGGGCCTGTTCGTTTTTTTTTACCTCTGGGGACATCAGTCTACGGGTCTGAGTGCAGGTAGGTGCTCAGATGGGCTCAGATTGCCCCTGTTTGTCCTGGGAAGCCACAACTATTGGGATGGCCTCAGGGACTTTGGAGGTTATCCTATTAGTAGGGTTGTGGCCATTGGAATGGGCACATACAATTCCCTTGGGGAGGGCAAGTACAGTCCTCAGGTTTGGCTCCAGGGCCCTGAGCCTGTAGGGTGTGTAGGCCAGAGCTGTTTGGACAGTTGTCTGAAAACACAAACTCGGCTTATGTTTTGGGTCATAGGTATGGCAGGACTGATCTACAGACCATGAGGAGAACACTTCGGGATATGAAAAAAGGGCGAGTGTGAGGCTCTTGCTCAAGTTTTTGTCTCTGGATATCGTGTCACTCATGGTCGTGAAATTGCCGGGTGACATCATGGGAAATGGACGTGTCTTACTCTCTGGGGGTTCGGTCCCGTCCAAAGAGTTTGGGGTCATTCTGGGGATGGAAGAAGTCCGTTTTTTTGTTGTTGTTGTCGATTTATTTCATTTTGTTTTTCAACCTCAGATGTCCCACCTATTGAGGGATTCCAGAGTAGAGCCCTGGGGTGGGGCGAGTGGACAACCAGAAATCTGGTTAAAAATTGGGGACTAGGGACATGTCAAGCCCATTATGACATCTAATGGTTCAGCCACTGAGAGGACTTACTAGAGGACAGGACACACGCTGAGGTCACAATGCGTGTTTATGCTGTCTTCGCACTCAAGAATGGGCGGGGCCTCAAGGTGAATGCTGGTTTCTCCTACACTGAACTTTGGACAACATGCCAACCACAAGGTTTCTTGCCATGGGTCAGGAAGAGTTCTGATTTTTGCATCACAGTCACCCGTAGGCAGTGATTGGAGATAAGGTCTAGGTTCTGAAGCCTGAAAACTGAAGTAGGGAAGAGATGATGACCTAAGGCCATGGCGGGTCTGATGTGCTCAGCGTGCGGTCAGCTGTCTGGGTGTTGGTCAGCAGGTCCGGGCTCAGGTTGTGTCAGACAGTGCATTAGTGCCCAGGTTAGACTATATAATTTGGGTACATTCGAGTGCCGTGTAGGCTTATCCTCATTTAAGCTGCCTGGGCTGCTCATTAGGCCATATATTTTTTCTAGAGGGCAGGCAGAGTGCTTCATTGTCGGTACGGAATTGCCAAACTTGAGGGCTTCGGGGCCAGGAGAGTGAGGACGGAAGTCTGAGAACACAAGCTAGACTTCGGATTCAGGGTGAGGGCACGGCAGGTACCCCCTGCAGATCTGAACCAATATCTCATGCATCTGAAGTCAGGGCGAGGATCCGACGTTGGCTCAGGTTGGAGTTTCTGTGCATGACGGCCCCTTCATTAAGGGAGCGGAATCTCGAGGCCATGGAGGTTTTCCACGTTGGGAGATGTGGGATGCCCCCTTCAAGGATTCCTTCTGTGGGACAATTGAGACCTGTTGGACAGCTCCAGGACATCCCATATGGAATGACTCCAGAGCACCGATCCAGGATGGATGCCTGGGAAGTCCGCCTCGCCTTCCAATTGTCTCCTAGCAACAAGACAGTTTAGATCTAATGGATCTGCGGGAGCAACCGGGATGGCTGAGTTGAAATGCACATTCCAGAGGATGGGTCCTAACGTGTATTTGTGTCCATGAGGGCCTTGGAATGGGTAGGTGGCACCGGGACCCTGAAGTATTCTACTAAGCTTTGGCTTAGCTCCCATGCACAAGTTTCCTTGTGGAGACGAGATTTGTTCTGATGAGTGCCTCAGGAAATCCCCTCTGCTGGTATTGGAATCCAGGCTTTTGAGGAGACATGCCTGTAAACCAAAGCAATGGATTCGATAATGGCCTCGGGTCCTGTCTGGTTCAATCTCCTTGGTATGAGTGGAGGTAGATGAGTGGAGGTAGATGCTCAGCCGGTATCAACCGCCCATTTTTTGTCCCGGGCGACCTACACTATTGGGATGGCCTCAGGGACTTTGGAGGGTTCTCCTAATTTGTACGATTTTTGACAATGGAATGGGCAGAATTGCCATGGATTGGGTGGGGGCAGTCCTAATGTGTGGCTCCAGGGGCCCCAGCCTGGAGGGAGTGTGGCCCAGGACTTTGAGGACAGAAGACTGAAAACACAAACTCAGCTTAAGTTTGGGGACGTAGGTATGGCACGCCCGATCTACAAACCATGAGAAGAACTCTTCAGGATATGAAGAATGAGCGAGTCTGAGGCGCTTGCTCAGGCTTTTTTCTCTGGATTTTGTTTCTGCGATGGCCGTGGAATGTTGGGGAGGTCTCATGGGCCATGGACGAATCTTCCTCTCTGTGGATTTGGCCAGATCCCAATTGTTTTTCGTCAATCTGTGGGATGGGAGGACTCCTTTCAGGTTTGTTACCTCAGGTGTCCCACCAAAAGAGGAATTCCAAAGCAGAGCCCTGGGGAAGAGTGAAGGGACAACCCGAACTATGGTTAAAAATTGGGGCCTAGGGGCATGGCAAGCCTAATATGCTGCCTCTTCATATAGGCCCTGAGAGGCCTTACCTGAGGACTGGGCTCAGGCTGAGGGTCACAATGTGTGTTTGTGACCAATGTGGCCCGCAAGCATGGGCTGGGCCTCATGGGCCACGCTTGTTTCAACTACACTGAACGTTGGACAACATGCCAACCACAAGGTTTCTTGCCATGGGGAAAGAGTTCTGATTTCAGCATCATTTTCAAACCTGGGCAGTGTTGGAGATAAGGCCTAGGTTCTGGAGCCTGAAAACCGCAGTTGGGAAGAGATGACGACCTAAGGCCATGGCGGGTCCGATGTGCTCAGTGTGCGGACAGCTGTCTGGGTGGGACCAGGAGGTCCAGGCTCAGGCTGGGTCAGAAGGTGAAATAGTGCCCAGGTCAGCCTATATGTTTGGGGTACAGCCGAATGGCGTGCAGGTTGATCCTCATTTGGGGATTCGGGGTAGCCCTGAGGGCAATGTTTTATTTCTGTACGCAGGCAGAGTGCGGCATTGTAGTTCTGGATTGCCAAACTGGAGGGCTTCTGGGCCAGTAGTCTGAGGATGGAGTCTGAGAACCCAAGCTAGGCCTAGGTTTCTGGGTGAGGATATGGCAGGCACAGTCAACAGACCTCAATCGAGATCTCGTGCATCTGAAGTCAGGGCAAGGATCAGACGATCGCTCAGGTTGGACTTTCTGCCCTGATGGCCCTTTCTTGAAGGGAATTGGATCACGAGGACATGGGGGTTTTCCCACGATGGGAGTTGTGAGAAGCTCCAAACTGCAAAGATTCTTCTGCAGGACAATTGAGACCTGTTGGTTGGCTCCAGGCCAACGATTCCGAGCAGGGTTCTAAGGATGGATGGCTGGGTAGCCCACTTCGCATTCCAATTGTCTCCAAGCAACAAGACAAGTTAGATCTTCTGGATGTGGCGGTAACCGAGGAGGCTGAGTTGAAATGGACTCTCCTGTGGATGTGTCCTAATATGTTTTTGTGTCTATGGAGACCTTGGAATGAAGCGGTGGCCCTGGGGCCCTGAAGGGTTCTCCTAAACAGAGGCTTTGACACAGCTCCAACGTGCATGTTTCCCATGTGTAGATGAGATTTGTTCTGATGGGTGAGTCAAGAAACAGCCATATGCTGGTATTGAAATCCAGGCCTCTGAGGAGAGATGCCTGGAAACCAAAGCAATGGATCCGATTAGTGCCTAGGGGCCTGTTCGTTCCTTTTTACCTCTGGGGACATCAGTCTACGGGTCTGAGTGCAGGTAGGTGCTCAGATGGGCTCAGATTGCCCCTGTTTGTCCTGGGAAGCCACAAATATTGGGATGGCCTCAGGGACTTTGGAGGTTATCCTACTAGTAGGGTTGTGGCCATTGGAATGGGCACATACAATTCCCTTGGAGAGGGCAAGTACAGTCCTCAGGTTTGGCTCCAGGGCCCTGAGCCTGTCGGGTGTGTAGGCCAGAGCTGTTTGGACAGTTGTCTGAAAACACAAACTCGGCTTATGTTTTGGGTCATAGGTATGGCAGGACTGATCTACAGACCATGAGGAGAACACTTCGGGATATGAAAAAAGGGCGAGTGTGAGGCTCTGGCTCAAGTTTTTGTCTCTGGATATCGTGTCACTCATGGTCGTGATATTGCCGGGTGACATCATGAGAAATGGACGAGTCTTACTCTCTGGGGGTTCGGTCCCGTCCAAAGAGTTTGGGGTCATTCTGGGGATGGAAGAAGTCCGTTTTTTGTTGTTGTTGTCGATTTATTTCATTTTGTTTTTCAAACTCAGATGTCCCACCAAATGAGGGATTCCAGAGTAGAGCTTTGGGGTGGGGCGACTGGACAACCAGAAATCTGGTTAAAAATTGGGGACTAGGGACATGTCAAGCCCATTTTGACATCTAAAGGTCCAGCCACTGAGAGGACTTACTAGAGGACAGGACTCACGCTGAGGTCACAATGCGTGTTTATGCTCTCGTCCCACTCAAGAATGGGCGGGGCCTCAGGGTGAATGCTGGTTTCTCCTACACTGAACGTTGGACAACATGCCAACCACAAGGTTTCTTGCCATGGGTCAGGAAGAGTTCTGATTTCTGCATCACAGTCACCCGTGGGCAGTGATTGGAGATAAGGTCTAGGTTCTGAAGCCTGAAAACTGAGGTAGGGAAGAGATGATGACCTAAGGCCATGGCGGGTCTGATGTGCTCAGCGTGCGGTCAGCTGTCTGTGTGTTGGTCAGCAGGTCCGGGCTCAGGTTGTGTCAGACAGTGCATTAGTGCCCAGGTTAGACTATATAATTTGGGTACATTCGAGTGCCGTGTAGGTTTATCCTCATTTAAGCTGCCTGGGCTGCTCATTAGGCAATATATTTTTTCTAGAGGACATGGCAGAGTGCTTCATTGTCGGTCCGCAATTGCCAAACTTGAGGGCTTCGGGGCCAGGAGAGTGAGGACGGAAGTCTGAGAACACAAGCTAGACTTCGGATTCAGGGTGAGGGCACGGCAGGTACCCCCTGCAGATCTGAACCAACATCTCATGCATCTGAAGTCAGGGCGAGTATCCCACGGTGGCTCAGGTTGGAGTTTCTGTGCATGACGGCCCCTTCATGAAGAGAGCGGAATCTCGAGGCCATGGAGGTTTTCCACGTTGGGAGATGTGGGATGCCCCCTTCAAGGATTCCTTCTGCGGGAGAATTGAGACCTGTTGGACAGCTCCAGGACATCCCATATGGAATGACTCCAGAGCACCGTTCGAGGATGGATGCCTGGGAAGTCCGCCTCGCCTTCCAATTGTCTCCTAGCAACAAGACAGTTTAGATCTAATGGATCTGCGGGAGCAACCGGGGTGGCTGAGTTGAAATGCACTTTCCAGAGGATGGGTCCTAACGTGTGTTTCTGTCCATGAGGGCCTTGGAATGGGGAGGTGGCACCGGGACCCTGAAGTATTCTCCTAAGCTTTGGCATACTCCCATGCACAAGTTTCCTTGTGGAGACGAGATTTATTCTGATGGGTGCCTCAGGAAATCCCCTCTGCTGGTATTGGAATGCAGGCTTTTGAGGAGACATGCCTGTAAACCAAAGCAATGGATCCGATAATGGCCTCGGGTCCTGTCTGGTTCAATCTTCTTGGTATGAGTGGAGGTAGATGAGTGGAGGTAGATGCTCAGCCGGTATCAACCGCCCTTTTTTGTCCCGGGCGACCTACACTATTGGGATGGCCTCAGGGACTTTGGAGGGTTCTCCTAATTTGTACGATTTTTGACAATGGAATGGGCAGAATTCCCATGGATTGGGTGGGGGCAGTCCTAATGTGTGGCTCCAGGGGCCCCAGCTTGGAGGGAGTGTGGCCCAGGACTTTGAGGACAGAAGACTGAAAGCACAAACTCAGCTTAAGTTTGGGGACGTAGGTATGGCACGCCCGATCTACAAACCATGAGAAGAACTCTTCAAGACATGAAGAATGAGCGAGTCTGATGCGCTTGCTCAGGCTTTTGTCTCTGGATTTTGTTTCAGCGATGGCCGTGGAATGTTGGGGAGGTCTCATGGGCCATGGACGAATCTTCCTCTCTGTGGATTCGGCCCGATCCCAATTGTTTTTCGTCATTCTGTGGGATGGGAGGACTCCTTTCAGGTTTGTTACCTCAGGTGTCCCACCAAAAGAGGAATTCCAAAGCAGAGCCCTGGGGAAGAGTGAAGGGACAACCCGAACTATGGTTAAAAATTGGGGCCTAGGGGCATGGCAAGCCTAATATGCTGTCTCTTCATATAGGCCCTGAGAGGCCTTACCTGAGGACTGGGCTCAGGCTGAGGGTCACAATGTGTGTTTGTGACCAATGTGGCGCGCAAGCATGGGCTGGGCCTCATGGGCCACGCTTGTTTCAACTACACTGAACGTTGGACAACATGCCAACCACAAGGTTTCTTGCCATGGGGAAAGAGTTCTGATTTCTGCATCATTTTCAAACTGGGCAGTGGTTGGTGATAAGGTCTAGGTTCTGGAGCCTGAAAACCGCAGTTGGGAAGAGATGACGACCTAAGGCCATGGCGGGTCCGATGTGCTCAGTGTGCGGCCAGCTTTCTGGGTGGGACCAGGAGGTCCAGGCACAGGCTGGGTCAGAAGGGGAAATAGTGCCCAGGTCAGCCTATATGTTTGGGGTACAGCTGAATGGCGTGCAGGTAGGTCCTCATTTGGGGTTTCGGGGTAGCCCTGAGGGCAATGTTTTACTTCTGTAGGGCAGTCAGAGTGCGGCATTGTAGTTCTGGATTGCCCAACTGGAGGGCTTGTGGGCCAGTAGTCTGAGGACGGAGTCTGAGAACCCAAGCTAGGACTAGGTTTCTGGGTGAGGATATGGCAGGCACAATCTAGAGACCTCAATCGAGATCTCGTGCATCTGAAGTCAGGGCAAGGATCAGACGATCGCTCAGGTTGGACTTTCTGCCCTGATGGCCCTTTCTTGAAGGGGGTTGGATCACGAGGACATGGGGGTTTTCCCACGATGGGAGTTATGAGAAGCTCCAAACTGCAAAGATTCTTCTGCAGGACTATTGAGACCTGTTGGTTGGCTCCAGGCCAACGATTCCGAGCAGGGTTCTAAGGATGGATGGCTGGGTAGCCCACCTCGCATTCCAATTGTCTCCAAGCAACAAGACAGGTTAGATCTGCTGGATGTGGGGGGCAACCGAGGAGGCTGAGTTGAAATGGACTCTCCTGTGGATGTGTCCTAATATGTTTTTGTGTCTATGGAGACCTTGGAATGAAGCGGTGGCCCTGGGGCCCTGAAGGGTTCTCCTAAACAGAGGCTTTGACACAGCTCCAACGTGCATGTTTCCCATGTGTAGATGAGATTTGTTCTGATGGGTGAGTCAAGAAACAGCCATATGCTGGTATTGAAATCCAGGCCTCTGAGGAGAGATGCCTGGAAACCAAAGCAATGGATCCGATTAGTGCCTAGGGGCCTGTTCGTTCCTTTTTACCTCTGGGGACATCAGTCTACGGGTCTGAGTGCAGTTAGGTGCTCAGATGGGCTCAGATTGCCCCTGTTTGTCCTGGGAAGCCACAACTATTGGGATGGCCTCAGGGACGTTGGAGGTTGTCCTACTAGTAGGGTTGTGGCCATTGGAATGGGCACATACAATTCCCTTGGAGAGGGCAAGTACAGTCCTCAGGTTTGGCTCCAGGGCCCTGAGCCTGTAGGGTGTGTAGGCCAGAGCTGTTTGGACAGTTGTCTGAAAACACAAACTCGGCTTATGTTTTGGGTCATAGGTATGGCAGGACTGATCTACAGACCATGAGGAGAACACTTCGGGATATGAAAAAAGGGCGAGTGTGAGGCTCTTGCTCAAGTTTTTGTCTCTGATTATTGTGTCACTCATGGTCGTGAAATTGCCGGGTGACTTCATGGGAAATGGACGAGTCTTACTCTCTGGGGGTTCGGTCCCGTCCAAAGAGTTTGGGGTCATTCTGGGGATGGAAGAAGTCCGTTTTTTTGTTGTTGTTGTCGATTTGTTTCATTTTGTTTTTCAAACTCAGATGTCCCACCAAATGAGGGATTCCAGAGTAGAGCCCTGGGGTGGGGCGACTGGACAACCAGAAATCTGGTTAAAAATTGGGGACTAGGGACATGTCAAGCCCATTATGACATGTAATGGTCCAGCCACTGAGAGGACTTACTAGAGGACAGGACTCACGCTGAGGTCACAATGCGTGTTTATGCTCTCGTCGCACTCAAGAATGGGCGGGGCCTCAGGGAGAATGCTGGTTTCTGCTACACTGAACGTTGGACAACATGCCAACCACAAGGTTTCTTGCCATGGGTCAGGAAGAGTTCTGATTTCTGCATCACAGTCACCCGTGCGCAGTGATTGGAGATAAGGTCTAGGTTCTGAAGCCTGAAAACTGAGGTAGGGAAGAGATGATGACCTAAGGCCATGGCGGGTCTGATGTGCTCAGCGTGCGGTCAGCTGTCTGGGTGTTGGTCAGCAGGTCCGGGCTCAGGTTGTGTCAGACACTGCATTAGTGCCCAGGTTAGACTATATAATTTGGGTACATTCGAGTGCCGTGTAGGTTTATCTTCATTTAAGCTGCCTGGCCTGCTCATTAGGCAATATATTTTTTCTAGAGGGCAGGCAGAGTGCTTCATTGTCGGTCCGGAATTGCCAAACTTGAGGGCTTCGGGGCCAGGAGAGTGAGGACGGAAGTCTGAGAACACAAGCTAGACTTCGGATTCAGGGTGAGGGCACGGCAGGTACCCCGTGCAGATCTGAACCAATATCTCATGCATCTGAAGTCAGGGTGAGGATCCGACGTTGGCTCAGGTTGGAGTTTCTGTGCATGACGGCCCCTTCATGAAGGGAGCGGAATCTCGAGGCCATGGAGGTTTTCCACGTTGGGAGATGTGGGATGCCCCCTTCAAGGATTCCTTCTGCGGGACTATTGAGACCTGTTGGACAGCTCCAGTTCATCCCTTATGGAATGACTCCAGAGCACCGTTCCAGGATGGATGCCTGGGAAGTCCGCCTCGCCTTCCAATTGTCTCCTAGCAACAAGACAGTTTAGATCTAATGGATCTGCGGGAGCAACCGGGGTGGCTGAGTTGAAATGCACTTTTCAGAGGATGGGTCCTAACGTGTGTTTGTGTCCATGAGGGCCTTGGAATGGGGAGGTGGCACCGGGACCCTGAAGTATTCTCCTAAGCTTTGGCATAGCTCCCATGCACAAGTTTCCTTGTGGAGACGAGATTTGTTCTGATGGGTGCCTCAGGAAATCCCCTCTGCTGGTATTGGAATCCAGGCTTTTGAGGAGACATGCCTGTAAACCAAAGCAATGGATCCGATAATGGCCTCGGGTCCTGTCTGGTTCAATCTTCTTGGTATGAGTGGAGGTAGATGAGTGGAGGTAGATGCTCAGCCGGTATCAACCGCCCTTTTTTGTCCCGGGCGACCTACACTATTGGGATGGCCTCGGGGACTTTGGAGGGTTCTCCTAATTTGTACGATTTTTGACAATGGAATGGGCAGAATTCCCATGGATTGGGTGGGGGCATTCCTAATGTGTGGCTCCAGGGGCCCCAGCCTGGAGGGAGTGTGGCCCTGGACTTGGAGGACAGAAGACTGAAAACACAAACTCAGCTTAAGTGTGGGCACGTAGGTATGGCACGCACGATCTACAAACCATGAGAAGAACTCTTCATGATATGAAGAATGAGCGAGTCTGAGGAGTTGCTCAGGCTTTTGTCTCTGGATTTTGTTTCAGCGATGGCCGTGGAATGTTGGGGCGGTCTCATGGGCCATGGACGAATCTTCCTCTCAGTTGATTTGACCCGATCCCAATTGTTTTTCGTCAATCTGTGGGATGGGAGGACACCTTTCAGGTTTGTTACCTCAGGTGTCCCACCTAAAGAGGAATTCCAAAGCAGAGCCCTGGGGAAGAGTGAAGGGACAACCCGAACTATGGTTAAAATTTGGGGCCTAGGGGCATGGCAAGCCCAATATGCTGTCTCTTCATATAGGCCCTGAGAGGCCTTACCTGAGGACTGGGCTCAGGCTGAGTGTCACAATGTGTGTTTGTGACCAATGTGGCCCGCAAGCATGGGCTGGGCCTCATGGGCCACGCTTGTTTCAACTACACTGAACGTTGGACAACATGCCAACCACAAGGTTTCTTGCCATGGGGAAAGAGTTCTGATTTCTGCATCATTTTCAACCCTGGGCAGTGGTTGGAGATAAGGTCTAGGTTCTGGAGCCTGAAAACCGCAGTTGGGAAGAGATGACGACCTAAGGCCATGGTGGGTCCGATGTGCTCAGTGTGCGGCCAGCTGTCTGGGTGGGACCAGGAGGTCCAGGCTCAGGCTGGGTCAGAAGGGGAAATAGTGCCCAGGTCAGGCTATATGTTTGGGGTACAGCCGAATGGCGTGCAGGTTGATCCTCATTTGCGGTTTCGGGGTAGCCCTGAGGGCAATGTTTTACTTCTGTAGGGCAGGCAGAGTGCGGCATTGTAGTTCTGGTTTGCCCAACTGGAGGGCTTGTGGGCCAGTAGTCTGAGGACGGAGTCTGAGAACCCAAGCTAGGCCTAGGTTTCTGGGTGAGGATATGGCAGGCACAATCTACAGACCTCAATCAAGATCACGTGCATCTGAAGTCAGGGCAAGGATCAGACGATCGCTCAGGTTGGACTTTCTGCCCTGATGGCCCTTTCTTGAAGGGGGTTGGATCACGAGGACATGGCGGTTTTCGCACGATGGGAGTTGTGAGAAGCTCCAAACTGCAAAGACTCTTCTGCAGGACAATTGAGACCTGTTGGTTGGCTCCAGGCCAACGATTCCGAGCAGGGTTCTAAGGATGGATGGCTGGGTAGCCCACCTCGCATTCCAATTGTCTCCAAGCAACAAGACAGGTTAGATCTGCTGGATGTGGGGGGCAACCGAGGAGGCTGAGTTGAAATGGACTCTCCTGTGGATGTGTCCTAATATGTTTTTGTGTCTATGGAGACCTTGGAATGAAGCGGTGGCCCTGGGGCCCTGAAGGGTTCTCCTAAAAGGAGGCTTTGACACAGCTCCAACGTGCATGTTTCCCATGTGTAGATGAGATTTGTTCTGATGGGTGAGTCAAGAAACAGCCATATGCTGGTATTGAAATCCAGGCCTCTGAGGAGAGATGCCTGGAAACCAAAGCAATGGATCCGATAAGTGCCTAGGGGCCTGTTCGTTCCTTTTTACCTCTGGGGACATCAGTCTACGGGTCTGAGTGCAGGTAGGTGCTCAGATGGGCTCAGATTGCCCCTGTTTGTCCTGGGAAGCCACAACTCTTGGGATGGCCTCAGGGACATTGGAGGTTATCCTACTAGTAGGGTTGTGGCCATTGGAATGGGCACATACAATTCCCTTGGAGAGGGCAAGTACAGTTCTCAGGTTTGGCTCCAGGGCCCTGAGCCTGTAGGGTGTGTAGGCCAGAGCTGTTTGGACAGTTGTCTGAAAACACAAACTCGGCTTATGTTTTGGGTCATAGGTATGGCAGGACTGATCTACAGACCATGAGGAGAACACTTCGGGATATGAAAAAAGGGCGAGTGTGAGGCTCTTGCTCAAGTTTTTGTCTCTGGATATCGTGTCATTCATGGTCGTGAAATTGCCGGGTGACTTCATGGGAAATGGACGAGTCTTAGTCTCTGTGGGTTCGGTCCCCTCCAAAGAGTTTGTGGTCATTCTGGGGATGGAATAAGTCCGTTTTTTTGTTGTTGTTGTCGATTTGTTTCATTTTGTTTTTCAACCTCAGATGTCCCACAAATGAGGGATTCCAGAGGAAGCCCTGGGGTGGGGCGACTGGACAACCAGAAATCTGGTTAAAAATTGGGGACTAGGGACATGTCAAGCCCATTATGACATCTAATGGTCCAGCCACTGAGAGGACTTACTAGAGGACAGGACTCACGCTGAGGTCACAATGCGTGTTTATGCTCTCGTCGCACTCAAGAATGGGCGGGGCCTCAGGGTGAATGCTGGTTTCTCCTACACTGAACGTTGGACAACATGCCAACCACAAGGTTTCTTTCCATGGGTCAGGAAGAGTTCTGATTTCTGCATCACAGTCACCCGTGCGCAGTGATTGGAGATAAGGTCTAGGTTCTAAAGCCTGAAAACTGAGGTAGGGAAGAGATGATGACCTAAGGCCATGGCGGGTCTGATGTGCTCAGCGTGCGGTCACCTTTCTGGGTGTTGGTCAGCAGGTCAGGGCTCAGGTTGTGTCAGTGCATTAGTGCCCAGGTTAGACTATATAATTTGGGTACATTCGAGTGCCGTGTAGGTTTATCCTCATTTAAGCTGCCTGGGCTGCTCATTAGGCAATATATTTTTTCTAGAGGGCAGGCAGAGTGCTTCATTGTCGGTCCGGAATTGCCAAACTTGAGGGCTTCCGGGCCAGGAGAGTGAGGACAGAAGTCTGAGAACACAAGCTAGACTTCGGATTCAGGGTGAGGGCACGGCAGGTACTCCCTGCAGATCTGAACCAATATCTCCTGCATCTGAAGTCAGGGCGAGGATCCCACGTTGGCTCAGGTTGGAGTTTCTGTGCATGACGGCCCCTTCATGAAGGGAGCGGAATCTCGAGGCCATGGAGGTTTTCCACGTTGGGAGATGTGGGATGCCCCCTTCAAGGATTCCTTCTGCGGGACAATTGAGACCTGTTGGACAGCTCCAGGACATCCCATATTGAATGACTCCAGAGCACCGTTCCAGGATGGATGCCTGGGAAGTCCGCCTCGCCTTCCAATTGTCTCCTAGCAACAAGACAGTTTAGATCTAATGGATCTGCGGGAGCAACCGGGGTGGCTGAGTTGAAATGCACTTTCCAGAGGATGGGTCCTAACGTGTATTTGTGTCCATGAGGGCCTTGGAATGGGGAGGTGGCACCGGGACCCTGAAGTATTCTCCTAAGCTTTGGCATAGCTCCAATGCACAAGTTTCCTTGTGGAGACGAGATTTGTTCTGATGGGTGCCTCAGGAAATCCCCTCTGCTGGTATTGGAATGCAGGCTTTTGAGGAGACATGCCTGTAAACCAAAGCAATGGATCCGATAATGGCCTCGGGTCCTGTCTGGTTCAATCTTCTTGGTATGAGTGGAGGTAGATGAGTGGAGGTAGATGCTCAGCCGGTATCAACCGCCCTTTTTTGTCCCGGGCGACCTACACTATTGGGATGGCCTCAGGGACTTTGGAGGGTTCTCCTAATTTGTACGATTTTTGACAATGGAATGGGCAGAATTCCCACGGATGGGTGGGGGCAGTCCTAATGTGTGGCTCCAGGGGCCCCAGCCTGGAGGGAGTGTGGCCCAGGACTTTGAGGACAGAAGACTGAAAACACAAACTCAGCTTAAGTGTGGGGATGTATGTATGGCACGCCCGATCTACAAACCATGAGAAGAACTCTTCAGGATATGAAGAATGAGCGAGTCTGAGTCGCAAGCTCAGGCTTTTGTCTCTGGATTTTGTTTCAGCGATGGCCGTGGAATGTTGGGGAGGTCTCATGGGCCATGGACGAATCTTCCTCTCTGTGGATTTGACCCGATCCCAATTGTTTTTCGTCAATCTGTGGGATGGGAGGACACCTTTCAGGTTTGTTACCTCAGGTGTCCCACCAAAAGAGGAATTCCAAAGCAGAGCCCTGGGGAAGAGTGAAGGGACAACCCGAACTATGGTTAAAAATTGGGGCCTAGGGGCATGGCAAGCCCAATATGCTGTCTCTTCATATAGGCCCAGAGAGGCCTTACCTGAGGACTGGGCTCAGGCTGAGTGTCACAATGTGTGTTTGTGACCAATGTGGCTCGCAAGCATGGGCTGGGCCTCATGGGCCACGCTTGTTTCAACTACACTGAACGTTGGACAACATGCCAACCACAAGGTTTCTTGCCATGGGGAAAGAGTTCTGATTTCTGCATCATTTTCAACCCTGGGCAGTGGTTGGAGATAAGGTCTAGGTTCTGGAGCCTGAAAACCGCAGTTGGGAAGAGATGACGACCTAAGGCCATGGCGGGTCCGATGTGCTCAGTGTGCGGCCAGCTGTCTGGGTGGGACCAGGAGGTCCAGGCTCAGGCTGGGTCAGAAGGGGAAATAGTGCCCAGGTCAGCCTATATGTTTGGGGTACAGCCGAATGGCGTACAGGTTGATCCTCATTTGCGGTTTCGGGGTAGCCCTGAGGGCAATGTTTTACTTCTGTAGCGCAGGCAGAGTGCGGCATTGTAGTTCTGGATTGCCCAACTGGAGGGCTTGTGGGCCAGTAGTCTGAGGACGGAGTCTGAGAACCCAAGCTAGGCCTAGGTTTCTGGGTGAGGATATGGCAGGCACAATCTACAGACCTCAATAGAGATCTCGTGCATCTGAAGTCAGGGCAAGGATCAGACGATCGCTCAGGTTGGACTTTCTGCCCTGATGGCCCTTTCTTGAAGGGGGTTGGATCACGAGGACATGGGGGTTTTCCCACGATGGGAGTTGTGAGAAGCTCCAAACTGCAAAGATTCTTCTGCAGGACAATTGAGACCTGTTGGTTGGCTACAGGCCAACGATTCCGAGCAGGGTCCTAAGGATGGATGGCTGGGTAGCCCACCTCGCATTCTAATTGTCTCCAAGCAACAAGACAGGTTAGATCTGCTGGATGTGGGGGGCAACGGAAGAGGCTGAGTTGAAATGGACTCTCCTGTGGATGTGTCCTAATATGTTTTTGTGTCTATGGAGACCTTGGAATGAAGCGGTGGCCCTGGGGCCCTGAAGGGTTCTCCTAAACAGAGGCTTTGACACAGCTCCAACGTGCATGTTTCCCATGTGTAGATGAGATTTGTTCTGATGGGTGAGTCAAGAAACAGCCATATGCTGGTATTGAAATCCAGGCCTCTGAGGAGAGATGCCTGGAAACCAAAGCAATGGATCCGATTAGTGCCTAGGGGCCTGTTCGTTCCTTTTTACCTCTGGGGACATCAGTCTACGGGTCTGAGTGCAGGTAGGTGCTCAGATGGGCTCAGATTGCCCCAGTTTGTCCTGGGAAGCCACAACTATTGGGATGGCCTCAGGGACTTTGGAGGTTATCCTACTAGTAGGGTTGTGGCCATTGGAATGGGCACATACAATTCCCTTGGAGAGGGCAAATACAGTCCTCAGGTTTGGCTCCAGGGCCCTGAGCCTATAGGGTGTGTAGGCCAGAGCTGTTTGGACAGTTGTCTGAAAACACAAACTCGGCTTATGTTTTGGGTCATAGGTATGGCAGGACTGATCTACAGACCATGAGGAGAACACTTTGGGATATGAAAAAAGGGCGAGTGTGAGGCTCTTGCTCAAGTTTTTGTCTCTGGATATCGTGTCACTCATGGTCGTGAAATTGCTGGGTGACTTCATGGAAATGGACGAGTCTTATTCTCTGGGGGTTCGGTCGCGTCCAAAGAGTTTGGGGTCATTCTGGGGATGGAAGAAGTCCGTTTTTTTGTTGTTGTTGTCGATTTGTTTCATTTTGTTTTTCAACCTCAGATGTCCCACCAAATGAGGGATTCCAGAGTAGAGCCCTGGGGTGGGGCGACTGGACAACCAGAAATCTGGTTAAAAATTGGGGACTAGGGACATGTAAAGCCCATTATGACATCTAATGGTCCAGCCACTGAGAGGACTTACTAGAGGACAGGACTCACGCTGAGGTCACAATGCGTGTTTATGCTCTCGTCGCACTCAAGAATGTGCGGGGCCTCAGGGTGAATGCTGGTTTCTCCTACACTGAACGTTGGACAACATGCCAACCACAAGGTTTCTTTCCATGGGTCAGGAAGAGTTCTGATTTCTGCATCACAGTCACCCGTGCGCAGTGATTGGAGATAAGGTCTAGGTTCTGAAGCCTGAAAACTGAGGTAGGGAAGAGATGATGACCTAAGGCCATGGCGGGTCTGATGTGCTCAGCGTGCGGTCAGCTGTCTGGGTGTTGGTCAGCAGGTCCGGGCTCAGGTTGTGTCAGACAGTGCATTAGTGCCCAGGTTACACTATATAATTTGGGTACATTCGAGTGCCGTGTAGGTTTATCGTCATTTAAGCTGCCTGGGCTGCTCATTAGGCAATATATTTTTTCTAGAGGGCAGGCAGAGTGCTTCATTGTCGGTCCGGAATTGCCAAACTTGAGGGCTTCGGGGCCAGGAGAGTGAGGACAGAAGTCTGAGAACACAAGCTAGACTTCGGATTCAGGGTGAGGGCACGGCAGGTACCCCCTGCAGTTCTGAACCAATATCTCATGCATCTGAAGTCAGGGCGAGTATCCGAGGTTGGCTCAGGTTGGAGTTTCTGTGCATGACGGCCCTTTCATGAAGGGAGCGGAATCTCGAGGCCATGGAGGTTTTCCACGTTGGGAGATGTGGGATGCCCCCTTCAAGGATTCCTTCTGCGGGACAATTGAGACCTGTTGGACAGCTCCAGGACATCCCATATGGAATGACTCCAGAGCACCGTTCCAGGATGGATGCCTGGGAAGTCCGCCTCGCCTTCCAATTGTCTCCTAGCAACATGACAGTTTAGATCAAATGGATCTGCGGGAGCAACCGGGGTGGCTGAGTTGAAATGCACTTTCCAGAGGATGGGTCCTAACGTGTGTTTGTGTCCATGAGGGCCTTGGAATGGGGAGGTGGCACCGGGACCCTGAAGTATTCTCCTAAGCTTTCCTTAGCTCCCATGCACAAGTTTCCTTGTGGAGATGAGATTTGTTCTGATGGGTGCCTCAGGAAATCCCCTCTGCTGGTATGGGAATCCAGGCTTTTGAGGAGACATGCCTGTAAACCAAAGCAATGGATCCGATAATGGCCTCGGGTCCTGTCTGGTTCAATCTTCTTGGTATGAGTGGAGGTAGATGAGTGGAGGTAGATGCTCAGCCGGTATCAACCGCCCTTTTTTGTCCCGGGCGACCTACACTATTGGGAAGGCCTCAGGGACTTTGGAGGGTTCTCCTAATTTGTACGATTTTTGACAATGGAATGGGCAGAATTCCCATGGATTGGGTGGGGGCAGTCCTAATGTGTGGCTCCAGGGGCCCCAGCCTGGAGGGAGTGTGGCCCAGGACTTTGAGGACAGAAGACTGAAAACACAAACTCAGCTTAAGTTTGGGGACGTAGGTATGGCACGCCCGATCTACAAACCATGAGAAGAACTCTTCAGGATATGAAGAATGAGCGAGTCTGAGGAGCTTGCTCAGGCTTTTGTCTCTGGATTTTGTTTCAGCGATGGCCGTGGAATGTTGGGGAGGTCTCATGGGCCATGGACGAATCTTCCTCTCTGTGGATTTCGCCCGATCCCAATTGTTTTTCGTCAATCTGTGGGATGGGAGGACTCCTTTCAGGTTTGTTACCTCAGGTGTCCCCCCAAAAGAGGAATTCCAAAGCAGAGCCCTGGGGAAGAGTGAAGGGACAACCCGAACTATGGTTAAAGATTGGGGCCTAGGGGCATGGCAAGCCCAATATGCTGTCTCTTCATATAGGCCCAGAGAGGCCTTACCTGAGGACTGGGCTCAGGCTGAGGGTCACAATGTGTGTTTGTGACCAATGTGGCCCGCAAGCATGGGCTGGGCCTCATGGGACACGCTTGTTTCAACTACCCTGAACGTTGGACAATATGCCAACCACAAGGTTTCTTGCCATGGGGAAAGAGTTCTGATTTCTGCATCATTTTCAACCCTGGGCAGTGGTTGGAGATAAGGTCTAGGTTCTGGAGCCTGAAAACCACAGTTGGGAAGAGATGACGACCTAAGTCCATGGCGGGTCCGATGTGCTCAGTTTCCGGCCAGCTGTCTGGGTGGGACCAGGAGGTCCAGGCTCAGGCTGGGACAGAAGGGGAAATAGTGCACAGGCCAGCCTATATGTTTGGGGTACAGCCGAATGGCGTGCAGGTTGATCCTCATTTGCGGTTTCGGGGTAGCCCTGAGGGCAATGTTTTACTTCTGTAGGGCAGGAAGAGTGCGGTATTGTAGTTCTGGATTGCCAAACTGGAGGGCTTGTGGGCCAGTAGTCTGAGGACAGAGTCTGAGAACCCAAGCTAGGCCTAGGTTTCTGGGTGAGGATATGGCAGGCACAATCTACAGACCTCAATCGAGATCTCGTGCATCTGAAGTCAGGGCAAGGATCAGACGATCGCTCAGGTTGGACTTTCTGCCCTGATGGCCCTTTCTTGAAGGGGGTTGGATCACGAGGACATTGGGGTTTTCGCACGATGGGAGTTGTGAGAAGCTCCAACTGCAAGATTTTTCTGCAGGACAATTGAGACCTGTTGGTTGGCTCCAGTCCAACGATTCCGAGCAGGGTTCTAAGGATGGATGGCTGGGTAGCCCACCTCGCATTCCAATGGTCTCCAAGCAACAAGACAGGTTAGATCTGCTGGATGTGGGGGGCAACCGAGGAGGCTGAGTTGAAATGGACTCTCCTGTGGATGTGTCCTAATATGTTTTTGTGTCTATGGAGACCTTGGAATGAAGCGGTGGCCCTGGGGCCCTGAAGGGTTCTCCTAAACAGAGGCTTTGACACAGCTCCAACGTGCAGGTTTCCCATATGTAGATGAAATTTATTCTGATGGGTGAGTCAAAAAACAGCCATATGCTGGTATTGAAATCCAGGCCTCTGAGGAGAGATGCCTGGAAACCAAAGCAATGGATCCGATTAGTGCCTAGGGGCCTGTTCGTTCCTTTTTACCTCTGGGGACATCAGTCTACGGGTCTGAGTGCAGGTAGGTGCACAGATGGGCTCAGATTGCCCCTGTTTGTCCTGGGAAGCCACAACTATTGGGATGGCCTCAGGGACTTTGGAGGTTTACCTACTAGTAGGGTTGTGGCCATTGGAATGGGCACATACAATTCCCTTGGAGAGGGCAAGTACAGTCCTCAGGTTTGGCTCCAGGGCCCTGAGCCTGTAGGGTGTGTAGGCCAGAGCTGTTTGGACAGTTGTCTGAAAACACAAACTCGGCTTATGTTTTGGGTCAAAGGTATGGCAGGACTGATCTACAGACCATGAGGAGAACACTTCGGGATATGAAAAAAGGGCGAGTGTGAGGCTCTTGCTCAAGTTTTTGTCTCTGGATATCGTGTCACTCATGGTCGTGAAATTGCCGGGTGACTTCATGGGAAATGGACGAGTCTTACTCTCTGGGGGTTCGGTCCCATCCAAAGAGTTTGGGGTCATTCTGGGGATGGAAGAAGTCCGTTTTTTTGTTGTTGTTGTCGATTTGTTTCATTTTGTTTTTCAACCTCAGATGTCCCACCAAATGAGGCATTCCAGAGTAGAGCCCTGGGGTGGGGCGACTGGACAACCAGAATTCTGGTTAAAAATTGGGGACTAGGGATATGTCAAGCCCATTATGACATCTAATGGTCCAGCCACTGAGAGGACTTACTAGAGGACAGGACTCACGCTGAGGTCACAATCCGTGTTTATGCTCTCGTCGCACTCAAGAATGGGTGGGGCCTCAGGGTGAATGCTGTTTTCTCCTACACTGAACGTTGGACAACATGCCAACCACAAGGTTTCTTGCCATGGGTCAGGAAGAGTTCTGATTTCTTCATCAGAGTCACCCGTGGGCAGTGATTGGAATTAAGGTCTAGGTTCTGAAGCCTGAAAACTGAGGTAGGGAAGAGATGATGACCTAAGGCCATGGCGGGTCTGATGTGCTCAGCGTGCGGTCAGCTGTCTGGGTGTTGGTCAGCAGGTCCGGGCTCAGGTTGTGTCAGACAGTGCATTAGTGCCCAGGTTAGACTATATAATTTGGGTACATTCGAGTGCCGTGTAGGTTTATCCTCACTTAAGCTGCCTGGGCTGCTCATTAGGCAATATATTTTTTCTAGAGGACATGGCAGAGTGCTTCATTGTCGGTCCGGAATTGCCAAACTTGAGGGCTTCGGGCCCAGGAGAGTGAGGACGAAAGTCTGAGAACACAAGCTAGACTTTGGATTTAGGGTGAGGGCACGGCAGGTACCCCCTGCAGATCTGAACCAACATCTCATGCATCTGAAGTCAGGGCGAGGATCCGACGTTGGCTCAGGTTGGAGTTTCTGTGCATGACGGCCCCTTCATGAAGGGAGCGGAATCTCGAGGCCATGGAGGTTTTCCACGTTGGGAGATGTGGGATGCCCCCTTCAAGGATTCCTTCTGCGGGACAATTGAGACCTGTTGGACAGCTCCAGGACATCCCATATGGAATGACTCCAGAGCACCGTTCGAGGATGGATGCCTGGGAAGTCCGCCTCGCCTTCCAATTGTCTCCTAGCAACAAGACAGTTTAGATCTAATGGATCAGCGTGAGCCACCGGGGTGGCTGAGTTGAAATGCACTTTCCAGAGGATGGGTCCTAACGTGTGTTTGTGTCCATGAGGGCCTTGGAATGGGGAGGTGGCACCGGGACCCTGAAGTATTCTCCTAAGCTTTCCTTAGCTCCCATGCACAAGTTTCCTTGTGGAGACGAGATTTGTTCTGATGGGTGCCTCAGGAAATCCCCTCTGCTGGTATTGGAATCCAGGATTTTGAGGAGACATGCCTGTAAATCAAAGCAATGGATCCGATAATGGCCTCGGGTCCTGTCTGGTTCAATCTTCTTGGTATGAGTGGAGGTAGAAGAGTGGAGGTAGTTGCTCAGCCGGTATCAACCGCCCTTTTTTGTCCCGGGCGACCTACACTATTGGGATGGCCTCAGGGACTTTGGAGGGTTCTCCTAATTTGTAGGATTTTTGACAATGGAATGGGCAGAATTCCCATGGATTGGGTGGGGGCAGTCCTAATGTGTGGCTCCAGGGGCCCCAGCCTGGAGGGGGTGTGGCCCAGGACTTTGAGGACAGAAGACTGAAAACACAAACTCAGCTTAAGTTTGGGGACGTAGGTATGGCACGCCCGATCTACAAACCATGAGAAGAACTCTTCAGGATATGAAGAATGAGCGAGTATGAGTCGCTTGCTCAGGTTTTTGTCTCGGGATTTTGTTTCAGCGTTGGCCGTGGAATTTTGGGGAGGTCTCATGGGCCATGGATGAATCTTCCTCTCTGTGGATTTGGCCCGATCCCAATTGTTTTTCGTCAATCTGTGGAATGGGAGGACTCCTTTAAGGTTTGTTACCTCAGGTGTCCCACCAAAAGAGGAATTCCAAAGCAGAGCCCTGGGGAAGAGTGAAGGGACACCCCGAACTATGGTTAAAAATTGGGGCCAAGGGGCATGGCAAGCCCAATATGCTCTCTCTTCTTATAGGCCCTGAGAGGCCTTACCTGAGGACTGGGCTCAGGCTGAGGGTCACAATGTGTGTTTGTGACCAATGTGGCGCGCAAGCATGGGCTGGGCCTCATGGGCCACGCTTGTTTCAACTACACTGAACGTTGGACAACATGCCAAGCACAAGGTTTCTTGCCATGGGGAAAGTGTTCTGATTTCTGCATCATTTTCAACCCTGGGCAGTGGTTGGAGATAAGGTCTAGGTTCTGGAGCCTGAAAACCGCACTTGGGAAGAGATGACGACCTAAGGCCATGGCGGGTCCGATGTGCTCAGTGTGCGGCCAGCTGTCTGGGTGGGACCAGGAGGTCCAGGCTCAGGCTGGGTCAGAAGGGGAAATAGTGCCCAGGTCAGCCTATATGTTTGGGGTACAGCAGATTGGCGTGCAGGTTGATCCTCATTTGCGGTTTCGGGGTAGCCCAGAGGGCAATGTTTTACTTCTGTAGGGCAGGCAGAGTGCGGCATTGTAGTTCTGGATTGCCAAACTGGAGGGCTTGTGGGCCAGTAGTCTGAGGACGGAGTCTGAGAACCCAAGCTATGCCTAGGTTTCTGGGTGAGGATATGGCAGGCACAATCTACAGACCTCAATAGAGATCTCGTGCATCTGAAGTCAGGGCAAGGATCAGACGATCGCTCAGGTTGGACTTTCTGCCCTGATGGCCCTTTCTTGAAGGGGGTTGGATCACGAGGACATTGGGGTTTTCCCACGATGGGAGTTGTGAGAAGCTCCAAACTGCAAAGATTCTTCTGCAGGACAATTGAGACCTGTTGGTTGGCTCCAGTCCAACGATTCCGAGCAGGGTTCTAAGGATGGATGGCTGGGTAGCCCACCTCGCATTCCAATGGTCTCCAAGCAACAAGACAGGTTAGATCTGCTGGATATGGGGGGCAACCGAGGAGGCTGAGTTGAAATGGACTCTCCTGTGGATGTGTCCTAATATGTTTTTGTGTCTATGGAGACCTTGGAATGAAGCGGTGGCCCTGGGGCCCTGAAGGGTTCTCCTAAACAGAGGCTTTGACACAGCTCCAACGTGCATGTTTCCCATGTGTAGATGAGATTTGTTCTGATGGGAGAGTCAAGAAACAGCCATATGCTGGTATTGAAATCCAGGCCTCTGAGGAGAGATGCTGGAAAACAAAGCAATGGATCTGATTAGTGCCTAGGGGCCTGTTTGTTCCTTTTTACCTCTGGGGACATCAGTCTACGGGTCTGAGTGCAGGTAGGTGCTCAGATGGGCTCAGATTGCCCCTGTTTGTCCTGGGAAGCCACAACTCTTGGGATGGCCTCAGGGAATTTGGAGGTTATCCTATTAGTAGGGTTGTGGCCATTGGAATGGGCACATACAATTCCCTTGGAGAGGGCAAGTACAGTCCTCAGGTTTGGCTCCAGGGCCCTGAGCCTGTAGGGTGTGTAGCCCAGAGCTGTTTGGACAGTTGTCTGAAAACACAAACTCGGCTTATGTTTTGGGTCATAGGTATGGCAGGACTGATCTACAGACCATGAGGAGAACACTTCGGGATATGAAAAAAGGGCGAGTTTGAGGCTCTTGCTCAAGTATTTGTCTCTGGATATCGTGTCACTCATGGTCGTGAAATTGCCGGGTGACTTCATGGGAAATGGACGAGTCTTACTCTCTGGGGGTTCGGTCCCGTCCAAAGAGTTTGCGGTCATTCTGGGGATGGAAGAAGTCCGTTTTTTTGTTGTTGTTGTCGATTTGTTTCATTTTGTTTTTCAACCTCAGATGTCCCACCAAATGAGGGATTCCAGAGTAGAGCCCTGGGGTGGGGCGACTGGACAACCAGAAATCTGGTTAAAAATTGGGGACTAGGGACATGTCAAGCCCATTATGACATCTAATGGTCCAGCCACTGAGAGGACTTACTAGAGGACAGGACTCACGCTGAGGTCACAATGCGTGTTTATGCTCTCGTCGCACTCAAGAATGGGCGGGGCCTCAAGGGGAATGCTGTTTTCTCCTAAACTGAACGTTGGACAACATGCCAACCACAAGGTTTCTTGCCATGGGTCAGGAAGAGTTCTGATTTCTGCATCACAGTCACCCGTGGCAGTGATTGGAGATAAGGTCTAGGTTCTGAAGCCTGAAAACTGAGGTAGGGAAGAGATGATGACCTAAGGTCAGGGCGGGTCTGATGTGCTCAGGGTGCGGTCAGCTGGCTGGGTGTTGGTCAGCAGGTCCGGGCTCAGGTTGTGTCAGACAGGGCATTAGTGCCCAGGTTAGACTATATAATTTGGGTACATTCGAGTGCCGTGTAGGTTTATCTTCATTTAAGCTGCCTGGTCAGCTCATTAGGCAATATATTTTTTCTAGAGGGCAGGCAGAGTGCTTCATTGTCGGTCCGGAATTGCCAAACATGAGGGCTTCGGGGCCAGGAGAGTGAGGACGGAAGTCTGAGAACACAAGCTAGACTTCGGATTCAGGGTGAGGGCACGGCAGGTACCCCCTGCAGATATGAACCAATATCTCATGCATCTGAAGTCAGGGCGAGGATCCGACGTTGGCTCAGTTTGGAGTTTCTGTGCATGACGGCCCCTTCATGAAGGGAGCGGAATCTCGAGGCCATGGTGGTTTTCCACGTTCGGAGATGTGGGATGCCCCCTTCAAGGATTCCTTCTGCGGGACAATTGAGACCTGTTGGACAGCTCCAGGACATCCCATATGGAATGACTCCAGAGCACCGTTCCAGGATGGATGCCTGGGAAGTCCGCCTCGCCTTCCAATTGTCTCCTAGCAACAAGACAGTTTAGATCTAATGGATCTGCGGGAGCAACCGGGGTGGCTGAGTTGAAATGCACTTTCCAGAGGATGGGTCCGAATGTGTGTTTTTGTCCATGAGGGCCTTGGAATGGGGAGGTGGCACCGGGACCCTGAAGTATTCTCCTAAGCTTTGGCATAGCTCCCATGCAGAAGTTTCCTTGTGGAGATGAGATTTGTTCTGATGGGTGCCTCAGGAAATCCCCTCTGCTGGTATTGGAATCCAGGCTTTTGAGGAGACATGCCTGTAAACCAAAGCAATGGATCCGATAATGGCCTTGGGTCCTGTCTGGTTCAATCTTCTTGGCATGAGTGGAGGTAGATGAGTGGAGGAAGATGCTCAGCTGGTATCAACCGCCCTTTTTTGTCCCGGGCGACCTACACTATTGGGATGGCCTCAGGGACTTTGGAGGGTTCTCCTAATTTGTACGATTTTTGACAATGGAATGGGCAGAATTCCCATGGATTGGGTGGGGGCAGTCCTAATGTGTGACTCCAGGGGCCCCAGCCTGGAGGGAGTGTGGCCCAGGACTTTGAGGACAGAAGACTGAAAACACAAACTCAGCTTAAGTTTGGGGACGTAGGTATGGCACGCCCGATCTACAAATCATGAGAAGAACTCTTCAGGATATGAAGAATGAGCGAGTCTGAGGCGCTTGCTCAGGCTTTTGTGTCTGGATTTTGTTTCAGCGATGGCCGTGGAATGTTGGGGATGTCTCATGGGCCATGGACGAATCTTCCTCTCTGTGGATTTGGCCCGATCCCAATTGTTTTTCGTCAATCTGTGGGATGGGAGGCCTCCTTTCAGGTTTGTTACCTCAGGTGACCCACTAAAAGAGGAATTCCAAAGCAGAGCCCTGGGGAAGAGTGAAGGGACACCCCGAACTATGGTTAAAAATTGGGGCCTAGGGGCATGGCAAGCCCAATATGCTGTCTCTTCATATAGGCCCTGAGAGGCCTTACCTGAGGACTGGGCTCAGGCTGAGGGTTACAATGTGTGTTTGTGACCAATGTGGCCCGCAAGCTTGGGCTGGGCCTCATGGGCCACGCTGGTTTCAACTACACTGAACGTTGGACAACATGCCAAGCACAAGGTTTCTTGCCATGGGGAAAGAGTTCTGATTTCTGCATCGTTTTCAACCCTGGGCAGTGGTTGGAGATAAGGTCTAGGTTCTGGAGCCTGAAAACCGCAGTTGGGAAGAGATGACGACCTAAGGCCATGGCGGGTCCGATGTGCTCAGTGTGCGGCCAGCTGTCTGGGTGGGACCAGGAGGTCCAGGCTCAGGCTGGGTCAGAAGGGGAAATAGTGCCCAGGTCAGCCTATATGTTTGGGGTACAGCAGATTGGCGTGCAGGTTGATCCTCATTTGCGGTTTCGGGGTAGCCCAGAGGGCAATGTTTTACTTCTGTAGGGCAGGCAGAGTGCGGCATTGTAGTTCTGGATTGCCAAACTGGAGGGCTTGTGGGCCAGTAGTCTGAGGACGGAGTCTGAGAACCCAAGCTATGCCTAGGTTTCTGGGTGAGGATATGGCAGGCACAATCTACAGACCTCAATAGAGATCTCGTGCATCTGAAGTCAGGGCAAGGATCAGACGATCGCTCAGGTTGGACTTTCTGCCCTGATGGCCCTTTCTTGAAGGGGGTTGGATCACGAGGACATGGGGCTTTTCCCACGATGGGAGTTGTGAGAAGCTCCAAACTGCAAAGATTCTTCTGCAGGACAATTGAGACCTGTTGGTTGGCTCCAGGCCAACGATTCCGAGCAGGGTTCTAAGGATGGATGGCTGGGTAGCCCACCTCGCATTCCAATGGTCTCCAAGCAACAAGACAGGTTAGATCTGCTGGATGTGGGGGCAACCGAGGAGGCTGAGTTGAAATGGACTCTCCTGTGGATGTGTCCTAATATGTTTTTGTGTCTATGGAGACCTTGGAATGAAGCGGTGGCCCTGGGGCCCTGAAGGGTTCTCCTAAACAGAGGCTTTGACACAGCTCCAACGTGCATGTTTCCCATGTTTAGATGAGATTTGTTCTGATGGGTGAGTCAGGAAACAGCCATATGCTGGTATTGAAATCCAGGCCTCTGAGGAGAGATGCCTGGAAACCAAAGCAATGGATCCGATTAGTGCCTAGGGGCCTGTTCGTTCCTTTTTACCTCTGGGGACATCAGTCTACGGGTCTGAGTGCAGGTAGGTGCTCAGATGGGCTCAGATTGCCCCTGTTTGTCCTGGGAAGCCACAACTCTTGGGATGGCCTCAGGGACTTTGGAGGTTATCCTATTAGTAGGGTCGTGGCCATTGGAATGGGCACATACAATTCCCTTGGAGAGGGCAAGTACAGTCCTCAGGTTTGGCTCCAGGGCCCTGAGCCTGTAGGGTGTGTAGGCCAGAGCTGTTTGGACAGTTGTCTGAAAACACAAACTCGGCTTATGTTTTGGGTCATAGGTATGGCAGGACTGATCTACAGACCATGAGGAGAACACTTCGGGATATGAAAAAAGGGCGAGTGTGAGGCTCTTGCTCAAGTTTTTGTCTCTGGATATCGTGTCACTCATGGTCGTGAAATTGCCGGGTGACTTCATGGGAAATGGACGAGTCTTACTCTCTGGGGGTTCGGTCCCGTCCAAAGAGTTTGCGGTCATTCTGGGGATGGAAGAAGTCCGTTTTTTTGTTGTTGTTGTCGATTTGTTTCATTTTGTTTTTCAACCTCAGATGTCCCACCAAATGAGGGATTCCAGAGTAGAGCCCTGGGGTGGGGCGACTGGACAACCAGAAATCTGGTTAAAAATTGGGGACTAGGGACATGTCAAGCCCATTATGACATCTAATGGTCCAGCCACTGAGAGGACTTACTAGAGGACAGGACTCACGCTGAGGTCACAATGCGTGTTTATGCTCTCGTCGCACTCAAGAATGGGCGGGGCCTCAAGGGGAATGCTGCTTTCTCCTAAACTGAACGTTGGACAACATGCCAACCACAAGGTTTCTTGCCATGGGTCAGGAAGAGTTCTGATTTCTGCATCACAGTCACCCGTGGGCAGTGATTGGAGATATGGTCTAGGTTCTGAAGCCTGAAAACTGAGGTAGGGAAGAGATGATGACCTAAGGTCAGGGCGGGTCTGATGTGCTCAGCGTGCGGTCAGCTGTCTGGGTGTTGGTCAGCAGGTCCGGGCTCAGGTTGTGTCAGACAGTGCATTAGTGCCCAGGTTAGACTATATAATTTGGGTACATTCGAGTGCCGTGTAGGTTTATCTTCATTTAAGCTGCCTGGTCAGCTCATTAGGCAATATATTTTTTCTAGAGGGCAGGCAGAGTGCTTCATTGTCGGTCCGGAATTGCCAAACATGAGGGCTTCGGGGCCAGGAGAGTGAGGACGGAAGTCTGAGAACACAAGCTAGACTTCGGATTCAGGGTGAGGGCACGGCAGGTACCCCCTGCAGATCTGAACCAATATCTCATGCATCTGAAGTCAGGTTCGAGGATCCGACGTTGGCTCAGTTTGGAGTTTCTGTGCATGACGGCCCCTTCATGAAGGGAGCGGAATCTCGAGGCCATGGAGGTTTTCCACGTTGGGAGATGTGGGATGCCCCCTTCAAGGATTCCTTCTGCGGGACAATTGAGACCTGTTGGACAGCTCCAGAACATCCCATATGGAATGACTCCAGAGCACCGTTCGAGGATGGATGCCTGGGAAGTCCGCCTCGCCTTCCAATTGTCTCCTATCAACAAGACAGTTTAGATCTAATGGATCTGCGGGAGCAACCGGGGTGGCTGAGTTGAAATGCACTTTCCAGTGGATGGGTCCTAACGCGTGTTTGTGTCCATGAGGGCCTTGGAATGGGGAGGTGGCACCGGGACCCTGAAGTATTCTCCTAAGCTTTGGCATAGCTCCCATGCACAAGTTTCCTTGTGGAGACGAGATTTGTTCTGATGGGTGCCTCAGGAAATCCCCTCTGCTGGTATTGGAATCCAGGCTTTTGAGGAGACATGCCTGTAAACCAAAGCAATGGATCCGATAATGGCCTCGGGTCCTGTCTGGTTCAATCTTCTTGGCATGAGTGGAGGTAGATGAGTGGAGGAAGATGCTCAGCTGGTATCAACCGCCCTTTTTTGTCCCGGGCGACCTACACTATTGGGATGGCCTCAGGGACTTTGGAGGGTTCTCCTAATTTGTACGATTTTTGACAATGGAATGGGCAGAATTCCCATGGATTGGGTGGGGGCAGTCCTAATGTGTGGCTCCAGGGGCCCCAGCCTGGAGGGAGTGTGGCCCAGGACTTTGAGGACAGAAGACTGAAAACACAAACTCAGCTTAAGTTTGGGGACGTAGGTATGGCACGCCCGATCTACAAATCATGAGAAGAACTCTTCAGGATATGAAGAATGAGCGAGTCTGAGGCGCTTGCTCAGGCTTTTGTCTCTGGATTTTGTTTCAGCGATGGCCGTGGAATGTTGGGGATGTCTCATGGGCCATGGACGAATCTTCCTCTCTGTGGATTTGGCCCGATCCCAATTGTTTTTCGTCAATCTGTGGGATGGGAGGCCTCCTTTCAGGTTTGTTACCTCAGGTGACCCACCAAAAGAGGAATTCCAAAGCAGAGACCTGGGGAAGAGTGAAGGGACACCCCGAACTATGGTTAAAAATTGGGGCCTAGGGGCATGGCAAGCCCAATATGCTGTCTCTTCATATAGGGCCTGAGAGGCCTTACCTGAGGACTGGGCTCAGGCTGAGGGTCACAATGTGTGTTTGTGACCAATGTGGCCCGCAAGCTTGGGCTGGGCCTCATGGGCCACGCTTGTTTCCACTACACTGAACGTTGGACAACATGCCAAGCACAAGGTTTCTTGCCATGGGGAAAGAGTTCTGATTTCTGCATCGTTTTCAACCCTGGGCAGTGGTTGGAGATAAGGTCTAGGTTCTGGAGCCTGAAAACCGCAGTTGGGAAGAGATGACGACCTAAGGCCATGGCGGGTCCGATGTGCTCAGTGTGCGGCCAGCTGTCTGGGTGGGACCAGGAGGTCCAGGCTCAGGCTGGGTCAGAAGGGGAAATAGTGCCCAGGTCAGCCTATATGTTTGGGGTACAGCCAAATGGCGTGCAGGTTGATCCTCATTTGGGGTTTCGGGGTAGCCCTGAGGGCAATATTTTACTTCTGTAGGGCAGGCAGAGTGCGGCATTGTAGTTCTGGATTGCCAAACTGGAGGGCTTGTGGGCCAGTAGTCTGAGGACGGAGTCTGAGAACCCAAGCTATGCCTAGGTTTCTGGGTGAGGATATGGCAGGCACAATCTAGAGACCTCAATCGAGATCTCGTGCATCTGAAGTCAGGGCAAGGATCAGACGATCGCTCAGGTTGGACTTTCTGCCCTGATGGCCCTTTCTTGAAGGGGGTTGGATCACGAGGACATGGGGGTTTTCCCACGATGGGAGTTGTGAGAAGCTCCAAACTGCAAAGATTCTTCTGCAGGACAATTGAGACCTGTTGGTTGGCTCCAGGCCAACGATTCCGAGCAGGGTTCTAAGGATGGATGGCTGGGTAGCCCACCTCGCATTCCAATGGTCTCCAAGCAACAAGACAGGTTAGATCTGCTGGATGTGGGGGCAACCGAGGAGGCTGAGTTGAAATGGACTCTCCTGTGGATGTGTCCTAATATGTTTTTGTGTCTATGGAGACCTTGGAATGAAGCGGTGGCCCTGGGGCCCTGAAGGGTTCTCCTAAACAGAGGCTTTGACACAGCTCCAACGTGCATGTTTCCCATGTGTAGATGAGATTTGTTCTGATGGGTGAGTCAGGAAATAGCCATATGCTGGTATTGAAATCCAGGCCTCTGAGGAGAGATGCCTGGAAACCTAAGCAATGGATCCGATTAGTGCCTAGGGGCCTGTTCGTTCCTTTTTACCTCTGGGGACATCAGTCTACGGGTCTGAGTGCAGGTAGGTGCTCAGATGGGCTCAGATTGCCCCTGTTTGTCCTGGGAAGCCACAACTCTTGGGATGGCCTCAGGGACTTTGGAGGTTATCCTATTAGTAGGGTCGTGGCCATTGGAATGGGCACATACAATTCCCTTGGAGAGGGCAAGTACAGTCCTCAGGTTTGGCTCCAGGGCCCTGAGCCTGTAGGGTGTGTAGGCCAGAGCTGTTTGGACAGTTGTCTGAAAACACAAACTCGGCTTATGTTTTGGGTCATAGGTATGGCAGGACTGATCTACAGACCATGAGGAGAACACTTCGGGATATGAAAAAAGGGCGAGTGTGAGGCTCTTGCTCAAGTTTTTGTCTCTGGATATCGTGTCACTCATGGTCGTGAAATTGCCGGGTGACTTCATGGGAAATGGACGAGTCTTACTCTCTGGGGGTTCGGTCCCGTCCAAAGAGTTTGCGGTCATTCTGGGGATGGAAGAAGTCCGTTTTTTTGTTGTTGTTGTCGATTTGTTTCATTTTGTTTTTCAACCTCAGATGTCCCACCAAATGAGGGATTCCAGAGGAGAGCCCTGGGGTGGGGCGACTGGACAACCAGAAATCTGGTTAAAAATTGGGGACTAGGGACATGTCAAGCCCATTATGACATCTAATGGTCCAGCCACTGAGAGGACTTACTAGAGGACAGGACTCACGCTGAGGTCACAATGCGTGTTTATGCTCTCGTCGCACTCAAGAATGGGCGGGGCCTCAAGGGGAATGCTGCTTTCTCCTAAACTGAACGTTGGACAACATGCCAACCACAAGGTTTCTTGCCATGGGTCAGGAAGAGTTCTGATTTCTGCATCACAGTCACCCGTGGGCAGTGATTGGAGATATGGTCTAGGTTCTGAAGCCTGAAAACTGAGGTAGGGAAGAGATGATGACCTAAGGTCAGGGCGGGTCTGATGTGCTCAGCGTGCGGTCAGCTGTCTGGGTGTTGGTCAGCAGGTCCGGGCTCAGGTTGTGTCAGACAGTGCATTAGTGCCCAGGTTAGACTATATAATTTGGGTACATTCGAGTGCCGTGTAGGTTTATCTTCATTTAAGCTGCCTGGTCAGCTCATTAGGCAATATATTTTTTCTAGAGGGCAGGCAGAGTGCTTCATTGTCGGTCCGGAATTGCCAAACATGAGGGCTTCGGGGCCAGGAGAGTGAGGACGGAAGTCTGAGAACACAAGCTAGACTTCGGATTCAGGGTGAGGGCACGGCAGGTACCCCCTGCAGATCTGAACCAATATCTCATGCATCTGAAGTCAGGTTCGAGGATCCGACGTTGGCTCAGTTTGGAGTTTCTGTGCATGACGGCCCCTTCATGAAGGGAGCGGAATCTCGAGGCCATGGAGGTTTTCCACGTTGGGAGATGTGGGATGCCCCCTTCAAGGATTCCTTCTGCGGGACAATTGAGACCTGTTGGACAGCTCCAGAACATCCCATATGGAATGACTCCAGAGCACAGTTCGAGGATGGATGCCTGGGAAGTCCGCCTCGCCTTCCAATTGTCTCCTATCAACAAGACAGTTTAGATCTAATGGATCTGCGGGAGCAACCGGGGTGGCTGAGTTGAAATGCACTTTCCAGTGGATGGGTCCTAACGTGTGTTTGTGTCCATGAGGGCCTTGGAATGGGGAGGTGGCACCGGGACCCTGAAGTATTCTCCTAAGCTTTGGCATAGCTCCCATGCACAAGTTTCCTTGTGGAGACGAGATTTGTTCTGATGGGTGCCTCAGGAAATCCCCTCTGCTGGTATTGGAATCCAGGCTTTTGAGGAGACATGCCTGTAAACCAAAGCAATGGATCCGATAATGGCCTCGGGTCCTGTCTGGTTCAATCTTCTTGGCATGAGTGGAGGTAGATGAGTGGAGGAAGATGCTCAGCTGGTATCAACCGCCCTTTTTTGTCCCGGGCGACCTACACTATTGGGATGGCCTCAGGGTCTTTGGAGGGTTCTCCTAATTTGTACGATTTTTGACAATGGAATGGGCAGAATTCCCATGGATTGGGTGGGGGCAGTCCTAATGTGTGGCTCCAGGGGCCCCAGCCTGGAGGGAGTGTGGCCCAGGACTTTGAGGACAGAAGACTGAACACACAAACTCAGCTTAAGTTTGGGGACGTAGGTATGGCACGCCCGATCTACAAACCATGAGAAGAACTCTTCAGGATATGAAGAATGAGCGAGTCTGAGGCGCTTGCTCAGGCTTTTGTCTCTGGATTTTGTTTCAGCGATGGCCGTGGAATGTTGGGGATGTCTCATGGGCCATGGACGAATCTTCCTCTCTGTGGATTTGGCCCGATCCCAATTGTTTTTCGTCAATCTGTGGGATGGGAGGCCTCCTTTCAGGTTTGTTACCTCAGGTGACCCACCAAAAGAGGAATTCCAAAGCAGAGCCCTGGGGAAGAGTGAAGGGACACCACGAACTATGATTAAAAATTGGGGCCTAGGGGCATGGCAAGCCCAATATGCTGTCTCTTCATATAGGCCCTGAGAGGCCTTACCTGAGGACTGGGCTCAGGCTGAGGGTCACAATGTGTGTTTGTGACCAATGTGGCCCACAAGCATGGGCTGGGCTTCATGGGCCATGCTTGTTTCAACTACACTGAACGATGGACAACATGCCAAGCACAAGGTTTCTTGCCATGGGGAAAGAGTTCTGATTTCTGCATCATTTTCAACCCTGGGCAGTGTTTGGATATAAGATCTAGGTTCTGGAGCCTGAAAACCGCAGTTGGGAAGAGATGACGACCTAAGGCCATGGCGGGTCCGATGTGCTCAGTGTGCGGCCAGCTGTCTGGGTGGGACCAGGAGGTCCAGGCTCAGGCTGGGTCAGAAGGGGAAAGAGTGCCCAGGTCAGCCTCTATGTTTGGGGTACAGCCGAATGGCGTGCAGGTTGATCCTCATTTGGAGTTTCGGGGTAGCCCTGAGGGCAATGTTTTACTTCTGTAGGGCAGGCAGAGTGCGGCATTGTAGTTCTGGATTGCCCAACTGGAGGGCTTGTGGGCCAGTAGTCTGAGGACGGAGTCTGAGAACCCAAGCTAGGCCTAGGTTTCTGGGTGAGGATATGGCAGGCACAATCTAGAGACCTCAATCGAGATCTCGTGCATCTGAAGTCAGGGCAAGGATCAGACGATCGCTCAGGTTGGACTTTCTGCCCTGATGGCCCTTTCTTGAAGGGGGTTGGATCACGAGGACATGGGGGTTTACCCACGATGGGAGTTGTGAGAAGCTCCAAACTGCAAAGATTCTTCTGCAGGATAATTGAGACCTGTTGGTTGGCTCCAGTCCAACGATTCCGAGCAGGGTTCTAAGGATGGATGGCTGGGTAGCCCACCTCGCATTCCAATTGTCTCCAAGCAACAAGACAGGTTAGATCTGCTGCATGTGGCGGGCAACCGAGGAGGCTGAGTTGAAATGGACTCTCCTGTGGGTGTGTCCTAATATGTTTTTGTGTCTATGGAGACCTTCGAATGAAGCGGTGGCCCTGGGGCCCTGAAGGGTTCTCCAAAACAGAGGCTTTGACACAGCTCCAACGTGCATGTTTCCCAAGTGTAGATGAGATTTGTTCTGATGGGTGAGTCAAGAAACAACCATATGCTGGTATTGAAATCCAGGCCTCTGAGGAGAGTTTCCTGGAAACCAAAGCAATGGATCCGATTAGTGCCTAGGGGCCTGCTCGTTCCTTTTTACCTCTGGGGACATCAGTCTACAGGTCTCAGTGCAGGTAGGTGCTCAGATGGGCTCAGATTGCCCCTGTTTGTCCTGGGAAGCCACAACTATTGGGATGGCCTCAGGGACTTTGGAGGTTATCCTATTAGTAGGGTTGTGGCCATTGGAATGGGCACATACAATTCCCTTGGAGAGGGCAAGTACAGTCCTCAGGTTTGGCCCAGGGCCCTGAGCCTGTAGGGTGTGTAGGCCAGAGCTGTTTGGACAGTTGTTTGAAAGCACAAACTCGGCTTATGTTTTGGGTCATAGGTATGGCAGGACTGATCTACAGACCATGAGGAGAACACTTTGGGATATGAAAAAAGGACGAGTGTGAGGCTCTTGCTCAAGTTTTTGTCTCTGGATATCGTGTCACTAATGGCCGTGAAATTGCCGGGTGACATCATGGGAAATGGACGAGTCTTACTCTCTGGGGGTTCGGTCCCGTCCAAAGAGTTTGCGGTCATTCTGGGGATGGAAGAAGTCCGTTTTTTTGTTGTTGTTGTCGATTTGTTTCATTAAGTTTTTCAACCTCAGATGTCCCACCAAATGAGGGATTCCAGAGTAGAGCCCTTGGGTGGGGCGACTGGACAACCAGAAATCTGGTTAAAAATTGGGGACTACGGACATGTCAAGCCCATTATGACATCTAATGGTCCAGCCACTGAGAGGACTTACTAGAGGACAGGACTCACGCTGAGGTCACAATGCGTGTTTATGCTCTCGTCGCACGCAAGAATGGGCGGGGCCTCAGGGTGAATGCTGTTTTCTCCTACACTGAACGTTGGACAACATGCCAACCACAAGGTTTCTTGCCATGGGTCAGGAGGATTTCTGATTTCTGCATCACAGTCACCCGTGGGCAGTGATTGGAGATAAGGTCTAGGTTCTGAAGCCTGAAAACTGAGGTAGGGAAGAGATGATGACCTAAGGCCAGGGCGGGTCTGATGTGCTCAGGGTGCAGTCAGCTGTCTGGGTGTTGGTCAGCAGGTCCAGGCTCAGGTTGTGTCAGACAGTGCATTAGTGCCCAGGTTAGACTATATAATTTGGGTACATTCGAGTGCCGTGTAGGTTTGTCTTCATTTAAGCTGCCTGGTCAGCTCATTAGGCAATATATTTTTTCTAGAGGGCAGGCAGAGTGCTTCATTGTCGGTCCGGAATTGCCAAACATGAGGGCTTCGGGGCCAGGAGAGTGAGGACGGAAGTCTGAGAACACAAGCTAGACTTCGGATTCAGGGTGAGGGCACGGCAGGTTCCCCCTGCAGATCTGAACCAATATGTCATGCATCTGAAGTCAGGGCGAGGATCCGACGTTGGCTCAGGTTGGAGTTTCTGTGCATGACGGCCCCTTCATGAAGGGAGCGGAATCTCGAGGCCTTGGAGGTTTTCCACGTTGGGAGATGTGGGATGCCCCCTTCAAGGATTCCTTCTGCGGGACAATTGAGACCTGTTGGACAGCTCCAGGACATCCCATGTGGAATGACTCCAGAGCACCGTTCGAGGATGGATGCCTGGGAAGTCCGCCTCGCCTTCCAATTGCTCCTAGCAACAAGACAGTTTAGATCTAATGGATCTGCGGGAGCAACCGGGGTGGCTGAGTTGAAATGCACTTTCCAGAGGATGGGTCCGAATGTGTGTTTGTGTCCATGAGGGCCTTGGAATGGGGAGGTGGCACCGGGACCCTGAAGTATTCTCCTAAGCTTTGGCATAGCTCCCATGCACAAGTTTCCTTGTGGAGACGAGATTTGTTCTGATGGGTGCCTCAGGAAATCCCCTCTGCTGGTATTGGAATCCAGGCTTTTGAGGAGACATGCCTGTAAACCAAAGCAATGGATCCGATAATGGCCTCGGGTCCTGTCTGGTTCAATCTTCTTGGTATGAGTGGAGGTAGATGTGTGAAGGAAGATGCTCAGCTGGTATCAACCGCCCTTTTTTGTCCCGGGCGACCTACACTATTGGGATGGCCTCAGGGACTTTGGAGGGTTCTCCTAATTTGTACGATTTTTGACAATGGAATGGGCAGAATTCCCATGGATTGGGTTGGGGCAGTCCTAATGTGTGGCTCCAGGAGCCACAGCCTGGAGGGAGTGTGGCCCAGGACTTTGAGGACAGAAGACTGAAAACACAAACTCAGCTTAAGTTTGGGGACGTAGGTATGGCACGCCCGATCTACAAACCATGAGACGAACTCTTCAGGATATGAAGAATGGGCGAGTCTGGGTCGCTTGCTCAGGCTTTTGTCTCTGGATTTTGTTTCAGCGATGGCCGTGGAATGTTGGGGAGGTCTCATGGGCCATGGACGAATCTTCCTCTCTGTGGATTTGGCCCGATCCCAATTGTTTTTCGTCAATCTGTGGGATGGGAGGACTCTTTTCAGGTTTGTTACCTCTGGTGTCCCACCAAAAGAGGAATTCCAAAGCAGAGCCCTGGGGAAGAGTAAAGGGACACCCCGAACTATGGTTAAAAATTGGGGACTAGGGGCATGGCAAGCCCAATATGCTGTCTCTTCATATAGGCCCTGAGAGGCCTTACCTGAGGACTGGGCTCAGGCTGAGGGTCACAATGTGTGTTTGTGACCAATGTGGCCCGCAAGCATGGGCTGGGCCTCATGGGCCACGCTTGTTTCAACTACACTGAACGTTGGACAACATGCCAACCACAAGGTTTCTTGCCATGGGGAAAGAGTTCTGATTTCTGCATCATTTTCAACCCTGGGCAGTGGTTGGAGATAAGGTCTAGGTTCTGGAGCCTGAAAACCGCAGAGGGATGAGATGACGACCTAAGACCATGGCGGGTCCGATGTGCTCAGTGTGCGGCCAGCTGTCTGGGTGGGACCAGGAGGTCCAGGCTCAGGCTGGGTCAGAAGGGGAAATAGTGCCAAGGTCAGCCTATATGTTTGGGGTACAGCCGAATGGCGTGCAGGTTGATCCTCATTTGGGGTTTCGGGGTAGCCCTGAGGGCAATGTTTTACTTCTGTAGGGCAGGCAGAGTGCGGCATTGTAGTTCTGGATTGCCCAACTGGAGGGCTTGTGGGCCAGTAGTCTGAGGACGGAGTCTGAGAACCCAAGCTAGGCCTAGGTTTCTGGGTGAGGATATGGCAGGCACAATCTAGAGACCTCAATCGAGATCTCGTGCATCTGAAGTCAGGGCAAGGATCAGGTTGGACTTTCTGCCCTGATGGCCCTTTCTTGAAGGGGGTTGGATCACGAGGACATGGGGGTTTACCCACGATGGGAGTTGTGAGAAGCTCCAAACTGCAAAGATTCTTCTGCAGGACAATTGTGACCTGTTGGTTGGCTCCAGTCCAACGATTCCGAGCAGGGTTCTAAGGATGGATGGCTGGGTAGCCCACCTCGCATTCCAATTGTCTCCAAGCAACAAGACAGGTTAGATCTGCTGCATGTGGCGGGCAACCGAGGAGGCTGAGTTGAAATGGACTCTCCTGTGGGTGTGTCCTAATATGTTTTTGTGTCTATGGAGACCTTCGAATGAAGCGGTGGCCCTGGGGCCCTGAAGGGTTCTCCTAAGCAGAGGCTTTGACACAGCTCCAACGTGCATGTTTCCCAAGTGTAGATGAGATTTGTTCTGATGGGTGAGTCAAGAAACAACCATATGCTGGTATTGAAATCCAGGCCTCTGAGGAGAGTTTCCTGGAAACCAAAGCAATGGATCCGATTAGTGCCTAGGGGCCTGCTCGTTCCTTTTTACCTCTGGGGACATCAGTCTACAGGTCTGAGTGCAGGTAGGTGCTCAGATGGGCTCAGATTGCCCCTGTTTGTCCTGGGAAGCCACAACTATTGGGATGGCCTCAGGGACTTTGGAGGATATCCTACTAGTAGGGTTGTGGCCATTGGAATGGGCACATACAATTCCCTTGGAGAGGGCAAGTACAGTCCTCAGGTTTGGCTCCAGGGCCCTGAGCCTGTAGGGTGTGTAGGCCAGAGCTGTTTGGACAGTTGTCTGAAAATACAAACTCGGCTTATGTTTTGGGTCATAGGTATGGCAGGACTGATCTACAGACCATGAGGAGAACACTTCGGAATATGAAAAAAGGGCGAGTGTGAGGCTCTTGCTTAAGTTTTTGTCTCTGGATATCGTGTCACTCATGGTCGTGAAATTGCCGGGTGACTTCATGGGAAATGGACGAGTCTTACTCTCTGGGGGTTCGGTCCCATCCAAAGAGTTTGCGGTCATTCTGGGGATGGAAGAAATCCGTTTTTTTGTTGTTGTTGTCGATTTGTTTCATTTTGTTTTTCAACCTCAGATGTCCCACCAAATGAGGGATTCCAGAGTAGAGTCCTGGGGTGGGGCGACTGGACAACCAGAAATCTGGTTAAAAATTGGGGACTAGGGACATGTCAAGCCCATTATGACATCTAATGGTCCAGCCACTGAGAGGACTTACTAGAGGACAGGACTCACGCTGAGGTCACAATGCGTGTTTATGCTCTCGTCGCACTCAAGAATGGGCGGGGCCTCAGGGTGAATGCTGGTTTCTCCTACACTGAACGTTGGACAACATGCCAACCACAAGGTTTCTTGCCATGGGTCAGGAAGAGTTCTGATTTCTGCATCACAGTCACCCGTGGGCAGTGATTGGAGATAAAATCTAGGTTCTGAAGCCTGAAAACTGAGGTAGGGAAGAGATGATGACCTAAGGCCAGGGCGGGTCTGATGTGCTCAGGGTGCAGTCAGCTGTCTGGGTGTTGGTCAGCAGGTCCGGTCTCAGGTTGTGTCAGACAGTGCATTAGTGCCCAGGTTAGACTATATAATTTGGGTACATTCGAGTGCCGTGTAGGTTTATCTTCATTTAAGCTGCCTGGTCAGCTCATTAGGCAATATATTTTTTCTAGAGGGCAGGCAGAGTGCTTCATTGTCGGTCCGGAATTGCCAAACATGAGGGCTTCGGGGCCAGGAGAGTGAGGACGGAAGTCTGAGAACACAAGCTAGACTTCGGATTCAGGGTGAGGGCACGGCACGTACCCCCTGCAGATCTGAACCAATATCTCATGCTTCTGAAGTCAGGTCGAGGATCCGACGTTGGCTCAGGTTGGAGTTTCTGTGCATGACGGCCCCTTCATGAAGGGAGCGGAATCTCGAGGCCATGGAGGTTTTCCACGTTGAAAGATGTGGGATGCCCCCTTCAAGGATTCCTTCTGCGGGACAATTGAGACCTGTTGGACAGCTCCAGGACATCCCATATGGAATGACTCCAGAGCACCATTCGAGGATGGATGCCTGGGAAGTCCGCCTCGCCTTCCAATTGTCTCCTAGCAACAAGACTGTTTAGATCTAATGGATCTGCAGGAGCAACGGGGTGGCTGAGTTGAAAGGCACTTTCCAGAGGATGGGTCCTAATGTGTGTTTGTGTCCATGAGGGCCTTGGAATGGGGAGGTGGCACCGGGACCCTGAAGTATTCTCCTAAGCTTTGGCATAGCTCCCATGCACAAGTTTCCTTGTGGAGACGAGATTTGTTCTGATGGGTGCCTCAGGAAATCCCCTCTGCTGGTATTGGAATCCAGGCTTTTGAGGAGACATGCCTGTAAACCAAAGCAATGGATCCGATAATGGCCTCGGGTCCTGTCTGGTTCAATCTTCTTGGTATGAGTGGAGGTAGATGAGTGGAGGAAGATGCTCAGCTGGTATCAACCGCCCTTTTTTGTCCCGGGCGACCTACACTATTGGGATGGCCTCAGGGTCTTTGGAGGGTTCTCCTAATTTGTACGATTTTTGACAATGGAATGGGCAGAATTCCCATGGATTGGGTGGGGGCAGTCCTAATGTGTGGCTCCAAGGGCCCCAGCCTGGAGGGAGTGTGGCCCAGGACTTTGAGGACAGAAGACTGAAAACACAAACTCAGCTTAAGTTTGGGGACGTAGGTATGGCACGCCCGATCTACAAACCATGAGACGAACTCTTCAGGATATGAAGAATGAGCGAGTCTGGGTCGCTTGCTCAGGCTTTTGTCTCTGGATTTTGTTTCAGCGATGGCCGTGGAATGTTGGGGAGGTCTCATGGGCCATGGACGAATCTTCCTCTCTGTGGATTTGGCCCGATCCCAATTGTTTTTCGTCAATTTGTGGGATGGGAGGACTCCTTTCAGGTTTGTTAACTCTGGTGTCCCACCAAAAGAGGAATTCCAAAGCAGAGCCCTGGGGAAGAGTAAAGGGACACCCCGAACTATGGTTAAAAATTGGGGACTAGGGGCATGGCAAGCCCAATATGCTGTCTCTTCATATAGGCCCTGAGAGGCCTTACCTGAGGACTGGGCTCAGGCTGAGGGTCACAATGTGTGTTTGTGACCAATGTGGCCCGCAAGCATGGGCTGGGCCTCATGGGCCATGCTTGTTTCAACTACACTGAACTTTGGACAACATGCCAAGCACAAGGTTTCTTGCCATGGGGAAAGAGTTCTGATTTCTGCATCATTTTCAACCCTGGGCAGTGGTTGGAGATAAGGTCTAGGTTCTGGAGCCTGAAAACCGCAGTTGGGAAGAGATGACGACCTAAGGCCATGGCGGGTCCGATGTGCTCAGTGTGCGGCCAGCTGTCTGGGTGGGACCAGGAGGTCTAGGCTCAGGCTGGGTCAGAAGGGGAAATAGTGCCCAGGTCAGCCTATATGTTTGGGGTACAGCCGAATGGCGTGCAGGTTGATCCTCATTTGGGGTTTCGGGGTAGCCCTGAGGGCAATGTTTTACTTCTGTAGGGCAGGCAGAGTGCGGCATTGTAGTTCTGGATTGCCAAACTGGAGGGCTTGTGGGCCAGTAGTCTGAGGACGGAGTCTGAGAACCCAAGATAGGCCTAGGTTTCTGGGTGAGGATATGGCAGGCACAATCTAGAGACCTCAATCGAGATCTCGTGCATCTGAAGTCAGGGCAAGGATCAGGTTGGACTTTCTGCCCTGATGGCCCTTTCTTGAAGGGGGTTGGATCACGAGGACATGGGGGTTTACCCACGATGGGAGTTGTGAGAAGCTCCAAACTGCAAAGATTCTTCTGCAGGACAATTGAGACCTGTTGGTTGGCTCCAGTCCAACGATTCCGAGCAGGGTTCTAAGGATGGATGGCTGGGTAGCCCACCTCGCATTCCAATTGTCTCCAAGCAACAAGACAGGTTAGATCTGCTGGATGTGGGGGGCAACCGAGGAGGCTGAGTTGAAATGGACTCTCCTGTGGGTGTGTCCTAATATGTTTTTGTGTCTATGGAGACCTTCGAATGAAGCGGTGGCCCCGGGGCCCTGAAGGGTTCTCCTAAACAGAGGCTTTGACACAGCTCCAACGTGCATGTTTCCCAAGTGTAGATGAGATTTGTTCTGATGGGTGAGTCAAGAAACAACCATATGCTGGTATTGAAATCCAGGCCTCTGAGGAGAGTTTCCTGGAAACCAAAGCAATGGATCCGATTAGTGCCTAGGGGCCTGCTCGTTCCTTTTTACCTCTGGGGACATCAGTCTACAGGTCTGAGTGCAGGTAGGTGCTCAGATGGGCTCAGATTGCCCCTGTTTGTCCTGGGAAGCCACAAATCTTGGGATGGCCTCAGGGACTTTGGAGGTTATCCTATTAGTAGGGTTGTGGCCATTGGAATGGGCACATACAATTCCCTTGGAGAGGGCAAGTACAGTCCTCAGGTTTGGCTCCAGGGCCCTGAGCCTGTAGGGTGTGTAGGCCAGAGCTGTTTGGACAGTTGTCTGAAAACACAAACTCGGCTTATGTTTTGGGTCATAGGTATGGCAGGACTGATCTACAGACCATGAGGAGAACACTTCGGGATATGAAAAAAGGGCGAGTGTGAGGCTCTTGTTCAAGTTTTTGTCTCTGGATATCGTGTCACTCATGGTCGTGAAATTGCCGGGTGACTTCATGGGAAATGGACGAGTCTTACTCTCTGGGGGTTCGGTCCCATCCAAAGAGATTGCGGTCATTCTGGGGATGGAAGAAGTCCGTTTTTTTGTTGTTGTTGTCGATTTGTTTCATTTTGTTTTTCAACCTCAGATGTCCCACCAAATGAGGGATTCCATAGTAGAGCCCTGGGGTGGGGCGACTGGACAACCAGAAATCTGGTTAAAAATTGGGGACTAGGGACATGTCAAGCCCATTATGACATCTAATGGTCCAGCCACTGAGAGGACTTACTAGAGGACAGGACTCACGCTGAGGTCACAATGCGTGTTTATGCTCTCGTCGCACTCAAGAATGGGCGGGGCCTCAGGGTGAATGCTGGTTTCTCCTACACTGAACGTTGGACAACATGCCAACCACAAGGTTTCTTGCCATGGGTCAGGAAGAGTTCTGATTTCTGCATCACAGTCACCCGTGGGCAGTGATTGGAGATAAAGTCTAGGTTCTGAAGCCTGAAAACTGAGGTAGGGAAGAGATGATGACCTAAGGCCAGGGCGGGTCTGATGTGCTCAGGGTGCAGTCAGCTGTCTGGGTGTTGGTCAGCAGGTCCGGGCTCAGGTTGTGTCAGACTGTGCGTTAGTGCCCAGGTTAGACTATATAATTTGGGTACATTCGAGTGCCGTGTAGGTTTATCTTCATTTAAGCTGCCTGGTCAGCTCATTAGGCAATATATTTTTTCTAGAGGGCAGGCAGAGTGCTTCATTGTCGGTCCGGAATTGCCAAACATGAGGGCTTCGGGGCCAGGAGAGTGAGGACGGAAGTCTGAGAACACAAGCTAGACTTCGGATTCAGGGTGAGGGCACGGCACGTACCCCCTGCAGATCTGAACCAATATCTCATGCTTCTGAAGTCAGGTCGAGGATCCGACGTTGGCTCAGGTTGGAGTTTCTGTGCATGACGGCCCCTTCATGAAGGGAGCGGAATCTCGAGGCCATGGAGGTTTTCCACGTTGAAAGATGTGGGATGCCCCCTTCAAGGATTCCTTCTGCGGGACAATTGAGACCTGTTGGACAGCTCCAGGACATCCCATATGGAATGACTCCAGAGCACCATTCGAGGATGGATGCCTGGGAAGTCCGCCTCGCCTTCCAATTGTCTCCTAGCAACAAGACTGTTTAGATCTAATGGATCTGCAGGAGCAACGGGGTGGCTGAGTTGAAAGGCACTTTCCAGAGGATGGGTCCTAATGTGTGTTTGTGTCCATGAGGGCCTTGGAATGGGGAGGTGGCACCGGGACCCTGAAGTATTCTCCTAAGCTTTGGCATAGCTCCCATGCACAAGTTTCCTTGTGGAGACGAGATTTGTTCTGATGGGTGCCTCAGGAAATCCCCTCTGCTGGTATTGGAATCCAGGCTTTTGAGGAGACATGCCTGTAAACCAAAGCAATGGATCCGATAATGGCCTCGGGTCCTGTCTGGTTCAATCTTCTTGGTATGAGTGGAGGTAGATGAGTGGAGGAAGATGCTCAGCTGGTATCAACCGCCCTTTTTTGTCCCGGGCGACCTACACTATTGGGATGGCCTCAGGGACTTTGGAGGGTTCTCCTAATTTGTACGATTTTTGACAATGGAATGGGCAGAATTCCCATGGATTGGGTGGGGGCAGTCCTAATGTGTGGCTCCAGGGGCCACAGCCTGGAGGGAGTGTGGCCCAGGACTTTGAGGACAGAAGACTGAAAACACAAACTCAGCTTAAGTTTGGGGACGTAGGTATGGCACGCCCGATCTACAAACCATGAGACGAACTCTTCAGGATATGAAGAATGAGCGAGTCTGGGTCGCTTGCTCAGGCTTTTGTCTCTGGATTTTGTTTCAGCGATGGCCGTGGAATGTTGGGGAGGTCTCATGGGCCATGGACGAATCTTCCTCTCTGTGGATTTGGCCCGATCCCAATTGTTTTTCGTCAATTTGTGGGATGGGAGGACTCCTTTCAGGTTTGTTACCTCTGGTGTCCCACCAAAAGAGGAATTCCAAAGCAGAGCCCTGGGGAAGAGTAAAGGGACACCCCGAACTATGGTTAAAAATTGGGGACTAGGGGCATGGCAAGCCCAATATGCTGTCTCTTCATATAGGCCCTGAGAGGCCTTACCTGAGGACTGGGCTCAGGCTGAGGGTCACAATGTGTGTTTGTGACCAATGTGGCCCGCAAGCATGGGCTGGGCCTCATGGGCCATGCTTGTTTCAACTACACTACACTTTGGACAACATGCCAAGCACAAGGTTTCTTGCCATGGGGAAAGAGTTCTGATTTCTGCATCATTTTCAACCCTGGGCAGTGGTTGGAGATAAGGTCTAGGTTCTGGAGCCTGAAAACCGCAGTTGGGAAGAGATGACGACCTAAGGCCATGGCGGGTCCGATGTGCTCAGTGTGCGGCCAGCTGTCTGGGTGGGACCAGGAGGTCTAGGCTCAGGCTGGGTCAGAAGGGGAAATAGTGCCCAGGTCAGCCTATATGTTTGGGGTACAGCCGAATGGCGTGCAGGTTGATCCTCATTTGGGGTTTCGGGGTAGCCCTGAGGGCAATGTTTTACTTCTGTAGGGCAGGCAGAGTGCGGCATTGTAGTTCTGGATTGCCCAACTGGAGGGCTTGTGGGCCAGTAGTCTGAGGACGGAGTCTGAGAACCCAAGCTAGGCCTAGGTTTCTGGGTGAGGATATGGCAGGCACAATCTAGAGACCTCAATCGAGATCTCGTGCATCTGAAGTCAGGGCAAGGATCAGGTTGGACTTTCTGCCCTGATGGCCCTTTCTTGAAGGGGGTTGGATCACGAGGACATGGGGGTTTACCCACGATGGGAGTTGTGAGAAGCTCCAAACTGCAAAGATTCTTCTGCAGGACAATTGAGACCTGTTGGTTGGCTCCAGTCCAACGATTCCGAGCAGGGTTCTAAGGATGGATGGCTGGGTAGCCCACCTCGCATTCCAATTGTCTCCAAGCAACAAGACAGGTTAGATCTGCTGGATGTGGGGGGCAACCGAGGAGGCTGAGTTGAAATGGACTCTCCTGTGGGTGTGTCCTAATATGTTTTTGTGTCTATGGAGACCTTCGAATGAAGCGGTGGCCCCGGGGCCCTGAAGGGTTCTCCTAAACAGAGGCTTTGACACAGCTCCAACGTGCATGTTTCCCAAGTGTAGATGAGATTTGTTCTGATGGGTGAGTCAAGAAACAACCATATGCTGGTATTGAAATCCAGGCCTCTGAGGAGAGTTTCCTGGAAACCAAAGCAATGGATCCGATTAGTGCCTAGGGGCCTGCTCGTTCCTTTTTACCTCTGGGGACATCAGTCTACAGGTCTGAGTGCAGGTAGGTGCTCAGATGGGCTCAGATTGCCCCTGTTTGTCCTGGGAAGCCACAAATCTTGGGATGGCCTCAGGGACTTTGGAGGTTATCCTATTAGTAGGGTTGTGGCCATTGGAATGGGCACATACAATTCCCTTGGAGAGGGCAAGTACAGTCCTCAGGTTTGGCTCCAGGGCCCTGAGCCTGTAGGGTGTGTAGGCCAGAGCTGTTTGGACAGTTGTCTGAAAACACAAACTCGGCTTATGTTTTGGGTCATAGGTATGGCAGGACTGATCTACAGACCATGAGGAGAACACTTCGGGATATGAAAAAAGGGCGAGTGTGAGGCTCTTGTTCAAGTTTTTGTCTCTGGATATCGTGTCACTCATGGTCGTGAAATTGCCGGGTGACTTCATGGGAAATGGACGAGTCTTACTCTCTGGGGGTTCGGTCCCATCCAAAGAGATTGCGGTCATTCTGGGGATGGAAGAAGTCCGTTTTTTTGTTGTTGTTGTCGATTTGTTTCATTTTGTTTTTCAACCTCAGATGTCCCACCAAATGAGGGATTCCATAGTAGAGCCCTGGGGTGGGGCGACTGGACAACCAGAAATCTGGTTAAAAATTGGGGACTAGGGACATGTCAAGCCCATTATGACATCTAATGGTCCAGCCACTGAGAGGACTTACTAGAGGACAGGACTCACGCTGAGGTCACAATGCGTGTTTATGCTCTCGTCGCACTCAAGAATGGGCGGGGCCTCAGGGTGAATGCTGGTTTCTCCTACACTGAACGTTGGACAACATGCCAACCACAAGGTTTCTTGCCATGGGTCAGGAAGAGTTCTGATTTCTGCATCACAGTCACCCGTGGGCAGTGATTGGAGATAAAGTCTAGGTTCTGAAGCCTGAAAACTGAGGTAGGGAAGAGATGATGACCTAAGGCCAGGGCGGGTCTGATGTGCTCAGGGTGCAGTCAGCTGTCTGGGTGTTGGTCAGCAGGTCCGGGCTCAGGTTGTGTCAGACTGTGCGTTAGTGCCCAGGTTAGACTATATAATTTGGGTACATTCGAGTGCCGTGTAGGTTTATCTTCATTTAAGCTGCCTGGTCAGCTCATTAGGCAATATATTTTTTCTAGAGGGCAGGCAGAGTGCTTCATTGTTGGTCCGGAATTGCCAAACATGAGGGCTTCGGGGCCAGGAGAGTGAGGACGGAAGTCTGAGAACACAAGCTAGACTTCGGATTCAGGGTGAGGGCACGGCAGGTACCCCCTGCAGATCTGAACCAATATCTCATGCATCTGAAGTCAGGTCGAGGATCCGACGTTGGCTCAGGTTGGAGTTTCTGTGCATGACGGCCCCTTCATGAAGGGAGCGGAATCTCGAGGCCATGGAGGTTTTCCACGTTGGGAGATGTGGGATGCCCCCTTCAAGGATTCCTTCTGCGGGACAATTGAGACCTGTTGGACAGCTCCAGGACATCCCATATGGAATGACTCCAGAGCACCATTCGAGGATGGATGCCTGGGAAGTCCGCCTCGCCTTCCAATTGTCTCCTAGCAACAAGACAGTTTAGATCTAATGGATCTGCGGGAGCAACGGGGTGGCTGAGTTGAAATGCACTTTCCAGAGGATGGGTCCTAATGTGTGTTTGTGTCCATGAGGGCCTTGGAATGGGGAGGTGGCACCGGGACCCTGAAGTATTCTCCTAAGCTTTGGCATAGCTCCCATGCACAAATTTCCTTGTGGAGACGAGATTTGTTCTGATGGGTGCCTCAGGAAATCCCCTCTGCTGGTATTGGAATCCAGGCTTTTGAGGAGACATGCCTGTAAACCAAAGCAATGGATCCGATAATGGCCTCGGGTCCTGTCTGGTTCAATCTTCTTGGTATGAGTGGAGGTAGATGAGTGGAGGAAGATGCTCAGTTGGTATCAACCGCCCTTTTTTGTCCCGGGCGACCTACACTATTGGGATGGCCTCAGGGACTTTGGAGGGTTCTCCTAATTTGTACGATTTTTGACAATGGAATGGGCAGAATTCCCATGGATTGGGTGGGGGCAGTCCTAATGTGTGGCTCCAGGGGCCACAGCCTGGAGGGAGTGTGGCCCAGGACTTTGAGGACAGAAGACTGAAAACACAAACTCAGCTTAAGTTTGGGGACGTAGGTATGGCACGCCCGATCTACAAACCATGATACGAACTCTTCAGGATATGAAGAATGAGCGAGTCTGGGTAGCTTGCTCAGGCTTTTGTCTCTGGATTTTGTTTCAGCGATGGCCGTGGAATGTTGGGGAGGTCTCATGGGCCATGGACGAATCTTCCTCTCTGTGGATTTGGCCCGATCCCAATTGTTTTTCGTCAATCTGTGGGATGGGAGGACTCCTTTCAGGTTTGTTACCTCTGGTGTCCCACCAAAAGAGGAATTCCAAAACAGAGCCCTGGGGAAGAGTAAAGGGACACCCCGAACTATGGTTAAAAATTGGGGCCTAGGGTCATGGCAAGCCCAATATGCTGTCTCTTCATATAGGCCCTGAGAGGCCTTACCTGAGGACTGGGCTCAGGCTGAGGGTCACAATGTGTGTTTGTGACCAATGTGGCCCGCAAGCATGGGCTGGGCCTCATGGGCCACGCTTGTTTCAACTACACTGAACGTTGGACAACATGCCAAGCACAAGGTTTCTTGCCATGGGGAAAGAGTTCTGATTTCTGCATCATTTTCAACCCTGGGCAGTGGTTGGAGATAAGGTCTAGGTTCTGGAGCCTGAAAACCGCAGTTGGGAAGAGATGACCACCTAAGGCCATGGCGGGTCCGATGTGCTCAGTGTGCGGCCAGCTGTCTGGGTGGGACCAGGAGGTCCAGGCTCAGGCTGGGTCAGAAGAGGAAATAGTGCCCAGGTCAGCCTATATGTTTGGGGTACAGCCGAATGGCGTGCAGGTTGATCCTCATTTGGGGTTTCGGGGTAGCCCTGAGGGCAATGTTTTACTTCTGTAGGGCAGGCAGAGTGCGGCCTTGTAGTTCTGGATTGCCAAACTGGAGGGCTTGTGGGCCAGTAGTCTGAGGACGGAGTCTGAGAACCCAAGCTAGGCCTAGGTTTCTGGGTGAGGATATGGCAGGCACAATCTAGAGACCTCAATCGAGATCTCGTGCATCTGAAGTCAGGGCAAGGATCAGGTTGGACTTTCTGCCCTGATGGCCCTTTCTTGAAGGGGGTTGGATCACGAGGACATGGGGGTTTACCCACGATGGGAGTTGTGAGAAGCTCCAAACTGCAAAGATTCTTCTGCAGGACAATTGAGACCTGTTGGTTGGCTCCAGTCCAACGATTTCGAGCAGGGTTCTAAGGATGGATGGCTGGGTAGGCCACCTCGCATTCCAATTGTCTCCAAGCAACAAGACAGGTAAGATCTGCTGGATGTGGGGGGCAACCGAGGAGGCCGAGTTGAAATGGACTCTCCTGTAGGTGTGTCCTAATATGTTTTTGTGTCTATGGAGACCTTCGAATGAAGCGGTGGCCCTGGGGCCCTGAAGGGTTCTCCTAAACAGAGGCTTTGACACAGCTCCAACGTGCATGTTTCCCAAGTGTAGATGAGATTTGTTCTGATGGGTGAGTCAAGAAACAGCCATATGCTGGTATTGAAATCCAGGCCTCTGAGGAGAGTTTCCTGGAAACCAAAGCAATGGATCCGATTAGTGCCTAGGGGCCTGCTCATTCCTTTTTACCTCTGGGGACATCAGTCTACAGGTCTGAGTGCAGGTAGGTGCTCAGATGGGCTCAGATTGCCCCTGTTTGTCCTGGGAAGCCACAACTATTGGGATGGCCTCAGGGACTTTGGAGGTTATCCTATTAGTAGGGTTGTGGCCATTGGAATGGGCACATACAATTCCCTTGGAGAGGGCAAGTACAGTCCTCAGGTTTGGCTCCAGGGCCCTGAGCCTGTAGGGTGTGTAGGCCAGAGCTGTTTGGACAGTTGTCTGAAAATACAAACTCGGCTTATGTTTTGGGTCATAGGTATGGCAGGACTGATCTACAGACCATGAGGAGAACACTTCGGGATATGAAAAAAGGGCGAGTGTGAGGCTCTTGCTCAAGTTTTTGTATCTGGATATCGTGTCACTCATGGTCGTGAAATTGCCGGGTGACTTCATGGGAAATGGACGAGTCTTACTCTCTGGGGGTTCGGTCCCATCCAAAGAGTTTGCGGTCATTCTGGGGATGGAAGAAATCCGTTTTTTTGTTGTTGTTGTCGATTTGTTTCATTTTGTTTTTCAACCTCAGATGTCCCACCAAATGAGGGATTCCAGAGTAGAGCCCTGGGGTGGGGCGACTGGACAACCAGAAATCTGGTTAAAAATTGGGGACTAGGGACATGTCAAGCCCATTATGACATCTAATGGTCCAGCCACTGAGAGGACTTACTAGAGGACAGGACTCACGCTGAGGTCACAATGCGTGTTTATGCTCTCGTCGCACTCAAGAATGGGCGGGGCCTCAGGGTGAATGCTGTTTTCTCCTACACTGAACGTTGGACAACATGCCAACCAAAAGGTTTCTTGCCATGGGTCAGGAAGAGTTCTGATTTCTGCATCACAGTCACCCGTGGGCAGTGATTGGAGATAAAGTCTAGGTTCTGAAGCCTGAAAACTGAGGTAGGGAAGAGATGATGACCTAAGGCCAGGGCGGGTCTGATGTGCTCAGGGTGCAGTCAGCTGTCTGGGTGTTGGTCAGCAGGTCCGGGCTCAGGTTGTGTCAGACAGTGCATTAGTGCCCAGGTTAGACTATATAATTTGGGTACATTCGAGTGCCGTGTAGGTTTATCTTCATTTAAGCTGCCTGGTCAGTTCATTAGGCAATATATTTTTTCTAGAGGGCAGGCAGAGTGCTTCATTGTCGGTCCGGAATTGCCAAACATGAGGGCTTCGGGGCCAGGAGAGTGAGGACGGAAGTCTGAGAACACAAGCTAGACTTCGGATTCAGGGTGAGGGCACGGCAGGTACCCCCTGCAGATCTGAACCAATATATCATGCATCTGAAGTCAGGTCGAGGATCCGACGTTGGCTCAGGTTGGAGTTTCTGTGCATGTCGGCCCCTTCATGAAGGGAGTGGAATCTCGAGGCCATGGAGGTTTTCCACGTTGGGAGATGTGGGATGCCCCCATCAAGGATTCCTTCTGCGGGACAATTGAGACCTGTTGGACAGCTCCAGGACATCCCATATGGAATGACTCCAGAGCACCATTCGAGGATGGATGCCTGGGAAGTCCGCCTCGCCTTCCAATTGTCTCCTAGCAACAAGACAGTTTAGATCTAATGGATCTGCGGGAGCAACGGGGTGGCTGAGTTGAAATGCACTTTCCAGAGGATGGGTCCTAATGTGTGTTTGTGTCCATGAGGGCCTTGGAATGGGGAGGTGGCACCGGGACCCTGAAGTATTCTCCTAAGCTTTGGCATAGCTCCCATGCACAAGTTTCCTTGTGGAGACGAGATTTGTTCTGATGGGTGCCTCAGGAAATCCCCTCTGCTGGTATTGGAATCCAGGCTTTTGAGGAGACATGCCTGTAAACCAAAGCAATGGATCCGATAATGGCCTCGGGTCCTGTCTGGTTCAATCTTCTTGGTATGAGTGGAGGTAGATGAGTGGAGGAAGATGCTCAGCCGGTATCAACCGCCCTTTTTTGTCCCGGGCGACCTACACTATTGGGATGGCCTCAGGGACTTTGGAGGGTTCTCCTAATTTGTACGATTTTTGACAATGGAATGGGCAGAATTCCCATGGATTGGGTGGGGGCAGTCCTAATGTGTGGCTCCAGGGGCCACAGCCTGGAGGGAGTGTGGCCCAGGACTTTGAGGACAGAAGACTGAAAACACAAACTCAGCTTAAGTTTGGGGACGTAGGTATGGCACGCCCAATCTACAAACCATGAGACGAACTCTTCAGGATATGAAGAATGAGCGAGTCTGGGTCGCTTGCTCAGGCTTTTGTCTCTGGATTTTGTTTCAGCGATGGCCGTGGAATGTTGGGGAGGTCTCATGGGCCATGGACGAATCTTACTCTCTGTGTTTGGCCCGATCCCAATTGTTTTTCGTCAGTCTGTGGGATGGGAGGACTCCTTTCAGGTTTGTTACCTCTGGTGTCCCACCAAAAGAGGAATTCCAAAGCAGAGCCCTGGGGAAGAGTAAAGGGACACCCCGAACTATGGTTAAAAATTGGGGACTAGGGGCATGGCAAGCCCAATATGCTGTCTCTTCATATAGGCCCTGAGAGGCCTTACCTGAGGACTGGGCTCAGGCTGAGGGTCACAATGTGTGTTTGTGACCAATGTGGCCCGCAAGCATGGGCTGGGCCTCATGGGCCACGCTTGTTTCAACTACACTGAACGTTGGACAACATGCCAAGCACAAGGTTTCTTGCCATGGGGAAAGAGTTCTGATTTCTGCATCATTTTCAACCCTGGGCAGTGGTTGGAGATAAGGTCTAGGTTCTGGAGCCTGAAAACTGCAGTTGGGAACAGATGACGACCTAAGGCCATGGCGGGTCCGATGTGCTCAGTGTGCGGCCAGCTGTCTGGGTGGGACCAGGAGGTCCAGGCTCAGGCTGGGTCAGAAGGGGAAATAGTGCCCAGGTCAGCCTATATGTTTGGGGTACAGCCGAATGGCGTGCAGGTTGATCCTCATTTGGGGTTTCGGGGTAGCCCTGAGGGCAATGTTTTACTTCTGTAGGGCAGGCAGAGTGCGGCATTGTAGTTCTGGATTGCCAAACTGGAGGGCTTGTGGGCCAGTAGTCTGAGGACGGAGTCTGAGAACCCAAGCTAGGCCTAGGTTTCTGGGTGAGGATATGGCAGGCACAATCTAGAGACCTCAATCGAGATCTCGTGCATCTGAAGTCAGGGCAAGGATCAGACGATCGTTCAGGTTGGACTTTCTGCCCTGATGGCCCTTTCTTGAAGGGGGTTGGATCACGAGGACATGGGGGTTTACCCACGATGGGAGTTGTGAGAAGCTCCAAACTGCAAAGATTCTTCTGCAGGACAATTGAGACCTGTTGGTTGGCTCTAGTCCAACGATTCCGAGCAGGGTTATAAGGATGGATGGCTGGGTAGCCCACCTCGCATTCCAATGGTCTCCAAGCAACAAGACAGGTTAGATCTGCTGCATGTGGCGGGCAACCGAGGAGGCTGAGTTGAAATGGACTCTCCTGTGGGTGTGTCCTAATATGTTTTTGTGTCTATGGAGACCTTCGAATGAAGCGGTGGCCCTGGGGCCCTGAAGGGTTCTTATAAACAGAGGCTTTGACACAGCTCCAACGTGCATGTTTCCCAAGTGTAGATGAGATTTGTTCTGATGGGTGAGTCAAGAAACAACCATATGCTGGTATTGAAATCCAGGCCTCTGAGGAGAGTTTCCTGGAAACCAAAGCAATGGATCCGATTAGTGCCTAGGGGCCTGCTCGTTCCTTTTTACCTCTGGGGACATCAGTCTACAGGTCTGAGTGCAGGTAGGTGCTCAGATGGGCTCAGATTGCCCCTGTTTGTCCTGGGAAGCCACAACTATTGGGATGGCCTCAGGGACTTTGGAGGTTATCCTACTAGTAGGGTTGTGGCCATTGGAATGGGCACATACAATTCCCTTGGAGAGGGCAAGTACAGTCCTCAGGTTTGGCTCCAGGGCCCTGAGCCTGTAGGGTGTGTAGGCCAGAGCTGTTTGGACAGTTGTCTGAAAACACAAACTCGGCTTATGTTTTGGGTCATAGGTATGGCAGGACTGATCTACAGACCATGAGGAGAACACTTCGGGATATGAAAAAAGGGCGAGTGTGAGGCTCTTGCTCAAGTTTTTGTCTCTGGATATCGTGTCACTCATGGTCGTGAAATTGCCGGGTGACTTCATGGGAAATGGACGAGTCTTACTCTCTGGGGGTTCGGTCCCGTCCAAAGAGTTTGCGGTCATTCTGGGGATGGAAGAAATCCGTTTTTTTGTTGTTGTTGTCGATTTGTTTCATTTTGTTTTTCAACCTCAGATGTCCCACCAAATGAGGGATTCAAGAGTAGAGCCCTGGGGTGGGGCGACTGGACAACCAGAAATCTGGTTAAAAATTGGGGACTAGGGACATGTCAAGCCCATTATGACATCTAATGGTCCAGCCACTGAGAGGACTTACTAGAGGACAGGACTCACGCTGAGGTCACAATGCGTGTTTATGCTCTCGTCGCACTCAAGAATGGGCGGGGCCTCAGGGTGAATGCTGTTTTCTCCTACACTGAACATTGGACAACATGCCAACCACAAGGTTTCTTGCCATGGGTCAGGAAGAGTTCTGATTTCTGCATCACAGTCACCCGTGGGCAGTGATTGGAGATAAAGTCTAGGTTCTGAAGCCTGAAAACTGAGGTAGGGAAGAGATGATGACCTAAGGCCAGGGCGGGTCTGATGATCCAAGGGTGCAGTCAGCTGTCTGGGTGTTGGTCAGCAGGTCCGGGCTCAGGTTGTGTCAGACACTGCATTAGTGCCCAGGTTAGACTATATAATTTGGGTACATTCGAGTGCCGTGTAGGTTTATCTTCATTTAAGCTGCCTGGTCAGCTCATTAGGCAATATATTTTTTCTAGAGGGCAGGCAGAGTGCTTCATTGTCGGTCCGGAATTGCCAAACATGAGGGCTTCGGGGCCAGGAGAGTGAGGACGGAAGTCTGAGAACACAAGCTAGACTTCGGATTCAGGGTGAGGGCACGGCAGGTACCCCCTGCAGATCTGAACCAATATCTCATGCTTCTGAAGTCAGGTCGAGGATCCGACGTTGGCTCAGGTTGGAGTTTCTGTGCATGACGGCCCCTTCATGAAGGGAGCGGAATCTCGAGGCCATAGAGGTTTTCCATTTTGGGAGATGTGGGATGCCCCCTTCAAGGATTCCTTCTGCGGGACAATTGAGACCTGTTGGACAGCTCCAGGACATCCCATATGGAATGACTCCAGAGCACCATTCGAGGATGGATGCCTGGGAAGTCCGCCTCGCCTTCCAATTGTCTCCTAGCAACAAGACAGTTCAGATCTAATGGATCTGCGGGAGCAACGGGGTGGCTGAGTTGAAATGCACTTTCCAGAGGATGGGTCCTAATTTGTGTTTGTGTCCATGAGGGCCTTGGAATGGGGAGGTGGCACCGGGACCCTGAAGTATTCTCCTAAGCTTTGGCATAGCTCCCATGCACAAGTTTCCTTGTGGAGACGAGATTTGTTCTGATGGGTGCCTCAGGAAATCCCCTCTGCTGGTATTGGAATCCAGGCTTTTGAGGAGACATGCCTGTAAACCAAAGCAATGGATCCGATAATGGCCTCGGGTCCTGTCTGGTTCAATCTTCTTGGTATGAGTGGAGGTAGATGAGTGGAGGAAGATGCTCAGCTGGTATCAACCGCCCTTTTTTGTCCCGGGCGATCTACACTATTGGGATGGCCTCAGGGATTTTGGAGGGTTCTCCTAATTTGTACGATTTTTGACAATGGAATGGGCAGAATTCCCATGGATTGGGTGGGGGCAGTCCTAATGTGTGGCTCCAGGGGCCACAGCCTGGAGGGAGTGTGGCCCAGGACTTTGAGGACAGAAGACTGAAAACACAAACTCAGCTTAAGTTTGGGGACGTAGGTATGGCACGCCCGATCTACAAACCATGAGACGAACTCTTCAAGATATGAAGAATGAGCGAGTCTGGGTCGCTTGCTCAGGCTTTTGTCTCTGGATTTTGTTTCAGCGATGGCCGTGGAATGTTGGGGAGGTCTCATGGGCCATGGACGAATCTTCTTCTCTGTGGATTTGGCCCGATCCCAATTGTTTTTCGTCAATCTGTGGGATGGGAGGACTCCTTTCAGGTTTGTTACCTCTGGTGTCCCACCAAAAGAGGAATTCCAAAGCAGAGCCCTGGGGAAGAGTAAAGGGACACCCCGAACTATGGTTAAAAATTGGGGACTAGGGGCATGGCAAGCCCAATATGCTGTCTCTTCATATAGGCCCTGAGAGGCCTTACCTGAGGACTGGGCTCAGGCTGAGGGTCACAATGTGTGTTTGTGACCAATGTGGCCCGCAAGCATGGGCTGGGCCTCATGGGCCACGCTTGTTTCAACTACACTGAACGTTGGACAACATGCCAAGCACAGGGTTTCTTGCCATGGGGAAAGAGTTCTGATTTCTGCATCATTTTCAACCCTGGAGAGTGGTTGGAGATAAGGTCTAGGTTCTGGAGCCTGAAAACCGCAGTTGGGAAGAGATGACGACCTAAGGCCATGGCGGGTCCGATGTGCTCAGTGTGCGGCCAGCTGTCTGGGTGGGACCAGGAGGTCCAGGCTCAGGCTGGGTCAGAATGGGAAATAGTGCCCAGGTCAGCCTATATGTTTGGGGTATAGCCGAATGGCGTGCAGGTTGATCCTCATTTGGGGTTTCGGGGTAGCCCTGAGGGCAATATTTTACTTCTGTAGGGCAGGGAGAGTGCGGCATTGTAGTTCTGGATTGCCAAACTGGAGGGCTTGTGGGCCAGTAGTCTGAGGACGGAGTCTGAGAACCCAAGCTAGGCCTAGGTTTCTGGGTGAGGATATGGCAGGCACAATCTAGAGACCTCAATCGAGATCTCGTGCATCTGAAGTCAGGGCAAGGATCAGACGATCGCTCAGGTTGGACTTTCTGCCCTGATGGCCCTTTCTTGAAGGGGGTTGGATCACGAGGACATGGGGGTTTTCCCACGATGGGAGTTGTGAGAAGCTCCAAACTGCAAAGATTCTTCTGCAGGACAATTGAGACCTGTTGGTTGGCTCCAGGCCAACGATTCCGAGCAGGGTTCTCAGGATGGATGGCTGGGTAGCCCACCTCGCATTCCAATTGTCTCCAAGCAACAAGACAGGTTAGATCTCCTGGATGTGGGGGGCAACCGAGGAGGCTGAGTTGAAATGGACTCTCCTGTGGATGTGTCCTAATATATTTTTGTGTCTATGGAGACCTTGGAATGAAGCAGTGGCCCTGGGGCCCTGAAGGGTTCTCCTAAACAGAGGCTTTGACACAGCTCCAACGTGCAGGTTTCCCAAGTGTAGATGAGATTTGTTCTGATGGGTGAGTCAAGAAACATTCATATGCTGGTATTGAAATCCAGGCCTCTGATGAGAGTTTCCTGGAAACCAAAGCAATGGATCCGATTAGTGCCTAGGGGCCTGTTCGTTCCTTTTTACCTCTGGGGACATCAGTCTACGGGTCTGAGTGCAGGTAGGTGCTCAGATGGGGTCAGATTGCCCCCTGTTTGTCCTGGGAAGCCACAACTATTGGGATGGCCTCAGGGACTTTGGAGGTTATCCTACTAGTAGGGTTGTGGCCATTGGAATGGGCACATACAATTCCCTTGGAGAGGGCAAGTACAGTCCTCAGGTTTGGCTCCAGGGCCCTGAGCCTGTAGGGTGTGTAGGCCAGAGCTGTTTGGACAGTTGTCTGAAAACACAAACTCGGCTTATGTTTTGGGTCATAGGTATGGCAGGACTGATCTACAGACCATGAGGAGAACACTTCGGGATATGAAAAAAGGGCGAGTGTGAGGCTCTTGCTCAAGTTTTTGTCTCTGGATATCGTGTCACTCATGGTCGTGAAATTGCCGGGTGACTTCATGGGAAATGGACGAGTCTTACTCTCTGGGGGTTCGGTCCCGTCCAAAGAGTTTGGGGTCATTCTGGGGATGGAAGAAGTCCGTTTTTTTGTTGTTGTTGTCGATTTGTTTCATTTTGTTTTTCAACCTCAGATGTCCCACCAAATGAGGGATTCCAGAGGAGAGCCCTGGGGTGGGGCGACTGGACAACCAGAAATCTGGTTAAAAATTGGGGACTAGGGACATGTCAAGCCCATTATGACATCTAATGGTCCAGCCACTGAGAGTACTTACTAGAGGACAGGACTCACGCTGAGGTCACAATGCGTGTTTATGCTCTCCTCGCACTCAAGAATGTGCGGGGCCTCAGGGAGAATGCTTGTTTCTCCTACACTGAACGTTGGACAACATGCCAACCACAAGGTTTCTTGCCATGGGTCAGGAAGAGTTCTGATTTCTGCATCACAGTCACCCGTGGGCAGTGATTGGAGATAAGGTCTAGGTTCTGAAGCCTGAAATCTGAGGTAGGGAAGAGATGATGACCTAAGGCCATGGCGGGTCTGATGTGCTCAGCGTGCGGTCAGCTGTCTGGGTGTTGGTCAGCAGGTCCGGGCTCAGGTTGTGTCAGACAGTGCATTAGTGCCCAGGTTAGACTATATAATTTGGGTACATTCGAGTGCCGTGTAGGTTTATCTTCATTTAAGCTGCCTGGGCTGCTCATTAGGCAATATATTTTTTCTAGAGGGCAGGCAGAGTGCTTCATTGTCGGTCCGGAATTCCCAAACTTGAGGGCTTCGGGGCCAGGAGAGTGAGGACGGAAGTCTGAGAACACAAGCTAGACTTCGGATTCAGGGTGAGGGCACGGCAGGTACCCCCTGCAGATCTGAACCAATATCTCATGCATCTGAAGTCAGGGCGAGGATCCGACGTTGGCTCAGGTTGGAGTTTCTGTGCATGACGGCCTCTTCATGAAGGGAGCGGAATCTCGAGGCCATGGAGGTTTTCCACGTTGGGAGATGTGAGATGCCCCCTTCAAGGATTCCTTCTGCGGGACAATTGAGACCTGATGGACAGCTCCAGGACATCCCATATGGAATGACTCCAGAGCACCGTTCGAGGATGGATGCCTGGGAAGTCTGCCTCGCCTTCCAATTGTCTCCTAGCAACAAGACAGTTTAGATCTAATGGATCTGCGGGAGCAACCGGGGTGGCTGAGTTGAAATGCACTTTCCAGAGGATGGGTCCTAACGTGTGTTTGTGTCCATGAGGGCCTTGGAATGGGGAGGTGGCACCGGGACCCTGAAGTATTCTCCTAAGCTTTGGCATAGCTCCCATGCACAAGTTTCCTTGTGGAGACGAGATTTGTTCTGATGGGTGCCTCAGGAAATCCCCTCTGCTGGTATTGGAATCCAGGCTTTTGAGGAGACATGCCTGTAAACCAAAGCAATGGATCCGATAATGGCCTCGGGTCCTGTCTGGTTCAATCTTCTTGGTATGAGTGGAGGTAGATGAGTGGAGGTAGATGCTCAGCCGGTATCAACGGCCCTTTTTTTGTCCTGGGCGACCTACACTATTGGGATGGCCTCAGGGACTTTGGAGGGTTCTCCTAATTTGTATGATTTTTGACAATGGAATGGGCAGAATTCCCATGGATTGGGTGGGGGCAGTCCTAATGGGTGGCTCCAGGGGCCCCAGCCATGAGGGAGTGTGGCCCAGGACTTTGAGGACAGAAGACTGAAAACACAAACTCAGCTTAAGTTTGGGGACGTAGGTATGGCACGCCCGATCTACAAACCATGAGAAGAACTCTTCAGGATATGAAGAATGAGCGAGTCTGAGGCGCTTGCTTAGGCTTTTGTCTCTGGATTTTGTTTCAGCGATGGCCGTGGAATGTTGGGGAGGTCTCATGGGCCATGGATGAATCTTCCTCTCTGTGGATTTGGTCCGATCCCAATTGTTTTTCGTCAATATGTGGGATGGGAGGACTCCTTTCAGGTTTGTTACCTCAGGTGTCCCACCAAAAGAGGAATTCCAAAGCAGAGCCCTTGGGAAGAGTGAAGGCACACCCCGAACTATGGTTAAAAATTGGGGCCTAGGGGCATGGCAAGCCCAATATGCTGTCTCTTCATATAGGCCCTGAGAGGCCTTACCTGAGGACTGGGCTCAGGCTGAGGGTCACAATGTGTGTTTGTGACCAATGTGGCCCGCAAGCATGGGCTGGGCCTCATGGGCCACGCTTTTTTCAACTACACTGAACGTTGGACTACATGCCAAGCACAAGGTTTCTTGCCATGGGGAAAGAGTTCTGATTTCTGCATCATTTTCAACCCTGGGCAGTGGTTGGAGATAATGTCTAGGTTCTGGAGCCTGAAAACCGCAGTTGGGAAGAGATGACGACCTAAGGCCATGGCGGGTCCGATGTGCTCAGTGTGCGTCCAGCTGTCTGGGTGGGACCAGGAGGTCCAGGCTCAGGCTGGGTCAGAAGGGGAAATAGTGCCCAGGTCAGCCTATATGTTTGGGGTACAGCCGAATGGCCTGCAGGTTGATCCTCATTTGGGGTTTCGGGGTAGCCCTGAGGTCAATATTTTACTTCTGTAGGGCAGGCAGAGTTCTGGATTGCCAAACTGGAGGCCTTGTGGGCCAGTAGTCTGAGGACCGAGTCTGAGAACCCAAGCTAGGCCTAGGTTTCTGGGTGAGGATATGGCAGGCACAATCTAGAGACCTCAATCGAGATCTCGTGCATCTGAAGTCAGGGCAAGGATCAGACGATCGCTCAGGTTGGACTTTCTGCCCTGATGGCCCTTTCTTGAAGGGGGTTGGATCACGAGGACATGGGGGTTTTCCCACGATGGGAGTTGTGAGAAGCTCCAAACTGCAAAGATTCTTCTGCAGGACAATTGAGACCTGTTGGTTGGCTCCAGGCCAACGATTCCGAGCAGGGTTCTAAGGATGGATGGCTGGGTAGCCCACCTCGCATTCCAATTGTCTCCAAGCAACAAGACAGGTTAGATCTGCTGGATGTGGGGGGCAACCGAGGAGGCTGAGTTGAAATGGACTCTCCTGTGGATGTGTCCTAATATGTTTTTGTGTCTATGGAGACCTTGGAATGAAGCGGTGGCCCTGGGGCCCTGAAGGGTTCTCCTAAACAGAGGCTTTGACACAGCTCCAACGTGCATGTTTCCCATGTGTAGATGAGATTTGTTCTGATGGGTGAGTCAAGAAACAGCCATATGCTGGTATTGAAATCCAGGCCTCTGAGGAGAGAAGCCTGGAAACCAAAGCAATGGATCCGATTAGTGCCTAGGGGCCTGTTCGTTCCTTTTTACCTCTGGGGACATCAGTCTACGGGTCTCAGTGCAGGTAGGTGCTCAGATGGGCTCAGATTGCCCCTGTTTGTCCTGGGAAGCCGCAACTCTTGGGATGGCCTCAGGGACTTTGGAGGTTATCCTACTAGTAGGGTTGTGGCCATTGGAATGGGCACATACAATTCCCTTGGAGAGGGCAAGTACAGTCCTCAGGTTTGGCTCCAGGGCCCTGAGCCTGTCGGGTGTGTAGGCCAGAGCTGTTTGGACAGTTGTCTGAAAATACAAACTCGGCTTATGTTTTGGGTCATAGGTATGGCAGGACTGATCTACAGACCATGAGGAGAACTCTTCGGGATATGAAAAAAGGGCGAGTGTGAGGCTCTTGCTCAAGTTTTTGTCTCTGGATATCGTGTCACTCATGGTCGTGAAATTGCCGGGTGACTTCATGGGAAATGGACGAGTCTTACTCTCTGGGGGTTCAGTCCCGTCCAAAGAGTTTGGGGTCATTCTGGGGATGGAAGAAGTCCGTTTTTTGGTTGTTGTTGTCGATTTGTTTCATTTTGTTTTTCAACCTCAGATGTCCCACCAAATGAGGGATTCCAGAGTAGAGCCCTGGGGTGGGGCGACTGGACAACCAGAAATCTGGTTAAAAATTGGGGACTAGGGACATGTCAAGCCCATTATGACATCTAAAGGTCCAGCTACTGAGAGGACTTACTAGAGGACAGGACTCACGCTGAGGTCACAATGCGTGTTTATGCTCTCGTCGCACTCAAGAATGGGCGGGGCCTCAGGGTGAATGCTGGTTTCTCCTACACTGAACGTTGGACAACATGCCAACCACAAGGTTTCTTGCCATGGGTCAGGAAGAGTTCTGATTTCTGCATCACAGTCACCCGTGGGCAGTGTTTGGAGATAAGGTCTAGGTTCTGAAGCCTGAAAACTGAGGTAGGGAAGAGATGATGACCTAAGGCCATGGCGGGTCTGATGTGCTCAGCGTGCGGTCAGCTGTCTGGGTGTTGGTCAGCAGGTCCGGGCTCAGGTTGTGTCAGACACTGCATTAGTGCCCAGGTTAGACTATATAATTTGGGTACATTCGAGTGCCGTGTAGGTTTATCTTCATTTAAGCTGCCTGGGCTTCTCATTAGGCAATATATTTTTTCTAGAGGGCAGGCAGAGTGCTTCATTGTCGGTCCGGAATTGCCAAACTTGAGGGCTTCGGGGCCAGGAGAGTGAGGACGGAAGTCTGAGAACACAAGCTAGACTTCGGATTCAGGGTGAGGGCACGGCAGGTACCCCCTGCAGATCTGAACCAATATCTCATGCATCTGAAGTCAGGGCGAGGATCCGACGTTGGCTCAGGTTGGAGTTTCTGTGCATGACGGCCCCTTCATGAAGGGAGCGGAATCTCGAGGCCATGGAGGTTTTCCACGTTGGGAGATGTGGGATGCCCCCTTCAAGGATTCCTTCTGCGGGACAATTGAGACCTGTTGGACAGCTCCAGGACATCCCCTATGGAATGACTCCAGAGCACCGTTCGAGGATGGATGCCTGGGAAGTCCGCCTCGCCTTCCAATTGTCTCCTAGCAACAATACAGTTTAGATCTAATGGATCTGCGGGAGCAACCGGGGTGGCTGAGTTGAAATGCACTTTCAAGAGGATGTGTCCTAACGTGTGTTTGTGTCCATGAGGGCCTTGGAATGGGGAGGTGGCACCGGGACCCTGAAGTATTCTCCTAAGCTTTGGCATAGCTCCCATGCACAAGTTTCCTTGTGGAGACGAGTTTTGTTCTGATGGGTGCCTCAGGAAATCCCCTCTGCTGGTAATGGAATCCAGGCTTTTGAGGAGACATGCCTGTAAACCAAAGCAATGGATCCGATAATGGCCTCGGGTCCTGTCTGGTTCAATCTTCTTGGTATGAGTGGAGGTAGATGAGTGGAGGTAGATGCTCAGCCGGTATTACCCGCCCTTTTTTGTCCCGGGCGACCTACACTATTGGGATGGCCTCAGGGACTTTGGAGGGTTCTCCTAATTTGTACGATTTTTGACAATGGAATGGGCAGAATTCCCATGGATTGGGTGGGGGCAGTCCTAATGTGTGGCTCCAGGGGCCCCAGCCTGGAGGGAGTGTGGCCCAGGACTTTGAGGACAGAAGACTGAAAACACAAACTCAGCTTAAGTTTGGGGACGTAGGTATGGCACGCCCGATCTACAAACCATGAGAAGAACTCTTCAGGATATGAAGAATCAGCGAGTCTGAGGCGCTTGCTCAGGCTTTTGTCTCTGGATTATGTTTCAGCGATGGCCGTGGAATGTTGGGGAGGTCTCATGGGCCATGGACGAATCTTCCTCTCTGTGGATTTCGCCCGATCCCAATTGTTTTTCGTCAATCTGTGGGATGGGAGGACTCCTTTCAGGTTTGTTACCTCAGGTGTCCCACCAAAAGAGGAATTCCAAAGCAGAGCCCTGGGGAAGAGTGAAGGGACACCCCGAACTATGGTTAAAAATTGGGGCCTAGGGGCATGGCAAGCCCAATATGCTGTCTCTTCATATAGGCCCTGAGAGGCCTTACCTGAGGACTGGGCTCAGGCTGAGGGTCACAATGTGTGTTTGTGAACAATTTGGCCCGCAAGCATGGGCTGGGCCTCATGGGCCACGCTTGTTTCAACTACACTGAACGTTGGACAACATGCAAAGCACAAGGTTATTGCCATGGGGAAAGAGTTCTGATTTCTGCATCATTTTCAACCCTGGGCAGTGGTTGGAGATAAGGTCTAGGTTCTGGAGCCTGAAAACCACAGTTGGGAAGAGATGACGACCTAAGGCCATGGCGGTTCCGATGTGCTCAGTGTGCGGCCAGCTGTCTGGGTGGGACCAGAGGTCCAGGCTCAGGATGGGTCAAAGGGGAAATAGTGCCCAGGTCAGCCTATATGTTTGGGGTACAGCCGATTGGAGTGCAGGTTGATCCTCATTTGGGATTTCGGGGTAGCCCTGAGGGCAATGTTTTACTTCTGTAGGGCAGGCAGAGTGCGGCATTGTAGTTCTGGATTGCCAAACTGGAGGGCTTGTGGGCCAGTAGTCTGAGGACGGAGTCTGAGAACCCAAGCTAGGTCTAGGTTTCTGGGTGAGGATATGGCAGGCACAATCTACAGACCTCAATAGAGATTTCGTGCATCTGAAGTCAGGGCAAGGATCAGACGATCAGTCAGGTTGGACTTTCTGCCCTGATGGCCCTTTCTTGAAGGGGGTTGCATCACGAGGACATGGGGTTTTTCCACGATGGGAGTTGTGAGAAGCTCCAAACTGCAAAGATTCTTCTGCAGGACAATTGAGACCTGTTGGTTGGCTCCATGCCAACGATTCCGAGCAGGGTTCTAGAGATGGATGGCTGGGTAGCCCACCTCGCATTCCAATTGTCTTCAAGCAACAAGACAGGTTAGATCTGCTGGATGTGGGGGGCAACCGAGGAGGCTGAGTTGAAATGGACTCTCCTGTGTATGTGTCCTAATATGTTTTTGTGTCTATGGAGACCTTGGAAAGAAGCGGTGGCCCTGGGGCCCTGTAGGGTTCTCCTAAACAGAGGCTTTGACACAGCTCCAACGTGCATGTTTCCCATGTGTAGATGAGATTTGTTCTGATGGGTGAGTCAAGAAACAGCCATATGCTGGTACTGAAATCCAGGCCTCTGAGGAGAGATGCCTGGAAACCAAAGCAATGGATCCGATTAGTGACTAGGGGCCTGTTCGTTCCTTTTTACCTCTGGGGACACCAGTCTACGGGTCTGAGTGCAGGTAGGTGCTCAGATGGGCTCAGATTACCCCTGTTTGTCCTGGGAAGCCACAACTCTTGGGATGGCCTCAGGGACTTTGGAGGTTATCCTACTAGTAGGGTTGTGGCCATTGGAATGGGCACATACAATTCCCTTGTAGAGGGCAAGTACAGTCCTCAGTTTTGGCTCCAGGGCCCTGAGCCTGTAGGGTGTGTAGGCCAGAGCTGTTTGGACAGTTGTCTGAAAACACAAACTCGGCTTATGTTTTGGGTCATAGGTATGGCAGGACTGATCTACAGACCATGAGGAGAACACTTCGGGATATGAAAAAAGGGCGAGTGTGAGGCTCTTGCTCAAGTTTTTGTCTCTGGATATCGTGTCACTCATGGTCGTGAAATTGCCGGGTGACTTCATGGGAAATGGACGAGTCTTACTCTCTGGGGGTTCGGTCCCGTCCAAAGAGTTTGGGGTCATTCTGGGGATGGAAGAAGTCCGTTTTTTTGTTGTTGTTGATTTGTTTCATTTTGTTTTTCAACCTCAGATGTCCCACCAAATGAGGGATTCCAGAGTAGAGCCCTGGGGTGGGGCGACTGGACAACCAGAAATCTGGTTAAAAATTGGGGACTAGGGACATGTCAAGCCCATTATGACATCTAATGGTCTAGCCACTGAGAGGACTTACTAGAGGACAGGACTCACGCTGAGGTCACAATGCGTGTTTATGCTCTCCTCGCACTCAGGAATGGGCGGGGCCTCAGGGTGAATGCTGGTTTCTCCTACACTGAACGTTGGACAACATGCCAACCACAAGGTTTCTTGCCATGGGTCAGGAAGTGTTCTGATTTCTGCATCACAGTCACCCGTGGGCAATGAATGGAGATAAGGTCTAGGTTCTGAAGCCTGAAAACTGAGGTAGGGAAGAGATGATGACCTAAGGCCAGGGCGGGTCTGATGTGCTCAGGGTGCAGTCAGCTGTCTGGGTGTTGGTCAGCAGGTCCGGGCTCAGGTTGTGTCAGACAGTGCATTAGTGCCCAGGTTAGACTATATAATTTGGGTACATTCGAGTGCCGTGTAGGTTTATCTTCATTTAAGCTGCCTGGGCAGCTCATTAGGCAATATATTTTTTCTAGAGGGCAGGCAGAGTGCTTCATTGTCCGTCCAGAATTGCCAAACTTGAGGGCTTCGGGGCCAGGAGAGTGAGGACGGAAGTCTGAGAACACAAGCTAGTCTTCGGATTCAGGGTGAGGGCACGGCAGGTACCCCCTGCAGATCTGAACCAATATCTCATGCATCTGAAGTCAGGGCGAGGATCCGACGTTGGCTCAGGTTGGAGTTTCTGTGCATGACGGCCCCTTCATGAAGGGAGCGGAATCTCGAGGCCATGGAGGTTTTCCACGTTGGGGGATGTGGGATGCCCCCTTCAAGGATTCCTTCTGCGGGACAATTGAGACCTGTTGGACAGCTCCAGGACATCCCCTATGGAATGACTCCAGAGCACCGTTCGAGGATGGATGCCTGGGAAGTCCGCCTCGCCTTCCAATTGTCTCCTAGCAACAAGACAGTTTAGATCTAATGGATCTGCGGGAGCAACCGGGGTGGCTGAGTTGAAATGCACTTTCAAGAGGATGTGTCCTAACGTGTGTTTGTGTCCATGAGGGCCTTGGAATGGGGAGGTGGCACCGGGACCCTGAAGTATTCTCCTAAGCTTTGGCATAGCTCCCATGCACAAGTTTCCTTGTGGAGACGAGTTTTGTTCTGATGGGTGCCTCAGGAAATCCCCTCTGCTGGTATTGGAATCCAGGCTTTTGAGGAGACATGCGTGTAAACCAAAGCAATGGATCCGATAATGGCCTCGGGTCCTGTCTGGTTCAATCTTCTTGGTATGAGTGGAGGTAGATGAGTGGAGGTAGATGCTCAGCCGGTATTACCCGCCCTTTTTTGTCCCGTGCGACCTACACTATTGGGATGTCCTCAGGGACTTTGGAGGGTTCTCCTAATTTGTACGATTTTTGACAATGGAATGGGCAGAATTCCCATGGATTGGGTGGGGGCAGTCCTAATGTGTGGCTCCAGGGGCCCCAGCCTGGAGGGAGTGTGGCCCAGGACTTTGAGGACAGAAGACTGAAAACACAAACTCAGCTTAAGTTTGGGGACGTAGGTATGGCACGCCCGATCTACAAACCATGAGAAGAACTCTTCAGGATATGAAGAATGAGCGAGTCTGAGGCGCTTGCTCAGGCTTTTGTCTCTGGATTATGTTTCAGCGATGGCCGTGGAATGTTGGGGAGGTCTCATGGGCCATGGACGAATCTTCCTCTCTGTGGATTTCGCCCGATCCCAATTGTTTTTCGTCAATCTGTGGGATGGGAGGACTCCTTTCAGGTTTGTTACCTCAGGTGTCCCACCAAAAGAGGAATTCCAAAGCAGAGCCCTGGGGAAGAGTGAAGGGACACCCCGAACTATGGTTAAAAATTGGGGCCTAGGGGCATGGCAAGCCCAATATGCTGTCTCTTCATATAGGCCCTGAGAGGCCTTACCTGAGGACTGGGCTCAGGCTGAGGGTCACAATGTGTGTTTGTGACCAATGTGGCCCGTAAGCATGGGCTGGGCCTCATGGGCCACGCTTGTTTCAACTACACTGAACGTTGGACAACATGCCAAGCACAAGGTTTCTTGCCATGGGGAAAGAGTTCTGATTTCTGCATCATTTTCAACCCTGGGCAGTGGTTGGAGATAAGGTCTAGGTTCTGGAGCCTGAAAACCGCAGTTGGGAAGAGATGACGACCTAAGGCCATGGCGGTTCCGATGTGCTCAGTGTGCGGCCAGCTGTCTGGGTGGGACCAGAGGTCCAGGCTCAGGATGGGTCAAAGGGGAAATAGTGCCCAGGTCAGCCTATATGTTTGGGGTACAGCCGATTGGCGTGCAGGTTGATCCTCATTTGGGGTTTCGGGGTAGCCCTGAGGGCAATGTTTTACTTCTGTAGGGCAGGCAGAGTGCGGCATTGTAGTTCTGGATTGCCAAACTGGAGGGCTTGTGGGCCAGTAGTCTGAGGACGGAGTCTGAGAACCCAAGCTAGGCCTAGGTTTCTGGGTGAGGATATGGCAGGCACAATCTACAGACCTCAATAGAGATTTCGTGCATCTGAAGTCAGGGCAAGGATCAGACGATCGCTCAGGTTGGACTTTCTGCCCTGATGGCCCTTTCTTGAAGGGGGTTGCATCACGAGGACATGGGGTTTTCCCACGATGGGAGTTGTGAGAAGCTCCAAACTGCAAAGATTCTTCTGCAGGACAATTGAGACCTGTTGGTTGGCTCCATGCCAACGATTCCGAGCAGGGTTCTAGAGATGGATGGCTGGGTAGCCCACCTCGCATTCCAATTGTCTTCAAGCAACAAGACAGGTTAGATCTGCTGGATGTGGGGGGCAACCGAGGAGGCTGAGTTGAAATGGACTCTCCTGTGGATGTGTCCTAATATGTTTTTGTGTCTATGGAGACCTTGGAAAGAAGCGGTGGCCCTGGGGCCCTGAAGGGTTCTCCTAAACAGAGGCTTTGACACAGCTCCAACGTGCATGTTTCCCATGTGTAGATGAGATTTGTTCTGATGGGTGAGTCAAGAAACAGCCATATGCTGGTACTGAACTCCAGGCCTCTGAGGAGAGATGCCTGGAAACCAAAGCAATGGATCCGATTAGTGACTAGGGGCCTGTTCGTTCCTTTTTACCTCTGGGGACACCAGTCTACGGGTCTGAGTGCAGGTAGGTGCTCAGATGGGCTCAGATTACCCCTGTTTGTCCTGGGAAGCCACAACTCTTGGGATGGCCTCAGGGACTTTGGAGGTTATCCTACTAGTAGGGTTGTGGCCATTGGAATGGGCACATACAATTCCCTTGGAGAGGGCAAGTACAGTCCTCAGTTTTGGCTCCAGGGCCCTGAGCCTGTAGGGTGTGTAGGCCAGAGCTGTTTGGACAGTTGTCTGAAAACACAAACTCGGCTTATGTTTTGGGTCATAGGTATGGCAGGACTGACCTACAGACCATGAGGAGAACACTTCGGGATATGAAAAATGGCGAGTGTGAGGCTCTTGCTCAAGTTTTTGTCTCTGGATATCGTGTCACTCATGATCGTGAAATTGCCGGGTGACTTCATGGGAAATGGACGAGTCTTACTCTCTGGGGGTTCGGTCCCGTCCAAAGAGTTTGGGGTCATTCTGGGGATGGAAGAAGTCCGTTTTTTTGTTGTTTTTGATTTGTTTCATTTTGTTTTTCAACCTCAGATGTCCCACCAAATGAGGGATTCCAGAGTAGAGCCCTGGGGTGGGGCGACTGGACAACCAGAAATCTGGTTAAAAATTGGGGACTAGGGACATGTCAAGCCCATTATGACATCTAATGGTCTAGCCACTGAGAGGACTAACTAGAGGACAGGACTCACGCTGAGGTCACAATGCGTGTTTATGCTCTCCTCGCACTCAGGAATGGGCGGGGCCTCAGGGTGAATGCTGGTTTCTCCTACACTGAACGTTGGACAACATGCCAACCACAAGGTTTCTTGCCATGGGTCAGGAAGTGTTCTGATTTCTGCATCACAGTCACCCGTGGGCAGTGAATGGAGATAAGGTCTAGGTTCTGAAGCCTGAAAACTGAGGTAGGGAAGAGATGATGACCTAAGGCCAGGGCGGGTCTGATGTGCTCAGGGTGCGGTCAGCTGTCTGGGTGTTGGTCAGCAGGTCCGGGCTCAGGTTGTGTCAGACAGTGCATTAGTGCCCAGGTTAGACTATATAATTTGGGTACATTCGAGTGCCGTGTAGGTTTATCTTCATTTAAGCTGCCTGGGCAGCTCATTAGGCAATATATTTTTTCTAGAGGGCAGGCAGAGTGCTTCATTGTCCGTCCAGAATTGCCAAACTTGAGGGCTTCGGGGCCAGGAGAGTGAGGACGGAAGTCTGAGAACACAAGCTAGTCTTCGGATTCAGGGTGAGGGCACGGCAGGTACCCCCTGCAGATCTGAACCAATATCTCATGCATCTGAAGTCAGGGCGAGGATCCGACGTTGGCTCAGGTTGGAGTTTCTGTGCATGACGGCCCCTTCATGAAGGGAGCGGAATCTCGAGGCCATGGAGGTTTTCCACGTTGGGAGATGTGGGATGCCCCCTTCAAGGATTCCTTCTGCGGGACAATTGAGACCTGTTGGACAGCTCCAGGACATCCCATATGGAATGACTCCAGGGCACCCTTCCAGGATGGATGCCTGGGAAGTCCGCCTCGCCTTCCAATTGTCTCCTAGCAACAAGACAGTAGAGATCTAATGGATCTGCGGGAGCAACCGGGGTGGCTGAGTTGAAATGCACTTTCCAGAGGATTGGTCCTAACGTGTGTTTGTGTCCATGAGGGCCTTGGAATGGGGAGGTGGCACCGGGACCCTGAAGTATTCTCCTAAGCTTTGGCATAGCTCCCATGCACAAGTTTCCTTGTGGAGACGAGATTTGTTCTGATGGGTGCCTCAGGAAATCCCCTCTGCTGGTATTGGAATCCAGGCTTTTGAGGAGACATGCCTGTAAACCAAAGCAATGGATCCGATAATGGCCTCGGGTCCTGTCTGGTTCAATCTTCTTGGTATGAGTGGAGGTAGATGAGTGGAGGTAGATGCTCAGCCGGTATTACCCGCACTTTTTTGTCCCGTGCGACCTACACTATTGGGATGGCCTCAGGGACTTTGGAGGGTTCTCCTAATTTGTACGATTTTTGACAATGGAATGGGCAGAATTCCCATGGATTGGGTGGGGGCAGTCCTAATGTGTGGCTCCAGGGGCCCCAGCCTGGAGGGAGTGTGGCCCAGGACTTTGAGGACAGAAGACTGAAAACAAAAACTCAGCTTAAGTTTGGGGACGTAGGTATGGCACGCCCGATCTACAAACCATGAGAAGAACTCTTCAGGATATGAAGAATGAGCGAGTCTGAGTCGCTTGCTCAGGCTTTTGTCTCTGGATTTTGTTTCAGCGATGGCCGTGGAATGTTGGGGAGGTCTCATGGGCCATGGACGAATCTTCCTCTCTGTGGATTTGGCCCGATCCCAATTGTTTTTCGTCAATCTGTGGGATGGGAGGACTCCTTTCAGGTTTGTTACCTCAGGTGTCCCACCAAAAGAGGAATTCCAAAGCAGAGCCCTGGGGAAGAGTGAAGGGACAACCCGAACTATGGTTAAAAAATGGGGCCTAGGGAATATGGCAAGCCCATTATCCTGTCTCTTCATACAGGCCCTGAGAGGCCTTACCTGAGGACTGGGCTCAGGCTGAGGGTCACAATGTGTGTTTGTGACCAATGTGGCCCGCAAGCATGGGCTGGGCCTCATGGGCCACGCTTGTTTCAACTACACTGAACGTTGGACAACATGCCAAGCACAAGGTTTCTTGCCATGGGGAAAGAGTTCTGATTTCTGCATCATTTTCAACCCTGGGCAGTGGTTGGAGATAAGGTCTAGGTTCTGGAGCCTGAAAACCGCAGTTGGGAAGAGATGACGACCTAAGGCCATGGCGGGTCCGATGTGCTCAGTGTGCGGCCAGCTGTCTGGGTGGGACCAGGAGTTCCAGGCTCAGGCTGGGTCAGAAGGGGAAATAGTGCCCAGGTCAGCCTATATGTTTGGGGTACAGCCGATTGGCGTGCAGGTTGATCCTCATTTGGGATTTCAGGGTAGCCCTGAGGGCAATGTTTTACTTCTGTAGGGCAAGCAGAGTGCGGCATTGTAGTTCTGGATTGCCAAACTGGAGGGCTTGTGGGCCAGTAGTCTGAGGACGGAGTCTGAGAACCCAAGCTAGGCCTAGGTTTCTGGGTGAGGATATGGCAGGCACAATCTACAGACCTCAATCGAGATCTCGTGCATCTGAAGTCAGGGCAAGGATCAGACGATCGCTCAGGTTGGACTTTCTGCCCTGATGGCCCTTTCTTGAAGGGGGTTGGAACACGAGGACATGGAGGTTTTCCCACGATGGGAGTTGTGAGAAGCTCCAAACTGCAAAGATTCTTCTGCAGGACAATTGAGACCTGTTGGTTGGCTCCAGGCCAACGATTCCGAGCAGTGTTCTAGAGATGGATGGCTGGGTAGCCCACCTCGCATTCCAATTGTCTCCAAGCAACAAGACAGGTTAGATCTGCTGGATGTGGGGGGCAACCGAGGAGGCTGAGTTGAAATGGACTCTCCTGTGGATGTGTCCTAATATGTTTTTGTGTCTATGGAGACCTTGGAATGAAGCGGTGGCCCTGGGGCCCTGAAGGGTTCTCCTAAACAGAGGCTTTGACACAGCTCCAACGTGCATGTTTCCCATGTGTAGATGAGATTTGTTCTGATGGGTGAGTCAAGAAACAGCCATATGCTGGTATTGAACTCCAGGCCTCTGAGGAGAGATGCCTGGAAACCAAAGCAATGGATCCGATTAGTGCCTAGGGGCCTGTTCGTTCCTTTTTACCTCTGGGGACATCAGTCTACGGGTCTGAGTGCAGATAGGAGCTCAGATGGGCTCAGATTGCCCCTGTTTGTCCTGGGAAGCCACAACTCTTGGGATGGCCTCAGGGACTTTGGAGGTTATCCTACTAGTAGGGTTGTGGCCATTGGAATGGGCACATACAATTCCCTTGGAGAGGGCAAGTACAGTCCTCAGGTTTGGCTCCAGGGCCCTGAGCCTGTAGGGTGTGTAGGCCAGAGCTGTTTGGACAGTTGTCTGAAAACACAAACTCGGCTTATGTTTTGGGTCATAGGTATGGCAGGACTGATCTACAGACCATGAGGAGAACACTTCGGGATATGAAAAAAGGGCGAGTGTGAGGCTCTTGCTCAAGTTTTTGTCTCTGGATATCGTGTCACTCATGGTCGTGAAATTGCCGGGTGACTTCATGGGAAATGGACGAGTCTTACTCTCTGGGGGTTCGGTCCCGTCCAAAGAGTTTGCGTTCATTCTGGGGATGGAAGAAGTCCGTTTTTTTGTTGTTGTTGTCGATTTGTTTCATTTTGTTTTTCAACCTCAGATGTCCCACCAAATGAGGGATTCCAGAGTAGAGCCCTGGGGTGGGGCGACAGGACAACCAGAAATCTGGTTAAAAATTGGGGACTAGGGACATGTCAAGCCCATTATGACATCTAATGGTCCAGCCACTGAGAGGACTTACTAGAGGACAGGACTCACCCTGAGGTCACAATGTGTGTTTATGCTCTCCTCGCACTCAAGAATGGGCGGGGCCTCAGGGTGAATGCTGATTTCTCCTACAATGAAGGTTGGACAACATGCCAATCACAAGTTTTCTTGCCAAGGGTCAGGAAGTGTTCTGATTTCTTCATCACAGTCACCCGTGGGCAGTGATTGGAGATAAGGTCTAGGTTCTGAAGCCTGAAAACTGAGGTAGGGAAGAGATGATGACCTAAGGCCATGGCGGGTCTGATGTGCTCAGCATGCGGTCAGCTGTCTGGGTGTTGGTCAGCAGGTCCGGGCTCAGGTTGTGTCAGACAGTGCATTAGTGCCCAGGTTAGACTATATAATTTGGGTACATTCGAGTGCCGTGTAGGTTTATCCTCATTTAAGCTGCCTGGGCTGCTCATTAGGCAATATATATTTTCTAGAGGGCAGGCAGAGTGCTTCCTTGTCGGTCCGGAATTGCCAAACTTGAGGGCTTCGGGGCCAGGAGAGTGAGGACGGAAGTCTGAGAACACAAGCTAGACTTCGGATTCAGGGTGAGGGCACGGCAGGTACCCCCTGAAGATCTGAACCAATATCTCATGCATCTGAAGTCAGGGCGAGGATCCGACGTTGGCTCAGGTTGGAGTTTCTGTGCATGACGGCCCCTTCATGAAGGGAGCGGAATCTCGAGGCCATGGAGGTTTTCCACGTTGGGAGATGTTGGATGCCCCCTTCAAGGATTCCTTCTGCGGGACAATTGAGACCTGTTGGACAGCTCCAGGACATCCCATATGGAATGACTCCAGAGCACCGTTCGAGGATGGATGCCTGGGAAGTCCGCCTCGCCTTCCAATTGTCTCCTAGCAACAATACAGTTTAGATCTAATGGATCTGCGGGAGCAACCGGGGTGGCTGAGTTGAAATGCACTTTCAAGAGGATGTGTCCTAACGTGTGTTTGTGTCCATGAGGGCCTTGGAATGGGGAGGTGGCACCGGGACCCTGAAGTATTCTCCTAAGCTTTGGCATAGCTCCCATGCACAAGTTTCCTTGTGGAGACGAGTTTTGTTCTGATGGGTGCCTCAGGAAATCCCCTCTGCTGGTATTGGAATCCAGGATTTTGAGGAGACATGCCTGTAAACCAAAGCAATGGATCCGATAATGGCCTCGGGTCCTGTCTGGTTCAATCTTCTTGGTATGAGTGGAGGTAGATGAGTGGAGGTAGATGCTCAGCCGGTATTACCCGCCCTTTTTTGTCCCGGGCGACCTACACTATTGGGATGGCCTCAGGGACTTTGGAGGGTTCTCCTAATTTGTACGATTTTTGACAATGGAATGGGCAGAATTCCCATGGATTGGGTGGGGGCAGTCCTAATGTGTGGCTCCAGGGGCCACAGCCTGGAGGGAGTGTGGCCCAGGACTTTGAGGACAGAAGACTGAAAACACAAACTCAGCTTAAGTTTGGGGACGTAGGTATGGCACGCCCGATCTACAAACCATGAGAAGAACTCTTCAGGATATGAAGAATGAGCGAGTCTGAGGCGCTTGCTCAGGCTTTTGTCTCTGGATTTTGTTTCAGCGATGGCCGTGGAATGTTGGGGAGGTCTCATGGGCCATGGACGAATCTTCCTCTCTGTGGATTTGGCCCGATCCCAATTGTTTTTCGTCAATCTGTGGGATGGGAGGACTCCTTTCAGGTTTGTTACCTCAGGTGTCCCACCAAAAGAGGAATTCCAAAGCAGAGCCCTGGGGAAGAGTGAAGGGACACCCCGAACTATGGTTAAAAATTGGGGCCTAGGGGCATGGCAAGCCCAATATGCTGTCTCTTCATATAGGCCCTCAGAGGCCTTACCTGAGGACTGGGCTCAGGCTGAGGGTCACAATGTGTGTTTGTGAACAATTTGGCCCGCAAGCATGGGCTGGGCCTCATGGGCCACGCTTGTTTCAACTACACTGAACGTTGGACAACATGCCAACCACAAGGTTTCTTGCCATGGGGAAAGAGTTCTGATTTCTGCATCATTTTCAACCCTGGGCAGTGGTTGGAGATAAGGTCTAGGTTCTGGAGCCTGAAAACCGCAGTTGGGAAGAGATGACGACCTAAGGCCATGGCGGTTCCGATGTGCTCAGTGTGCGGCCAGCTGTCTGGGTGGGACCAGAGTTCCAGGCTCAGGCTGGGTCAGAAGGGGAAATAGTGCCCAGGTCAGCCTATATGTTTGGGGTACAGCCGATTGGCGTGCAGGTTGATCCTCATTTGGGATTTCGGGGTAGCCCTGAGGGCAATGTTTTACTTCTGTAGGGCAGTCAGAGTGCGGCATTGTAGTTCTGGATTGCCAAACTGGAGGGCTTGTGGGCCAGTAGTCTGAGGACGGAGTCTGAGAACCCAAGCTAGGCCTAGGTTTCTGGGTGAGGATATGGCAGGCACAATCTACAGACCTCAATCGAGATTTCGTGCATCTGAAGTCAGGGCAAGGATCAGACGATCGCTCAGGTTGGACTTTCTGCCCTGATGACCCTTTCTTGAAGGGGGTTGGATCACGAGGACATGGGGGTTTACCCACGATGGGAGTTGTGAGAAGCTCCAAACTGCAAAGATTCTTCTGCAGGACAATTGAGACCTGTTGGTTGGCTCCATGCCAACGATTCCGAGCAGGGTTCTAGAGATGGATGGCTGGGTAGCCCACCTCGCATTCCAATTGTCTTCAAGCAACAAGACAGGTTAGATCTGCTGGATGTGGGGGGCAACCGAGGAAACTGAGTTGAAATGGACTCTCCTGTGTATGTGTCCTAATATGTTTTTGTGTCTATGGAGACCTTGGAAAGAAGCGGTGGCCCTGGGGCCCTGAAGGGTTCTCCTAAACAGAGGCTTTGACACAGCTCCAACGTGCATGTTTCCCGTGTGTAGATGAGATTTGTTCTGATGGGTGAGTCAAGAAACAGCCATATGCTGGTACTGAAATCCAGGCCTCTGAGGAGAGATGCCTGGAAAGCAAAGCAATGGATCCGATTAGTGCCTAGGGGCCTGTTCGTTCCTTTTTACCTCTGGGGACACCAGTCTACGGGTCTGAGTGCAGGTAGGTGCTCAGATGGGCTCAGATTACCCCTGTTTGTCCTGGGAAGCCACAACTCTTGGGATGGCCTCAGGGACTTTGGAGGTTATCCTACTAGTAGGGTTGTGGCCATTGGAATGGGCACATACAATTCCCTTGGAGAGGGCAAGTACAGTCCTCAGTTTTGGCTCAAGGGCCCTGAGCCTGTAGGGTGTGTAGGCCAGAGCTGTTTGGACAGTTGTCTGAAAACACAAACTCGGCTTATGTTTTGGGTCATAGGTATGGCAGGACTGATCTACAGACCATGAGGAGAACACTTCGGGATATGAAAAAAGGGCGAGTGTGAGGCTCTTGCTCAAGTTTTTGTCTCTGGATATCGTGTCACTCATGGTCGTGAAATTGCCGGGTGACTTCATGGGAAATGGACGAGTCTTACTCTCTGGGGGTTCGGTCCCGTCCAAAGAGTTTGGGGTCATTCTGGGGATGGAAGTAGTCCGTTTTTTTGTTGTTGTTGATTTGTTTCATTTTGTTTTTCAACCTCAGATGTCCCACCAAATGAGGGATTCCAGAGTAGAGCCGTGGGGTGGGTCGACTGGACAACCAGAAATCTGGTTAAAAATTGGGGACTAGAGACATGTCAAGCCCATTATGACATCTAATGGTCTAGCCACTGAGAGGACTTACTAGAGGACAGGACTCACGCTGAGGTCACAATGCGTGTTTATGCTCTCGTCGCACTCAGGAATGGGCGGGGCCTCAGGGTGAATGCTGGTTTCTCCTACACTGAACGTTGGAAAACATGCCAACCACAAGGTTTCTTGCCATGGGTCAGGAACAGTTCTGATTTCTGCATCACAGTCACCCGTGGGCAGTGAATGGAGATAAGGTCTAGGTTCTGAAGCCTGAAAACTGAGGTAGGGAAGAGATGATGACCTAAGGCCAGGGCGGGTCTGATGTGCTCAGGGTGCGGTCAGCTGTCTGGGTGTTGGTCAGCAGGTCCGGGCTCAGGTTGTGTCAGACAGTGCATTAGTGCCCAGGTTAGACATTATAATTTGGGTACATTCGAGTGCCGTGTAGGTTTATCTTCATTTAAGCTGCCTGGGCAGCTCATTAGGCAATATATTTTTTCTAGAGGGCAGGCAGAGTGCTTCATTGTCCGTCCAGAATTGCCAAACTTGAGGGCTTCGGGGCCAGGAGAGTGAGGACGGAAGTCTGAGAACACAAGCTAGTCTTCGGATTCAGGGTGAGGGCACGGCAGGTACCCCCTGCAGATCTGAACCAATATCTCATGCATCTGAAGTCAGGGCGAGGATCCGACGTTGGCTCAGGTTGGAGTTTCTGTGCATGACGGCCCCTTCATGAAGGGAGCGGAATCTCGAGGCCATGGAGGTTTTCCACGTTGGGAGATGTGGGATGCCCCCTTCAAGGATTCCTTCTGCGGGACAATTGAGACCTGTTGGACAGCTCCAGGACATCCCATATGGAATGACTCCAGAGCACCGTTCGAGGATGGATGCCTGGGAAGTCCGCCTCGCCTTCCAATTGTCTCCTAGCAACAAGACTGTTTAGATCTAATGGATCTGCGGGAGCAACCGGGGTGGCTGAGTTGAAATGCACTTTCCAGAGGATGGGTCCTAACGTGTGTTTGTGTCCATGAGGGCCTTGGAATGGGGAGGTGGCACCGGGACCCTGAAGTATTCTCCTAAGCTTTGGCATAGGAGACGAGATTTTTTCTGATGGGTGCCTCAGGAAATCCCCTCTGCTGGTATTGGAATCCAGGCTTTTGAGGAGACATGCCTGTAAACCAAAGCAATGGATCCGATAATGGCCTCGGGTCCTGTCTGGTTCAATCTTCTTGGTATGAGTGGAGGTAGATGAGTGGAGTTAGATGCTCAGCCGCTATCAACGGCCCTTTTTTTGTCCTGGGCGACCTACACTATTGGGATGGCCTCAGGGACTTTGGAGGGTTCTCCTAATTCGTACGATTTTTGAAAATGGAATGGGCAGAATTCCCATGGATTGGGTGGGGGCAGTCCTAATGTGTGGCTCCAGGGGCCCCAGCCTGGAGGGAGTGTGGCCCAGGACTTTGAGGACAGAATACTGAAAACACAAACTCAGCTTAAGTTTGGGGACGTAGGTATGGCACGCCCGATGTACAAACCATGAGAAGAACTCTTCAGGATATGAAGAATGAGCGAGTCTGAGGCGCTTGCTCAGGCTTTTGTCTCTGGATTTGTTTCAGCGATGGCCGTGGAATGATGGGGAGGTCTCATGGGCAATGGACGAATCTTCCTCTCTGTGGATTTGGCCCGATCCCAATTGTTTTTCGTCAATCTGTGGGATGGGAGGACTCCTTTCAGGTTTGTTACGTCAGGTGTCCCACCAAAAGAGGAATTCCAAAGCAGAGCCCTGGGGAAGAGTGAAGGGACACCCCGAACTATGGTTAAAAATTGGGGCCTAGGGGCATGGCAAGCCCAATATGCTGTCTCTTCATATAGCCCCTGAGAGGCCTTACCTGAGGACTGGGCTCAGGCTGAGGGTCACAATGTGTGTTTGTGACCAATGTGGCCCGCAAGCATGGGCTGGGCCTCATGGGCCACGCTTGTTTCAACTACACTGAACGTCGGACAACATGCCAAGCACAAGGTTTCTTGCCATGGGGAAAGAGTTCTGATTTCTGCATCATTTTCAACCCTGGGCAGTGGTTGGAGATAAGGTCTAGGTTCTGGAGCCTGAAAACCGCAGTTGGGAAGAGATGACGACCTAAGGCCATGGCGGGTCCGATGTGCTCAGTGTGCGTCCAGCTGTATGGATGGGACCAGGAGGTCCAGGCTCAGGCTGGGTCAGAAGGGGAAATAGTGCCCAGGTCAGCCTATATGTTTGGGGTACAGCCGAATGGCCTGCAGGTTGATCCTCATTTGGGGTTTCGGGGTAGCCCTGAGGGCAATATTTTACTTCTGTAGGGCAGGCAGAGTGCGGCATTGTAGTTCTGGATTGCCAAACTGGAGGGCTTGTGGGCCAGTAGTCTGAGGACGGAGTCTGAGAACCCAAGCTAGGCCTAGGTTTCTGGGTGAGGATATGGCAGGCACAGTCTACAGACCTCAATCGAGATCTCGTGCATCTGAAGTCAGGGCAAGGATCAGACGATCCCTCAGGTTGGACTTTCTGCCCTGATGGCCCTTTCTTGAAGGGGGTTGGATCACGAGGACATGGAGGTTTTCCCACGATGGGAGTTGTGAGAAGCTCCAAACTGCAAAGATTCTTCTGCAGGACAATTGAGACCTGTTGGTTGGCTCCAGGCCAACGATTCCGAGCAGGGTTCTAGAGATGGATGGCTGGGTAGCCCACCTCGCATTCCAATTGTCTCCAAGCAACAAGACAGGTTAGATCTGCTGGATGTGGGGGGCAACCGAGGAGGCTGAGTTGAAATGGACTCTCCTGTGGATGTGTCCTAATATGTTTTTGTGTCTATGGAGACCTTGGAATGAAGCGGTGGCCCTGGGGCCCTGAAGGGTTCTCCTAAACAGAGGCTTTGACACAGCTCCAACGTGCATGTTTCCCATGTGTAGATGAGATTTGTTCTGATGGGTGAGTCAAGAAACAGCCATATGCTGGTATTGAACTCCAGGCCTCTGAGGAGAGATGCCTGGAAACCAAAGCAATGGATCCGATTAGTGCCTAGGGGCCTGTTCGTTCCTTTTTACCTCTGGGGACATCAGTCTACGGGTCTGAGTGCAGATAGGAGCTCAGATGGGCTCAGATTGCCCCTGTTTGTCCTGGGAAGCCACAACTCTTGGGATGGCCTCAGGGACTTTGGAGGTTATCCTACTAGTAGGGTTGTGGCCATTGGAATGGGCACATACAATTCCCTTGGAGAGGGCAAGTACAGTCCTCAGGTTTGGCTCCAGGGCCCTGAGCCTGTAGGGTGTGTAGGCCAGAGCTGTTTGGACAGTTGTCTGAAAACACAAACTCGGCTTATGTTTTGGGTCATAGGTATGGCAGGACTGATCTACAGACCATGAGGAGAACACTTCGGGATATGAAAAAAGGGCGAGTGTGAGGCTCTTGCTCAAGTTTTTGTCTCTGGATATCGTGTCACTCATGGTCGTGAAATTGCCGGGTGACTTCATGGGAAATGGACGAGTCTTACTCTCTGGGGGTTCGGTCCCGTCCAAAGAGTTTGCGTTCATTCTGGGGATGGAAGAAGTCCGTTTTTTTGTTGTTGTTGTCGATTTGTTTCATTTTGTTTTTCAACCTCAGATGTCCCACCAAATGAGGGATTCCAGAGTAGAGCCCTGGGGTGGGGCGACTGGACAACCAGAAATCTGGTTAAAAATTGGGGACTAGGGACATGTCAAGCCCATTATGACATCTAATGGTCCAGCCACTGAGAGGACTTACTAGAGGACAGGACTCACCCTGAGGTCACAATGTGTGTTTATGCTCTCCTCGCACTCAAGAATGGGCGGGGCCTCAGGGTGAATGCTGATTTCTCCTACAATGAAGGTTGGACAACATGCCAATCACAAGTTTTCTTGCCAAGGGTCAGGAAGTGTTCTGATTTCTTCATCACAGTCACCCGTGGGCAGTGATTGGAGATAAGGTCTAGGTTCTGAAGCCTGAAAACTGAGGTAGGGAAGAGATGATGACCTAAGGCCATGGCGGGTCTGATGTGCTCAGCGTGCGGTCAGCTGTCTGGGTGTTGGTCAGCAGGTCCGGGCTCAGGTTGTGTCAGACAGTGCATTAGTGCTCAGGTTAGACTATATAATTTGGGTACATTCGAGTGCCGTGTAGGTTTATCCTCATTTAAGCTGCCTGGGCTGCTCATTAGGCAATATATATTTTCTAGAGGGCAGGCAGAGTGCTTCCTTGTCGGTCCGGAATTGCCAAACTTGAGGGCTTCGGGGCCAGGAGAGTGAGGACGGAAGTCTGAGAACACAAGCTAGACTTCGGATTCAGGGTGAGGGCACGGCAGGTACCCCCTGAAGATCTGAACCAATATCTCATGCATCTGAAGTCAGGGCGAGGATCCGACGTTGGCTCAGGTTGGAGTTTCTGTGCATGACGGCCCCTTCATGAAGGGAGCGGAATCTCGAGGCCATGGAGGTTTTCCACGTTGGGAGATGTTGGATGCCCCCTTCAAGGATTCCTTCTGCGGGACAATTGAGACCTGTTGGACAGCTCCAGGACATCCCATATGGAATGACTCCAGAGCACCGTTCGAGGATGGATGCCTGGGAAGTCCGCCTCGCCTTCCAATTGTCTCCTAGCAACAATACAGTTTAGATCTAATGGATCTGCGGGAGCAACCGGGGTGGCTGAGTTGAAATGCACTTTCAAGAGGATGTGTCCTAACGTGTGTTTGTGTCCATGAGGGCCTTGGAATGGGGAGGTGGCACCGGGACCCTGAAGTATTCTCCTAAGCTTTGGCATAGCTCCCATGCACAAGTTTCCTTGTGGAGACGAGTTTTGTTCTGATGGGTGCCTCAGGAAATCCCCTCTGCTGGTATTGGAATCCAGGCTTTTGAGGAGACATGCCTGTAAACCAAAGCAATGGATCCGATAATGGCCTCGGGTCCTGTCTGGTTCAATCTTCTTGGTATGAGTGGAGGTAGATGAGTGGAGGTAGATGCTCAGCCGGTATTACCCGCCCTTTTTTGTCCCGGGCGACCTACACTATTGGGATGGCCTCAGGGACTTTGGAGGGTTCTCCTAATTTGTACGATTTTTGACAATGGAATGGGCAGAATTCCCATGGATTGGGTGGGGGCAGTCCTAATGTGTGGCTCCAGGGGCCACAGCCTGGAGGGAGTGTGGCCCAGGACTTTGAGGACAGAAGACTGAAAACACAAACTCAGCTTAAGTTTGGGGACGTAGGTATGGCACGCCCGATCTACAAACCATGAGAAGAACTCTTCAGGATATGAAGAATGAGCGAGTCTGAGGCGCTTGCTCAGGCTTTTGTCTCTGGATTTTGTTTCAGCGATGGCCGTGGAATGTTGGGGAGGTCTCATGGGCCATGGACGAATCTTCCTCTCTGTGGATTTGGCCCGATCCCAATTGTTTTTCGTCAATCTGTGGGATGGGAGGACTCCTTTCAGGTTTGTTACCTCAGGTGTCCCACCAAAAGAGGAATTCCAAAGCAGAGCCCTGGGGAAGAGTGAAGGGACACCCCGAACTATGGTTAAAAATTGGGGCCTAGGGGCATGGCAAGCCCAATATGCTGTCTCTTCATATAGGCCCTGAGAGGCCTTACCTGAGGACTGGGCTCAGGCTGAGGGTCACAATGTGTGTTTGTGAACAATTTGGCCCGCAAGCATGGGCTGGGCCTCATGGGCCACGCTTGTTTCAACTACACTGAACGTTGGACAACATGCCAACCACAAGGTTTCTTGCCATGGGGAAAGAGTTCTGATTTCTGCATCATTTTCAACCCTGGGCAGTGGTTGGAGATAAGGTCTAGGTTCTGGAGCCTGAAAACCGCAGTTGGGAAGAGATGACGACCTAAGGCCATGGCGGTTCCGATGTGCTCAGTGTGCGGCCAGCTGTCTGGGTGGGACCAGAGTTCCAGGCTCAGGCTGGGTCAGAAGGGGAAATAGTGCCCAGGTCAGCCTATATGTTTGGGGTACAGCCGATTGGCGTGCAGGTTGATCCTCATTTGGGATTTCGGGGTAGCCCTGAGGGCAATGTTTTACTTCTGTAGGGCAGTCAGAGTGCGGCATTGTAGTTCTGGATTGCCAAACTGGAGGGCTTGTGGGCCAGTAGTCTGAGGACGGAGTCTGAGAACCCAAGCTAGGCCTAGGTTTCTGGGTGAGGATATGGCAGGCACAATCTACAGACCTCAATCGAGATTTCGTGCATCTGAAGTCAGGGCAAGGATCAGACGATCGCTCAGGTTGGACTTTCTGCCCTGATGACCCTTTCTTGAAGGGGGTTGGATCACGAGGACATGGGGGTTTACCCACGATGGGAGTTGTGAGAAGCTCCAAACTGCAAAGATTCTTCTGCAGGACAATTGAGACCTGTTGGTTGGCTCCATGCCAACGATTCCGAGCAGGGTTCTAGAGATGGATGGCTGGGTAGCCCACCTCGCATTCCAATTGTCTTCAAGCAACAAGACAGGTTAGATCTGCTGGATGTGGGGGGCAACCGAGGAAACTGAGTTGAAATGGACTCTCCTGTGTATGTGTCCTAATATGTTTTTGTGTCTATGGAGACCTTGGAAAGAAGCGGTGGCCCTGGGGCCCTGAAGGGTTCTCCTAAACAGAGGCTTTGACACAGCTCCAACGTGCATGTTTCCCGTGTGTAGATGAGATTTGTTCTGATGGGTGAGTCAAGAAACAGCCATATGCTGGTACTGAAATCCAGGCCTCTGAGGAGAGATGCCTGGAAAGCAAAGCAATGGATCCGATTAGTGCCTAGGGGCCTGTTCGTTCCTTTTTACCTCTGGGGACACCAGTCTACGGGTCTGAGTGCAGGTAGGTGCTCAGATGGGCTCAGATTACCCCTGTTTGTCCTGGGAAGCCACAACTCTTGGGATGGCCTCAGGGACTTTGGAGGTTATCCTACTAGTAGGGTTGTGGCCATTGGAATGGGCACATACAATTCCCTTGGAGAGGGCAAGTACAGTCCTCAGTTTTGGCTCAAGGGCCCTGAGCCTGTAGGGTGTGTAGGCCAGAGCTGTTTGGACAGTTGTCTGAAAACACAAACTCGGCTTATGTTTTGGGTCATAGGTATGGCAGGACTGATCTACAGACCATGAGGAGAACACATCGGGATATGAAAAAAGGGCGAGTGTGAGGCTCTTGCTCAAGTTTTTGTCTCTGGATATCGTGTCACTCATGGTCGTGAAATTGCCGGGTGACTTCATGGGAAATGGACGAGTCTTACTCTCTGGGGGTTCGGTCCCGTCCAAAGAGTTTGGGGTCATTCTGGGGATGGAAGTAGTCCGTTTTTTTGTTGTTGTTGATTTGTTTCATTTTGTTTTTCAACCTCAGATGTCCCACCAAATGAGGGATTCCAGAGTAGAGCCGTGGGGTGGGTCGACTGGACAACCAGAAATCTGGTTAAAAATTGGGGACTAGAGACATGTCAAGCCCATTATGACATCTAATGGTCTAGCCACTGAGAGGACTTACTAGAGGACAGGACTCACGCTGAGGTCACAATGCGTGTTTATGCTCTCGTCGCACTCAGGAATGGGCGGGGCCTCAGGGTGAATGCTGGTTTCTCCTACACTGAACGTTGGAAAACATGCCAACCACAAGGTTTCTTGCCATGGGTCAGGAACAGTTCTGATTTCTGCATCACAGTCACCCGTGGGCAGTGAATGGAGATAAGGTCTAGGTTCTGAAGCCTGAAAACTGAGGTAGGGAAGAGATGATGACCTAAGGCCAGGGCGGGTCTGATGTGCTCAGGGTGCGGTCAGCTGTCTGGGTGTTGGTCAGCAGGTCCGGGCTCAGGTTGTGTCAGACAGTGCATTAGTGCCCAGGTTAGACATTATAATTTGGGTACATTCGAGTGCCGTGTAGGTTTATCTTCATTTAAGCTGCCTGGGCAGCTCATTAGGCAATATATTTTTTCTAGAGGGCAGGCAGAGTGCTTCATTGTCCGTCCAGAATTGCCAAACTTGAGGGCTTCGGGGCCAGGAGAGTGAGGACGGAAGTCTGAGAACACAAGCTAGTCTTCGGATTCAGGGTGAGGGCACGGCAGGTACCCCCTGCAGATCTGAACCAATATCTCATGCATCTGAAGTCAGGGCGAGGATCCGACGTTGGCTCAGGTTGGAGTTTCTGTGCATGACGGCCCCTTCATGAAGGGAGCGGAATCTCGAGGCCATGGAGGTTTTCCACGTTGGGAGATGTGGGATGCCCCCTTCAAGGATTCCTTCTGCGGGACAATTGAGACCTGTTGGACAGCTCCAGGACATCCCATATGGAATGACTCCAGAGCACCGTTCGAGGATGGATGCCTGGGAAGTCCGCCTCGCCTTCCAATTGTCTCCTAGCAACAAGACAGTTTAGATCTAATGGATCTGCGGGAGCAACCGGGGTGGCTGAGTTGAAATGCACTTTCCAGAGGATGGGTCCTAACGTGTGTTTGTGTCCATGAGGGCCTTGGAATGGGGAGGTGGCACCGGGACCCTGAAGTATTCTCCTAAGCTTTGGCATAGGAGACGAGATTTTTTCTGATGGGTGCCTCAGGAAATCCCCTCTGCTGGTATTGGAATCCAGGCTTTTGAGGAGACATGCCTGTAAACCAAAGCAATGGATCCGATAATGGCCTCGGGTCCTGTCTGGTTCAATCTTCTTGGTATGAGTGGAGGTAGATGAGTGGAGTTAGATGCTCAGCCGCTATCAACGGCCCTTTTTTTGTCCTGGGCGACCTACACTATTGGGATGGCCTCAGGGACTTTGGAGGGTTCTCCTAATTCGTACGATTTTTGACAATGGAATGGGCAGAATTCCCATGGATTGGGTGGGGGCAGTCCTAATGTGTGGCTCCAGGGGCCCCAGCCTGGAGGGAGTGTGGCCCAGGACTTTGAGGACAGAAGACTGAAAACACAAACTCAGCTTAAGTTTGGGGACGTAGGTATGGCACGCCCGATGTACAAACCATGAGAAGAACTCTTCAGGATATGAAGAATGAGCGAGTCTGAGGCGCTTGCTCAGGCTTTTGTCTCTGGATTTGTTTCAGCGATGGCCGTGGAATGTTGGGGAGGTCTCATGGGCAATGGACGAATCTTCCTCTCTGTGGATTTGGCCCGATCCCAATTGTTTTTCGTCAATCTGTGGGATGGGAGGACTCCTTTCAGGTTTGTTACGTCAGGTGTCCCACCAAAAGAGGAATTCCAAAGCAGAGCCCTGGGGAAGAGTGAAGGGACACCCCGAACTATGGTTAAAAATTGGGGCCTAGGGGCATGGCAAGCCCAATATGCTGTCTCTTCATATAGCCCCTGAGAGGCCTTACCTGAGGACTGGGCTCAGGCTGAGGGTCACAATGTGTGTTTGTGACCAATGTGGCCCGCAAGCATGGGCTGGGCCTCATGGGCCACGCTTGTTTCAACTACACTGAACGTTGGACAACATGCCAAGCACAAGGTTTCTTGCCATGGGGAAAGAGTTCTGATTTCTGCATCATTTTCAACCCTGGGCAGTGGTTGGAGATAAGGTCTAGGTTCTGGAGCCTGAAAACCGCAGTTGGGAAGAGATGACGACCTAAGGCCATGGCGGGTCCGATGTGCTCAGTGTGCGTCCAGCTGTATGGGTGGGACCAGGAGGTCCAGGCTCAGGCTGGGTCAGAAGGGGAAATAGTGCCCAGGTCAGCCTATATGCTTGGGGTACAGCCGAATGGCCTGCAGGTTGATCCTCATTTGGGGTTTCGGGGTAGCCCTGAGGGCAATATTTTACTTCTGTAGGGCAGGCAGAGTGCGGCATTGTAGTTCTGGATTGCCAAACTGGAGGGCTTGTGGGCCAGTAGTCTGAGGACGGAGTCTGAGAACCCAAGCTAGGCCTAGGTTTCTGGGTGAGGATATGGCAGGCACAGTCTACAGACCTCAATCGAGATCTCGTGCATCTGAAGTCAGGGCAAGGATCAGACGATCGCTCAGGTTGGACTTTCTGCCCTGATGTCCCTTTCTTGAAGGGGGTTGGATCACGACGACATGGGGGTTTTCCCACGATGGGAGTTGTGAGAAGCTCCAAACTGCAAAGATTCTTCTGCAGGACAATTGAGACCTGTTGGTTGGCTCCAGGCCAACGATTCCGAGCAGGGTTCTAAGGATGGATGGCTGGGTAGCCCACCTCGCATTCTAATAGTCTCCAAGCAACAAGACAGGTTAGATCTGCTGGATGTGGGGGGCAACCGAGGAGGCTGAGTTGAAATGGACTCTCCTGTGGATGTGTCCTAATATGTTTTTGTGTCTATGGAGACCTTGGAATGAAGCGGTGGCCCTGGGGCCCTGAAGGGTTCTCCTAAACAGAGGCTTTGACAGCTCCAACGTGCATGTTTCCCATGTGTAGATGAGATTTGTTCTGATGGGTGAGTCAAGAAACAGCCATATGCTGGTATTGAAATCCAGGCCTCTGAGGAGAGAAGCCTGGAAAACAAAGCAATGGATCCGATTAGTGCCTAGGGGCCTGTTCGTTCCTTTTTACCTCTGGGGACATCAGTCTACGGGTCTGAGTGCAGGTAGGTGCTAAGTTGGGCTCAGATTGCCCCTGTTTGTCCTGGGAAGCCACAACTCTTGGGATGGCCTCAGGGACTTTGGAGGTTATCCTACTAGTAGGGTTGTGGCCATTGGAATGGGCACATACAATTCCCTTGGAGAGGGCAAGTACAGTACTCAGGTTTGGCTCCAGGGCCCTGAGCCTGTAGGGTGTGTAGGCCAGAGCTGTTTGGACAGTTGTCTGAAAACACAAACTCGGCTTATGTTTTGGGTCATAGGTATGGCAGGACTGATCTACAGACCATGAGGAGAACACTTCGGGATATGAAAAAAGGGCGAGTGTGAGGCTCTTGCTCAAGTTTTTGTCTCTGGATATCGTGTCACTCATGGTCGTGAAATTGCCGGGTGACTTCATGGGAAATGGACGAGTCTTACTCTCTGGGGGTTCGGTCCCGTCCAAAGAGTTTGGGGTCATTCTGGGGATGGAAGCAGTCCGTTTTTTTGTTGTTGTTGTCGATTTGTTTCATTTTGTTTTTCAACCTCAGATGTCCCACCAAATGAGGGATTCCAGAGGAGAGCCCTGGGGTGGGGCGACTGGACAACCAGAAATCTGGTTAAAAATTGGTCACTAGGGACATGTCAAGCCCATTATGACATCTAATGGTCCAGCCACTGAGAGGACTTACTAGAGGACAGGACTCACCCTGAGGTCACAATGCGTGTTTATGCTCTCCTCGCACTCAAGAATGGGCGGGGCCTCAGGGAGAATGCTGGTTTCTCCTACACTGAACGTTGGACAACATGCCAACCAGAAGGTTTCTTGCCATGGGTCAGGAAGAGTTCTGATTTCTGCAACACAGTCACCCGTGGGCAGTGATGGAGATAAGGTCTAGGTTCTGAAGCCTGAAAACTGAGGTAGGGAAGAGATGATGACCTAAGGCCATGGCGGTTCTGATGTGCTCAGCGTGCGGTCAGCTGTCTGGGTGTTGGTCAGCAGGTCCGGGCTCAGGTTGTGTCAGACAGTGCATTAGTGCCCAGGTTAGACTATATAATTTGGGTACATTTGAGTGCCGTGTAGGTTTATCCTCATTTAAGCTGCCTGGGCTGCTCATTAGGCAATATATTTTTTATAGAGGGCAGGCAGAGTGCTTCATTGTCGGTCCGGAATTGCCAAACTTGAGGGCTTCGGGGCCAGGAGATTGAGGACGGAAGTCTGAGAACACAAGCTAGACTTCGGAATCAGGGTGAGGGCACGGCAGGTACCCCCTGAAGATCTGAACCAATATCTCATGCATCTGAAGTCAGGGCGAGGATCCGACGTTGGCTCAGGTTGGAGTTTCTGTGCATGACGGCCCCTTCATGAAGGGAGCGGAATCTCGAGGCCATGGAGGTTTTCCACGTTGGGAGATGTGGGATGCCCCCTTCAAGGATTCCTTCTGCGGGACAATTGAGACCTGTTGGACAGCTCCAGGACATCCCATATGGAATGACTCCAGAGCACCTTTCGAGGATGGATGCCTGGGAAGTCCGCCTCGCCTTCCAATTGTCTCCTAGCAACAAGACAGTTTAGATCTAATGGATCTGCGGGAGCAACCGGGGTGGCTGAGTTGAAATGCACTTTCCAGAGGATGGGTCCTAACATGTGTTTGTGTCCATGAGGGCCTTGGAATGGGGAGGTGGCACCGGGACCCTGAAGTATTCTCCTAAGCTTTGGCATAGGAGACGAGATTTGTTCTGATGGGTGCCTCAGGAAATCCCTTCTGCTGGTATTGGAATCCAGGCTTTTGAGGAGACATGCCTGTAAACCAAAGCAATGGATCCGATAATGGCCTCGGGTCCTGTCTGGTTCAATCTTCTTGGTATGAGTGGAGGTAGATGAGTGGAGGTAGATGCTCAGCCGGTATCAACGGCCCTTTTTTTGTACTGGGCGACCTACACTATTGGGATGGCCTCAGGGACTTTGGAGGGTTCTCCTAATTTGTACGATTTTTGACAATGGAATGGGCAGAATTCCCATGGATTGGGTGGGGGCAGTCCTAATGTGTGGCTCCAGGGGCCCCAGCCTGGAGGGAGTGTGGCCCAGGACTTTGAGGACAGAAGACTGAAAACACAAACTCAGCTTAAGTTTGGGGACGTAGGTATGGCACGCCCGATCTACAAACCATGAGAAGAACTCTTCAGGATATGAAGAATGAGCGAGTCTGCGGCGCTTGCTCAGGCTTTTGTCTCTGGATTTTGTTTCAGCGATGGCCGTGGAATGTTGGGGAGGTCTCATGGGCCATGGACGAATCTTCCTCTCTGTGGATTTGGCCCGATCCCAATTGTTTTTCGTCAATCTGTGGGATGGGAGGACTCCTTTCAGGTTTGTTACCTCAGGTGTCCCACCAAAAGAGGAATTCCAAAGCAGAGCCCTGGGGAAGAGTGAAGGGACACCCCGAACTATGGTTAAAAATTGGGGCCTAGGGGCATGGCAAGCCCAATATGCTGTCTCTTCATATAGGCCCTGAGAGGCCTTACCTGAGGACTGGGCTCAGGCTGAGGGTCACAATGTGTGTTTGTGACCAATGTGGCCCGCAAGCATAGGCTGGGCCTCATGGGCCACGCTTGTTTCAACTATACTGAACGTTGGACAACATGCCAACCACAAAGTTTCTTGCCATGGGGAAAGAGTTCTGATTTCTGCATCATTTTCAACCCTGGGCAGTGGTTGGAGATAAGGTCTAGGTTCTGGAGCCTGAAAACCGCAGTTGGGAAGAGATGATGACCTAAGGCCATGGCGGGTCCGATGTGCTCAGTGTGCGGCCAGCTGTCTGGGTGGGACCAGGAGTTCCATGCTCAGGCTGGGTCAGAAGGGGAAATAGTGCCCAGGTCAGCCTATATGTTTGGGGTACAGCCGAATGGCGTGCAGGTTGATCCTCATTTGGGGTTTCGGGGTAGCCCTGAGGGCAATGTTTTACTTCTGTAGGGCAGGCAGAGTGCGGCATTGTAGTTCTGGATTGCCCAACTGGAGGGCTTGTGGGCCAGTAGTCTGAGGACGGAGTCTGTGAACCCAAGCTAGGCCTAGGTTTCTGGGTGAGGATATGGCAGGCACAATCTACAGACCTCAATAGAGATCTCGTGCATCTGAAGTCAGGGCAAGGATCAGACGATCGCTCAGGTTGGACTTTCTGCCCTGATGGCCCTTTCTTGAAGGGGGTTGGATCACGAGGACATGGGGATTTTCCCACGATGGGAGTTGTGAGAAGCTCCAAACTGCAAAGATTCTTCTGCAGGACAATTGAGACCTGTTGGTTGGCTCCAGGCCAACGATTCCGAGCAGGGTTCTAAGGATGGATGGCTGGGTAGCCCACCTCGCATTCCAATTGTCTCCAAGCAACAAGACAGGTTAGATCTGCTGGATGTGGGGGGCAACCGAGGAGGCTGAGTTGAAATGGACTCTCCTGTGGATGTGTCCTAATATGTTTTTGTGTCTATGGAGACCTTGGAATGAAGCGGTGGCCCTGGGGCCCTGAAGGGTTCTCCTAAACAGAGGCTTTGACACAGCTCCAACGTGCATGTTTCCCATGTGTAGATGAGATTTGTTCTGATGGGTGAGTCAAGAAACAGCCATATGCTGGTATTGAACTCCAGGCCTCTGAGGAGAGATGCCTGGAAACCAAAGCAATGGATCCGATTAGTGCCTAGGGGCCTGTTCGTTCCTTTTTACCTCTGGGGACATCAGTGTACGGGTCTGAGTGCAGATAGGTGCTCAGATGGGCTCAGATTGCCCCTGTCTGTCCTGGGAAGCCACAACTCTTGGGATGGCCTCAGGGACTTTGGAGGTTATCCTACTAGTAGGGTTGTGGCCATTGGAATGGGCACATACAATTCCCTTGGAGAGGGCAAGTACAGTACTCAGGTTTGGCTCCAGGGCCCTGAGCCTGTAGGGTGTGTAGGCCAGAGCTGTTTGGACAGTTGTCTGAAAACACAAACTCGGCTTATGTTTTGGGTCATAGGTATGGCAGGACTGATCTACAGACCATGAGGAGAATACTTCGGGATATGAAAAAAGGGCGAGTGTGAGGCTCTTGCTCAAGTTTTTGTCTCTGGATATCGTGTCACTCATGGTCGTGAAATTGCCGGGTGACTTCATGGGAAATGGACGAGTCTTACTCTCTGGGGGTTCGGTCCCGTCCAAAGAGTTTGGGGTCATTCTGGGGATGGAAGAAGTCCGTTTTTTGTTGTTGTTGTCGATTTGTTTCATTTTGTTTTTCAACCTCAAATGTCCCACCAAATGAGGGATTCCAGAGTAGAGCCCTGGGGTGGGGCGACTGGACAATCAGAAATCTGGTTAAAAATTGGGGACTAGGGACATGTCAAGCCCATTATGACATCTAATGGTCCAGCCACTGAGAGGACTTACTAGAGGACAGGACTCACGCTGAGGTCACAATGCGTGTTTATGCTCTCCTCGCACTCAAGAATGGGCGGGGCCTCTGGGTGAATGCTGATTTCTCCTACACTGAAGGTTGGACAACATGCCAACCACAAGTTTTCTTGCCATGGGTCAGGAAGAGTTCTGATTTCTTCATCACAGTCACCCGTGGCAGTGATTGGAGATAAGGTCTAGGTTCTGAAGCCTGAAAACTGAGATAGGGAAGAGATGATGACCTAAGGCCATGGCGGGTCTGATGTGCTCAGCATGCGGTCAGCTGTCTGGGTGTTGGTCAGCAGGTCCGGGCTCAGGTTGTGTCAGACAGTGCATTAGTGCCCAGGTTAGACTATATAATTTGGGTACATTCGAGTGCCGTGTAGGTTTATCCTCATTTAAGCTGCCTGGGCTGTTCATTAGGCAATATATTTTTTCTAGAGGGCAGGCAGAGTGCTTCATTGTCGGTCCGGAATTGCCAAACTTGAGGGCTTCGGGGCCAGGAGAGTGAGGACGGAAGTCTGAGAACACAAGCTAGACTTCGGATTCAGGGTGAGGGCACGGCAGGTACCCCCTGCAGATCTGAACCAATATCTCCTGCATCTGAAGTCAGGGCGAGGATCCGACGTTGGCTCAGGTTGGAGTTTCTGTGCATGATGGCCCCTTCATGAAGGGAGCGGAATCTCGAGGCCATGGAGGTTTTCCACGTTGGGAGATGTGGGATGCCCCCTTCAAGGATTCCTTCTGCGGGACATTGAGACCTGTTGGACAGCTCCAGGACATCCCATATGGAATGACTCCAGAGCACCGTTCGAGGATGGATGCCTGGGAAGTCCGCCTCGCCTTCCAATTGTCTCCTAGCAACAAGACAGTTTAGATCTAATGGATCTGCGGGAGCAACCGGGTTGGCTGAGTTGAAATGCACTTTCCATAGGATGGGTCCTAACGTGTGTTTGTGTCCATGAGGGCCTTGGAATGGGGAGGTGGCACCGGGACCCTGAAGTATTCTCCTAAGCTTTGGCATAGGAGACGAGATTTGTTCTGATGGGTGCCTCAGGAAATCCCCTCTGCTGGTATTGGAATCCAGGCTTTTGAGGAGACATGCCTGTAAACCAAAGCAATGGATCCGATAATGGCCTCGGGTCCTGTCTGGTTCAATCTTCTTGGTATGAGTGGAGGTAGATGAGTGGAGGTAGATGCTCAGCCGGTATCAACGGCCCTTTTTTTGTCCTGGGAGACCTACACTATTGGGATGGCCTCAGGGACTTTGGAGGGTTCTCCTAATTTGTACGATTTTTGACAATGGAATGGGCAGAATTCCCATGGATTGGGTGGGGGCAGTCCTAATGTGTGGCTCCAGGGGCCCCAGCCTGGAGGGAGTGTGGCCCAGGACTTTGAGGACAGAAGACTGAAAACACAAACTCAGCTTACGTTTGGGGACGTAGGTATGGCACGCCCGATCTACAAACCATGAGAAGAACTCTTCAGGATATGAAGAATGAGCGAGTCTGAGGCGCTTTCTCAGGCTTTTGTCTCTGGATTTGTTTCAGCGATGGCCGTGGAATGTTGGGGAGGTCTCATGGGCAATGGACGAATCTTCCTCTCTGTGGATTTGGCCCGATCCCAATTGTTTTTCGTCAATCTGTGGGATGGGAGGACTCCTTTCAGGTTTGTTACGTCAGGTGTCCCACCAAAAGAGGAATTCCAAAGCAGAGCCCTGGGGAAGAGTGAAGGGACACCCCGAACTATGGTTAAAAATTGGGGCCTAGGGGCATGGCAAGCCCAATATGCTGTCTCTTCATATAGACCCTGAGAGGCCTTACCTGAGGACTGGGCTCAGGCTGAGGGTCACAATGTGTGTTTGTGACCAATGTGGCCCGCAAGCATGGGCTGGGCCTCATGGGCCACGCTTGTTTCAACTACACTGAACGTTGGACAACATGCCAAGCACAAGGTTTCTTGCCATGGGGAAAGAGTTCTGATTTCTGCATCATTTTCAACCCTGGGCAGTGGTTGGAGATAAGGTCTAGGTTCTGGAGCCTGAAAACCGCAGTTGGGAAGAGATGACGACCTAAGGCCATGGCGGGTCCGATGTGCTCAGTGTGCGTCCAGCTGTCTGGGTGGGACCAGGAGGTCCAGGCTCAGGCTGGGTCAGAAGGGGAAATAGTGCCCAGGTCAGCCTATATGTTTGGGGTACAGCCGAATGGCCTGCAGGTTGATCCTCATTTGGGGTTTCGAGGTAGCCCTGAGGGCAATATTTTACTTCTGTAGGGCAGGCAGAGTGCGGCATTGTAGTTCTGGATTGCCAAACTGGAGGGCTTGTGGGCCAGTAGTCTGAGGACGGAGTCTGAGAACCCAAGCTAGGCCTAGGTTTCTGGGTGAGGATATGGCAGGCACAGTCTACAGACCTCAATCGAGATCTCGTGCATCTGAAGTCAGGGCAAGGATCAGACGATCCCTCAGGTTGGACTTTCTGCCCTGATGGCCCTTTCTTGAAGGGGGTTGGATCACGAGGACATGGGGGTTTTCCCACGATGGGAGTTGTGAGAAGCTCCAAACTGCAAAGATTCTTCTGCAGGACAATTGAGACCTGTTGGTTGGCTCCAGGCCAACGATTCCGAGCAGGGTTCTAAGGATGGATGGCTGGGTAGCCCACCTCGCATTCCAATAGTCTCCAAGCAACAAGACAGATTAGATCTGCTGGATGTGGGGGGCAACCGAGGAGGCTGAGTTGAAATGGACTCTCCTGTGGATGTGTCCTAATATGTTTTTGTGTCTATGGATACCTTGGAATGAAGCGGTGGCCCTGGGGCCCTGAAGGGTTCTCCTAAACAGAGGCTTTGACACAGCTCCAACGTGCATGTTTCCCATGTGTAGATGAGATTTGTTCTGATGGGTGAGTCAAGAAACAGCAATATGCTGGTATTGAAATCCAGGCCTCTGAGGAGAGAAGCCTGGAAACCAAAGCAATGGATCCGATTAGTGCCTAGGGGCCTGTTCGTACCTTTTTACCTCTGGGGACATCAGTCTACGGGTCTGAGTGCAGGTAGGTGCTCAGATGGGCTCAGATTGCCCCTGTTTGTCCTGGGAAGCCACAACTCTTGGGATGGCCTCAGGGACTTTGGAGGTTATCCTACTAGTAGGGTTGTGGCCATTGGAATGGGCACATACAATTCCCTTGGAGAGGGCAAGTACAGTCCTCAGGTTTGGCTCCAGGGCCCTGAGCCTGTAGGGTGTGTAGGCCAGAGCTGTTTGGACAGTTGTCTGAAAACACAAACACGGCTTATGTTTTGGGTCATAGGTATGGCAGGACTGATCTACAGACCATGAGGAGAACACTTCGGGATATGAAAAAAGGGAGAGTGTGAGGCTCTTGCTCAAGTTTTTGTCTCTGGATATCGTGTCACTCATGGTCGTGAAATTGCCGGGTGACTTCATGGGAAATGGACGAGTCTTACTCTCTGGGGGTTCGGTCCCGTCCAAAGAGTTTGGGGTCATTCTGGGGATGGAAGCAGTCCGTTTTTTTGTTGTTGTTGTCGATTTGTTTCATTTTGTTTTTCAACCTCAGATGTCCCACCAAATGAGGGATTCCAGAGGAGAGCCCTGGGGTGGGGCGACTGGACAACCAGAAATCTGGTTAAAAATTGGTCACTAGGGACATGTCAAGCCCATTATGACATCTAATGGTCCAGCCACTGAGAGGACTTACTAGAGGACAGGACTCACCCTGAGGTCACAATGCGTGTTTATGCTCTCCTCGCACTCAAGAATGGGCGGGGCCTCAGGGAGAATGCTGGTTTCTCCTACACTGAACGTTGGACAACATGCCAACCACAAGGTTTCTTGCCATGGGTCAGGAAGAGTTCTGATTTCTGCAACACAGTCACCCGTGGGCAGTGAATGGAGATAAGGTCTAGGTTCTGAAGCTTGAAAACTGAGGTAGGGAAGAGATGATGACCTAAGGCCATGGCGGTTCTGATGTGCTCAGCGTGCGGTCAGCTGTCTGGGTGTTGGTCAGCAGGTCCGGGCTCAGGTTGTGTCAGACAGTGCATTAGTGCCCAGGTTAGACTATATAATTTGGGTACATTTGAGTGCCGTGTAGGTTTATCCTCATTTAAGCTGCCTGGGCTTCTCATTAGGCAATATATTTTTTATAGAGGGCAGGCAGAGTGCTTCATTGTCGGTCCGGAATTGCCAAACTTGAGGGCTTCGGGGCCAGGAGAGTGAGGACGGAAGTCTGAGAACACAAGCTAGACTTCGGATTCAGGGTGAGGGCACGGCAGGTACCCCCTGAAGATCTGAACCAATATCTCATGCATCTGAATTCAGGGCGAGGATCCGACGTTGGCTCAGGTTGGAGTTTCTGTGCATGACGGCCCCTTCATGAAGGGAGCGGAATCTCGAGGCCATGGAGGTTTTCCACGTTGGGAGATGTGGGATGCCCCCTTCAAGGATTCCTTCTGCGGGACAATTGAGACCTGTTGGACAGCTCCAGGACATCCCATATGGAATGACTCCAGAGCACCGTTCGAGGATGGATGCCTGGGAAGTCCGCCTCGCCTTCCAATTGTCTCCTAGCAACAAGACAGTTTAGATCTAATGGATCTGCGGGAGCAACCGGGGTGGCTGAGTTGAAATGCACTTTCCAGAGGATGGGTCCTAACGTGTGTTTGTGTCCATGAGGGCCTTGGAATGGGGAGGTGGCACCGGGACCCTGAAGTATTCTCCTAAGCTTTGGCATAGGAGACGAGATTTGTTCTGATGGGTGCCTCAGGAAATCCCCTCTGCTGGTATTGGAATCCAGGCTTTTGAGGAGACATGCCTGTAAACCAAAGCAATGGATCCGATAATGGCCTCGGGTCCTGTCTGGTTCAATCTTCTTGGTATGAGTGGAGGTAGATGAGTGGAGGTAGATGCGCAGCCGGTATCAACGGCCCTTTTTTTGTCCTGGGCGACCTACACTATTGGGATGGCCTCAGGGACTTTGGAGGGTTCTCCTAATTTGTACGATTTTTGACAATGGAATGGGCAGAATTCCCATGGATTGGGTGGGGGCAGTCCTAATGTGTGGCTCCAGGGGCCCCAGCCTGGAGGGAGTGTGGCCCAGGACTTTGAGGACAGAATACTGAAAACACAAACTCAGCTTACGTTTGGGGACGTAGGTATGGCACGCCCGATCTACAAACCATGAGAAGAACTCTTCAGGATATGAAGAATGAGCGAGTCTGAGGAGCTTGCTCAGGCTTTTGTCTCTGGATTTGTTTCAGCGATGGCCGTGGAATGTTGGGGAGGTCTCATGGGCAATGGACGAATCTTCCTCTCTGTGGATTTGGCCCGATCCCAATTGTTTTTCGTCAATCTGTGGGATGGGAGGACTCCTTTCAGGTTTGTTACGTCAGGTGTCCCACCAAAAGAGGAATTCCAAAGCAGAGCCCTGGGGAAGAGTGAAGGGACACCCCGAAATATGGTTAAAAATTGGGGCCTAGGGGCATGGCAGGCCAATATGCTGTCTCTTCATATAGGCCCTGAGAGGCCTTACCTGAGGACTGGGCTCAGGCTGAGGGTCACAATGTGTGTTTGTGACCAATGTGGCCCGCAAGCATGGCCTGGGCCTCATGGGCCACGCTTGTTTCAACTACACTGAACGTTGGACAACATGCCAACCACAAGGTTTCTTGCCATGGGGAAAGAGTGCTGATTTCTGCATCATTTTCAACCCTGGGCAGTGGTTGGAGATAAGGTCTAGGTTCTGGAGCCTGAAAACCGCAGTTGGGAAGAGATGACGACCTAAGGCCATGGCGGGTCCGATGTGCTCAGTGTGCGGCCAGCTGTCTGGGTGGGACCAGGAGGTCCAGGCTCAGGCTGGGTCAGAAGGGGAAATAGTGCCCAGGTCAGCCTATATGTTTGGGGTACAGCCGAATGGCCTGCAGGTTGATCCTCATTTGGGGTTTCGGGGTAGCCCTGAGGGCAATATTTTACTTCTGTAGGGCAGGCAGAGTGCGGCATTGTAGTTCTGGATTGCCAAACTGGAGGGCTTGTGGGCCAGTAGTCTGAGGACGGAGTCTGAGAACCCAAGCTAGGCCTAGGTTTCTGGGTGAGGATATGGCAGGCACAGTCAACAGACCTCAATCGAGATCTCGTGCATCTGAAGTCAGGGCAAGGATCAGACGATCGCTCAGGTTGGACTTTCTGCCCTGATGGCCCTTTCTTGAAGGGGGTTGGATCACGAGGACATGGGGGTTTTCCCACGATGGGAGTTGTGAGAAGCTCCAAACTGCAAAGATTCTTCTGCAGGACAATTGAGACCTGTTGGTTGGCTCCAGGCCAACGATTCCGAGCAGGGTTCTAAGGATGGATGGCTGGGTAGCCCACCTCGCATTCCAATAGTCTCCAAGCAACAAGACAGATTAGATCTGCTGGATGTGGGGGGCAACCGAGGAGGCTGAGTTGAAATGGACTCTCCTGTGGATGTGTCCTAATATGTTTTTGTGTCTATGGATACCTTGGAATGAAGCGGTGGCCCTGGGGCCCTGAAGGGTTCTCCTAAACAGAGGCTTTGACACAGCTCCAACGTGCATGTTTCCCATGTGTAGATGAGATTTGTTCTGATGGGTGAGTCAAGAAACAGCCATATGCTGGTATTGAAATCCAGGCCTCTGAGGAGAGAAGCCTGGAAACCAAAGCAATGGATCCGATTAGTGCCTAGGGGCCTGTTCGTACCTTTTTACCTCTGGGGACATCAGTCTACGGGTCTGAGTGCAGGTAGGTGCTCAGATGGGCTCAGATTGCCCCTGTTTGTCCTGGGAAGCCACAACTCTTGGGATGGCCTCAGGGACTTTGGAGGTTATCCTACTAGTAGGGTTGTGGCCATTGGAATGGGCACATACAATTCCCTTGGAGAGGGCAAGTACAGTCCTCAGGTTTGGCTCCAGGGCCCTGAGCCTGTAGGGTGTGTAGGCCAGAGCTGTTTGGACAGTTGTCTGAAAACACAAACACGGCTTATGTTTTGGGTCATAGGTATGGCAGGACTGATCTACAGACCATGAGGAGAACACTTCGGGATATGAAAAAAGGGCGAGTGTGAGGCTCTTGCTCAAGTTTTTGTCTCTGGATATCGTGTCACTCATGGTCGTGAAATTGCCGGGTGACTTCATGGGAAATGGACGAGTCTTACTCTCTGGGGGTTCGGTCCCGTCCAAAGAGTTTGGGGTCATTCTGGGGATGGAAGCAGTCCGTTTTTTTGTTGTTGTTGTCGATTTGTTTCATTTTGTTTTTCAACCTCAGATGTCCCACCAAATGAGGGATTCCAGAGGAGAGCCCTGGGGTGGGGCGACTGGACAACCAGAAATCTGGTTAAAAATTGGTCACTAGGGACATGTCAAGCCCATTATGACATCTAATGGTCCAGCCACTGAGAGGACTTACTAGAGGACAGGACTCACCCTGAGGTCACAATGCGTGTTTATGCTCTCCTCGCACTCAAGAATGGGCGGGGCCTCAGGGAGAATGCTGGTTTCTCCTACACTGAACGTTGGACAACATGCCAACCACAAGGTTTCTTGCCATGGGTCAGGAAGAGTTCTGATTTCTGCAACACAGTCACCCGTGGGCAGTGAATGGAGATAAGGTCTAGGTTCTGAAGCCTGAAAACTGAGGTAGGGAAGAGATGATGACCTAAGGCCATGGCGGTTCTGATGTGCTCAGCGTGCGGTCAGCTGTCTGGGTGTTGGTCAGCAGGTCCGGGCTCAGGTTGTGTCAGACAGTGCATTAGTGCCCAGGTTAGACTATATAATTTGGGTACATTTGAGTGCCGTGTAGGTTTATCCTCATTTAAGCTGCCTGGGCTTCTCATTAGGCAATATATTTTTTATAGAGGGCAGGCAGAGTGCTTCATTGTCGGTCCGGAATTGCCAAACTTGAGGGCTTCGGGGCCAGGAGAGTGAGGACGGAAGTCTGAGAACACAAGCTAGACTTCGGATTCAGGGTGAGGGCACGGCAGGTACCCCCTGAAGATCTGAACCAATATCTCATGCATCTGAATTCAGGGCGAGGATCCGACGTTGGCTCAGGTTGGAGTTTCTGTGCATGACGGCCCCTTCATGAAGGGAGCGGAATCTCGAGGCCATGGAGGTTTTCCACGTTGGGAGATGTGGGATGCCCCCTTCAAGGATTCCTTCTGCGGGACAATTGAGACCTGTTGGACAGCTCCAGGACATCCCATATGGAATGACTCCAGAGCACCGTTCGAGGATGGATGCCTGGGAAGTCCGCCTCGCCTTCCAATTGTCTCCTAGCAACAAGACAGTTTAGATCTAATGGATCTGCGGGAGCAACCGGGGTGGCTGAGTTGAAATGCAATTTCCAGAGGATGGGTCCTAACGTGTGTTTGTGTCCATGAGGGCCTTGGAATGGGGAGGTGGCACCGGGACCCTGAAGTATTCTCCTAAGCTTTGGCATAGGAGACGAGATTTGTTCTGATGGGTGCCTCAGGAAATCCCCTCTGCTGGTATTGGAATCCAGGCTTTTGAGGAGACATGCCTGTAAACCAAAGCAATGGATCCGATAATGGCCTCGGGTCCTGTCTGGTTCAATCTTCTTGGTATGAGTGGAGGTAGATGAGTGGAGGTAGATGCGCAGCCGGTATCAACGGCCCTTTTTTTGTCCTGGGCGACCTACACTATTGGGATGGCCTCAGGGACTTTGGAGGGTTCTCCTAATTTGTACGATTTTTGACAATGGAATGGGCAGAATTCCCATGGATTGGGTGGGGGCAGTCCTAATGTGTGGCTCCAGGGGCCCCAGCCTGGAGGGAGTGTGGCCCAGGACTTTGAGGACAGAAGACTGAAAACACAAACTCAGCTTACGTTTGGGGACGTAGGTATGGCACGCCCGATCTACAAACCATGAGAAGAACTCTTCAGGATATGAAGAATGAGCGAGTCTGAGGAGCTTGCTCAGGCTTTTGTCTCTGGATTTGTTTCAGCGATGGCCGTGGAATGTTGGGGAGGTCTCATGGGCAATGGACGAATCTTCCTCTCTGTGGATTTGGCCCGATCCCAATTGTTTTTCGTCAATCTGTGGGATGGGAGGACTCCTTTCAGGTTTGTTACGTCAGGTGTCCCACCAAAAGAGGAATTCCAAAGCAGAGCCCTGGGGAAGAGTGAAGGGACACCCCGAACTATGGTTAAAAATTGGGGCCTAGGGGCATGGCAGGCCAATATGCTGTCTCTTCATATAGGCCCTGAGAGGCCTTACCTGAGGACTGGGCTCAGGCTGAGGGTCACAATGTGTGTTTGTGACCAATGTGGCCCGCAAGCATGGCCTGGGCCTCATGGGCCACGCTTGTTTCAACTACACTGAACGTTGGACAACATGCCAACCACAAGGTTTCTTGCCATGGGGAAAGAGTGCTGATTTCTGCATCATTTTCAACCCTGGGCAGTGGTTGGAGATAAGGTCTAGGTTCTGGAGCCTGAAAACCGCAGTTGGGAAGAGATGACGACCTAAGGCCATGGCGGGTCCGATGTGCTCAGTGTGCGGCCAGCTGTCTGGGTGGGACCAGGAGGTCCAGGCTCAGGCTGGGTCAGAAGGGGAAATAGTGCCCAGGTCAGCCTATATGTTTGGGGTACAGCCGAATGGCCTGCAGGTTGATCCTCATTTGGGGTTTCGGGGTAGCCCTGAGGGCAATATTTTACTTCTGTAGGGCAGGCAGAGTGCGGCATTGTAGTTCTGGATTGCCAAACTGGAGGGCTTGTGGGCCAGTAGTCTGAGGACGGAGTCTGAGAACCCAAGCTAGGCCTAGGTTTCTGGGTGAGGATATGGCAGGCACAGTCAACAGACCTCAATCGAGATCTCGTGCATCTGAAGTCAGGGCAAGGATCAGACGATCGCTCAGGTTGGACTTTCTGCCCTGATGGCCCTTTCTTGAAGGGGGTTGGATCACGAGGACATGGGGGTTTTCCCACGATGGGAGTTGTGAGAAGCTCCAAACTGCAAAGATTCTTCTGCAGGACAATTGAGACCTGTTGGTTGGCTCCAGGCCAACGATTCCGAGCAGGGTTCTAAGGATGGATGGCTGGGTAGCCCACCTCGCATTCCAATAGTCTCCAAGCAACAAGACAGGTTAGATCTGCTGGATGTGGGGGGCAACCGAGGAGGCTGAGTTGAAATGGACTCTCCTGTGGATGTGTCCTAATATGTTTTTGTGTCTATGGATACCTTGGAATGAAGCGGTGGCCCTGGGGCCCTGAAGGGTTCTCCTAAACAGAGGCTTAGACACAGCTCCAACGTGCATGTTTCCCATGTGTAGATGAGATTTGTTCTGATGGGTGAGTCAAGAAACAGCCATATGCTGGTATTGAAATCCAGGCCTCTGAGGAGAGAAGCCTGGAAACCAAAGCAATGGATCCGATTAGTGCCTAGGGGCCTGTTCGTTCCTTTTTACCTCTGGGGACATCAGTCTACGGGTCTGAGTGCAGATAGGTGCTCAGATGGGCTCAGATTGCCCCTGTTTGTTTTGGGAAGCCACAACTCTTGGGATGGCCTCAGGGACTTTGGAGGTTATCCTACTAGTAGGGTTGTGGCCATTGGAATGGGCACATACAATTCCCTTGGAGAGGGCAAGTACAGTCCTCAGGTTTGGCTCCAGGGCCCTGAGCCTGTAGGGTGTGTAGGCCAGAGCTGTTTGGACAGTTGTCTGAAAACACAAACTCGGCTTATGTTTTGGGTCATAGGTATGGCAGGACTGATCTACAGACCATGAGGAGAACACTTCGGGATATGAAAAAAGGGCGAGTGTGAGGCTCTTGCTCAAGTTTTTGTCTCTGGATATCGTGTCACTCATGGTCGTGAAATTGCCGGGTGACTTCATGGGAAATGGACGAGTCTTACTCTCTGGGGGTTCGGTCCCGTCCAAAGAGTTTGGGGTCATTCTGCGGATGGAAGCAGTCCGTTTTTTTGTTGTTGTTGTCGATTTGTTTCATTTTGTTTTTCAACCTCAGATGTCCCACCAAATGAGGGATTCCAGAGGAGAGCCCTGGGGTGGGGCGACTGGACAACCAGAAATCTGGTTAATAATTGGTCACTAGGGACATGTCAAGCCCATTATGTCCAGCCACTGAGAGGACTTACTAGAGGACAGGACACACCCTGAGGTCACAATGCGTGTTTATGCTCTCCTCGCACTCAGAATGGGCGGGGCCTCAGGGAGAATGCTGGTTTCTCCTACACTGAACGTTGGACAACATGCCAACCACAAGGTTTCTTGCCATGGGTCAGGAAGAGTTCTGATTTCTGCAACACAGTCACCCGTGGGCAGTGATTGGAGATAAGGTCTAGGTTCTGAAGCCTGAAAACTGAGGTAGGGAAGAGATGATGACCTAAGGCCATGGCGGTTCTGATGTGCTCAGCGTGCGGTCAGCTGTCTGGGTGTTGGTCAGCAGGTCCGGGCTCAGGTTGTGTCAGACAGTGCATTAGTGCCCAGGTTAGACTATATAATTTGGGTACATTTGAGTGCCGTGTAGGTTTAACCTCATTTAAGCTGCCTGGGCTGCTCATTAGGCAATATATTTTTTCTAGAGGGCAGGCAGAGTGCTTCATTGTCGGTCCGGAATTGCCAAACTTGAGGGCTTCGGGGCCAGGAGAGTGAGGACGGAAGTCTGAGAACACAAGCTAGACTTCGGATTCAGGGTGAGGGCACGGCAGGTACCCCCTGAAGATCTGAACCAATATCTCATGCATCTGAAGTCAGGGCGAGGATCCGACGTTGGCTCAGGTTGGAGTTTCTGTGTATGACGGCCCCTTCATGAAGGGAGCGGAATCTCGAGGCCATGGAGGTTTTCCAAGTTGGGAGATGTGGGATGCCCCCTTCAAGGATTCCTTCTGCGGGACAATTGAGACCTGTTGGACAGCTCCAGGACATCCCATATGGAATGACTCCAGAGCACCGTTCGAGGATGGATGCCTGGAAAGTCCGCCTCCCCTTCCAATTGTCTCCTAGCAACAAGACAGTTTAGATCTAATGGATCTGCGGGAGCAACCGGGGTGGCTGAGTTGAAATGCACTTTCCAGAGGATGGGTCCTAACGTGTGTTTGTGTCCATGAGGGCCTTGGAATGGGGAGGTGGCACCGGGACCCTGAAGTATTCTCCTAAGCTTTGGCATAGCTCTCATGCACAAGTTTCCTTGTGGAGACGAGATTTGTTCTGATGGGTGCCTCGGGAAATCCCCTCTGCTGGTATTGGAATCCAGGCTTTTGAGGAGACATGCCTGTAAACCAAAGCAATGGATCCGATAATGGCCTCGGGTCCTGTCTGGTTCAATCTTCTTGGTATGAGTGGAGGTAGATGAGTGGAGGAAGATGCTCAACTGGTATCAACCGCCCTTTTTTGTCCCGGGCGACCTACACTATTGGGATGGCCTCAGGGACTTTGGAGGGTTCTCCTAATTTGTACGATTTTTGACAATGGAATGGGCAGAATTCCCATGGATTGGGTGGGGGCAGTCCTAATGTGTGGCTCCAGGGGCCCCAGCCTGGAGGGAGTGTGGCCCAGGACTTTGAGGACAGAAGACTGAAAACACAAACTCAGCTTAAGTTTGGGGACGTAGGTATGGCACGCCCGATCTACAAACCATGAGAAGAACTCTTCAGGATATGAAGAATGAGCGAGTCTGATTCGCTTGCTCAGGCTTTTACCTCTGGATTTTGTTTCAGCGATGGCCGTGGAATGTTGGGGAGGTCTCATGGGCCATGGACGAATCTTCCTCTCTGTGGATTTGGCCCGATCCCAATTGTTTTTCGTCAATCTGTGGGATGGGAGGACTCCTTTCAGGTTTGTTACCTCTGGTGTCCCACCAAAAGAGGAATTCCAAAGCAGAGCCCAGGGGAAGAGTGAAGGGACACCCCGAACTATGGTTAAAAATTGGGGCCTAGGAGCATGGCAAGCCCAATATGCTGTCTCTTCATATAGGCCCTGAGAGGCCTTACCTGATGACTGGGCTCAGGCTCAGGGTCACAATGTGTGTTTGTGACCAATGTGGCCCGCAAGCATGGGCTGGGCCTCATGGGCCACGCTTGTTTCAACTACACTGAACGTTGGACAACATGCCAACCACAAGGTTTCTTGCCATGGGGAAAGAGTTCTGATTTCTGCATCATTTTCAACCCTGGGCAGTGGTTGGAGATAAGGTCTAGGTTCTGGAGCCTGAAAACCGCAGTTGGGAAGAGATGACGTCCTAAGGCCATGGCGGGTCCGATGTGCTCAGTGTGCGGCCAGCTGTCTGGGTGGGACCAGGAGGTCCAGGCTCAGGCTGGGTCAGAAGGGGAAATAGTGCCCAGGTCAGCCTATATGTTTGGGGTACAGCCGATTGGCGTGCAGGTTGATCCTCATTTGGGGTTTCGGGGTAGCCCTGAGGGCAATGTTTTACTTCTGTAGGGCAGGCAGAGTCTGGCATTGTAGTTCTGGATTGCCAAACTGGAGGGCTTGTGGGCCAGTAGTCTGAGGACGGAGTCTGAGAACCCAAGCTAGGCCTAGGTTTCTGGGTGAGGATATGGCAGGCACAATCTACATACCTCAATAGAGATCGTGCATCTGAAGTCAGGGCAAGGATCAGACGATCGCTCAGGTTGGACTTTCTGCCCTGATGGCCCTTTCTTGAAGGGGGTTGGATCACGACGACATGGGGGTTTTCCCACGATGGGAGTTGTGAGAAGCTCCAAACTGCAAAGATTCTTCTGCAGGACAATTGAGACCTGTTGGTTGGCTCCAGGCCAATGATTCCGAGCAGGGTTCTAAGGATGGATGGCTGGGTAGCCCACCTCGCATTCCAATTGTCTCCAAGCAACAAGACAGGTTAGATCTGCTGGATGTGGGGGGCAACCGAGGAGGCTGAGTTGAAATGGACTCTCCTGTGGATGTGTCCTAATATGTTTTTGTGTCTATGGAGACCTTGAAATGAAGCGGTGGCCATGGGGCCCTGAAGGGTTCTCCTAAACAGAGGCTTTGACTCAGCTCCAACGTGCATGTTTCCCAAGTGTAGATGAGATATGTTCTGATGGGTGAGTCAAGAAACAGCCATATGCTGGTATTGAAATCCAGGCCTCTGAGGAGAGTTTCCTGGAAACCAAAGCAATGGATCCTATTAGTGCCTAGGGGCCTGTTCGTTCCTTTTTACCTCTGGGGACATCAGTCTACGGGTCTGAGTGCAGATAGGTGCTCAGATGGGCTCAGATTGCCCCTGTTTGTCCTGGGAAGCCACAACTATTGGGATGGCCTCAGGGACTTTGGAGGTTATCCTATTAGTAGGGTTGTGGCCATTGGAATGGGCACATACAATTCCCTTGGAGAGGGCAAGTACAGTCCTCAGGTTTGGCTCCAGGGCCCTGAGCCTGTAGGGTGTGTAGGCCAGAGCTGTTTGGACAGTTGTCTGAAAATACAAACTCGGCTTATGTTTTGGGTCATAGGTATGGCAGGACTGATCTACAGACCATGAGGAGAACACTTCGGGATATGAAAAAAGGACGAGTGTGAGGCTCTTGCTCAAGTTTTTGTCTCTGGATATCGTGTCACTCATGGTCGTGAAATTGCCGGGTGACTTCATGGGAAATGGACGAGTCTTACTCTCTGGGGGTTCGGTCCGGTCCAAAGAGTTTGGGGTCATTCTGGGGATGGAAGAAGTCCGTTTTTTTGTTGTTGTTGTCGATTTGTTTCATTTTGTTTTTCAACCTCAGATGTCCCACCAAATGAGGGATTGCAGAGTAGAGCCCTGGGGTGGGGCGACTGGACAACCAGAAATCTGGTTAAAAATTGGTCACTAGGGACATGTCAAGCCCATTATGACATCTAATGGTCCAGCCACTGAGAGGACTTACTAGAGGACAGGACTCACGCTGAGGTCACAATGGGTCTTTATGCTCTCGTCGCACTCAAGAATGGGCGGGGCCTCAGGGTGAATGCTGTTTTCTCCTACACTGAACGTTGGACAACATGCCAACCACAAGGTTTCTTGCCAGGGGTCAGGAAGACTTCTGATTTCTGCATCAAAGTCACCCGTGGGCAGTGATTGGAGATAAGGTCTAGGTTCTGAAGCCTGAAAACTGAGGTAGGGAAGAGATGATGACCTAAGGCCAGGGCGGGTCTGATGTGCTCAGGGTGCGGTCAGCTGTCTGGGTGTTGGTCAGCAGGTCCGGGCTCAGGTTGTGTCAGACAGTGCATTAGTGCCCAGGTTAGACTATATAATTTGGGTACATTCGAGTGCCGTGTAGGTTTATCTTCATTTAAGCTGCCTGGTCAGCTCATTAGGCAATATATTTTTTCTAGAGGGCAGGCAGAGTGCTTCATTGTCGGTCCGGAATTGCCAAACATGAGGGCTTCGGGGCCAGGAGAGTGAGGACGGAAGTCTGAGAACACAAGCTAGACTTCGGATTCAGGGTGAGGGCACGGCAGGTACCCCCTGCAGATCTGAAACAATATCTCATGCATCTGAAGTCAGGGCGAGGATCCGACGTTGGCTCAGGTTGGAGTTTCTGTGCATGACGGCCCCTTCATGAAGGGAGCGGAATCTCGAGGCCATGGAGGTTTTCCACGTTGGGAGATGTGGGATGCCCCCTTCAAGGATTCCTTCTGCGGGACAATTGAGACCTGTTGGACAGCTCCAGGACATCCCATATGGAATGACTCCAGAGCACCATTCGAGGATGGATGCCTGGGAAGTCCGCCTCGCCTTCCAATTGTCTCCTAGCAACAAGACAGTTTAGATCTAATGGATCTGCTGGAGCAACCGGGGTGGCTGAGTTGAAATGCACTTTCCAGAGGATGGGTCCTAATGTGTGTTTGTGTCCATGTGGGCCTTGGAATGGGGAGGTGGCACCGGGACCCTGAAGTATTCTCCTAAGCTTTGGCATAGCTCCCATGCACAAGTTTCCTTGTGGAGACGAGATTTGTTCTGATGGGTGCCTCAGGAAATCCCCTCTGCTGGTATTGGAATCCAGGCTTTTGAGGATACATGCCTGTAAACCAAAGCAATGGATCCGATAATGGCCTCGGGTCCTGTCTGGTTCAATCTTCTTGGTATGAGTGGAGGTAGATGAGTGGAGGAAGATGCTCAGCTGGTATCAACCGCCCTTTTTTGTCCCGGGCGACCTACACTATTGGGATGGCCTCAGGGACTTTGGAGGGTTCTCCTAATTTGTACGATTTTTGACAATGGAATGGGCAGAATTCCCATGGATTGGGTGGGGGCAGTCCTAATGTGTGGCTCCAGGGGCCCCAGCCTGGAGGGAGTGTGGCCCAGGACTTTGAGGACAGAAGACTGAAAACACAAACTCAGCTTAAGTTTGGGGACGTAGGTATGGCACGCCCGATCTACAAACCATGAGAAGAACTCTTCAGGATATGAAGAATGAGCGAGTCTGAGTCGCTTGCTCAGGCTTTTACCTCTGGATTTTGTTTCAGCGATGGCCGTGGAATGTTGGGGAGGTCTCATGGGCCATGGACGAATCTTCCTCTCTGTGGATTTGGCTCGATCCCAATTGTTTTTCGTCAATCTGTGGGATGGGAGGACTCCTTTCAGGTTTGTTACCTCTGGTATCCCACCAAAAGAGGAATTCCAAAGCAGAGCCAGGGGAAGAGTGAAGGGACACCCCGAACTATGGTTAAAAATTGGGGCCTAGGAGCATGGCAAGCCCAATATGCTGTCTCTTCATATAGGCCCTGAGAGGCCTTACCTGAGGACTGGGCTCAGGCTCAGGGACACAATGTGTGTTTGTGACCAATGTGGCCCGCAAGCATAGGCTGGGCGTCATGGGCCATGCTTGTTTCAACTACACTGAACGTTGGACAACATGCCAACCACAAGGTTTCTTGCCATGGGGAAAGAGTTCTGATTTCTGCATCATTTTCAACCCTGGGCAGTGGTTGGAGATAAGGTCTAGGTTCTGGAGCCTGAAAACCGCAGTTGGGAAGAGATGACGACCTAAGGCCATGGCGGGTCCGATGTGCTCAGTGTGCGGCCAGCTGTCTGGGTGGGACCAGGAGGTCCAGGCTCAGGCTGGGTCAGAAGGGGAAATAGTGCCCAGGTCAGCCTATATGTTTGGGGTACAGCCGAATGGCGTGCAGGTTGATCCTCATTTGGGGTTTCGGGGTAGCCCTGAGGGCAATGTTTTACTTCTGTAGGGCAGGCAGAGTGCGGCATTGTAGTTCTGGATTGCCAAACTGGAGGGCTTGTGGGCCAGTAGTCTGAGGACGGAGTCTGAGAACCCAAGCTAGGCCTAGGTTTCTGGGTGAGGATATGGCAGGCACAATCTACATACCTCAATAGAGATCGTGCATCTGAAGTCAGGGCAAGGATCAGACGATCGCTCAGGTTGGACTTTCTGCCCTGATGACCCTTTCTTGAAGGGGGTTGGATCACGAGGACATGGGGGTTTTCCCACGATGGGAGTTGTGAGAAGCTCCAAACTGCAAAGATTCTTCTGCAGGACAATTGAGACCTGTTGGTTGGCTCCAGGCCAACGATTCCGAGCAGGGTTCTAAGGATGGATGGCTGGGTAGCCCACCTCGCATTCCAATTGTCTCCAAGCAACAAGACAGGTTAGATCTGCTGGATGTGGGGGGCAATCGAGGAGGCTGAGTTGAAATGGACTCTCCTGTGGATGTGTCCTAATATGTTTTTGTGTCTATGGAGACCTTGGAATGAAGCGGTGGCCATGGGGCCCTGAAGGGTTCTCCTAAACAGAGGCTTTGACACAGCTCCATCGTGCATGTTTCCCAAGTGTATATGAGATTTGTTCTGATGGGTGAGTCAAGAAACAGCCATATGCTGGTATTGAAATCCAGGCCTCTGAGGAGAGTTTCCTGGAAACCAAAGCAATGGATCCGATTAGTGCCTAGAAGCCTGTTTGTTCCTTTTTACCTCTGGGGACATCAGTCTACGGTTCTGAGTGCAGGTAGGTGCTCAGATGGGCTCAGATTGCCCCTGTTTGTCCTGGGAAGCCACAACTATTGGGATGGCCTCAGGGACTTTGGAGGTTATCCTATTAGTAGGGTTGTGGCCATTGGAATGGGCACATACAATTCCCTTGGAGAGGGCAAGTACAGTCCTCAGGTTTGGGTCCAGGGCCCTGAGCCTGTAGGGTGTGTAGGACAGAGCTGTTTGGACAGTTGTCTGAAAATACAAACTCGGCTTATGTTTTGGGTCATAGGTATGGCAGGACTGATCTACAGACCATGAGGAGAACACTTCGGGATATGAAAAAAGGGCGAGTGTGAGGCTCTTGCTCAAGTTTTTGTTCTGGATATCGTGTCACTCATGGTCGTGAAATTGCCGGGTGACATCATGGGAAATGGACGAGTCTTACTCTCTGGGGGTTCGGGCCCGTCCAAAGAGTTTGCGGTCATTCTGGTGATGGAAGAAGTCCGTTTTTTTGTTGTTGTTGTCGATTTGTTTCATTTTGTTTTTCAACCTCAGATGTCCCACCAAATGAGGGATTCCAGAGGAGAGCCCTGGGGTGGGGCGACTGGACAACCAGAAATCTGGTTAAAAATTGGTCACTAGGGACATGTCAAGCCCATTATGACATCTAATGGTCCAGCCACTGAGAGGACTTACTAGAGGACAGGACTCACGCTGAGGTCACAATGCGTGTTTATGCTCTCCTCGCACTCAAGAATGGGCGGGGCCTCAGGGTGAATGCTGATTTCTCCTACACTGAAGGTTGGACAACATGCCAACCACAAGTTTTCTTGCCATGGGTCAGGAAGAGTTCTGATTTCTTCATCACAGTCACCCGTGGCAGTGATTGGAGATAAGGTCTAGGTTCTGAAGCCTGAAAACTGAGATAGGGAAGAGATGATGACCTAAGGCCATGGCGGGTCTGATGTGCTCAGCGTGCGGTCAGCTGTCTGGGTGTTGGTCAGCAGGTCCGGGCTCAGGTTGTGTCAGACAGTGCATTAGTGCCCAGGTTAGACTATATAATTTGGGTACATTCGAGTGCCGTGTAGGTTTATCCTCATTTAAGCTGCCTGGGCTGTTCATTAGGCAATATATTTTTTCTAGAGGGCAGGCAGAGTGCTTCATTGTCGGTCCGGAATTGCCAAACTTGAGGGCTTCGGGGCCAGGAGAGTGAGGACGGAAGTCTGAGAACACAAGCTAGACTTCGGATTCAGGGTGAGGGCACGGCAGGTACCCCCTGCAGATCTGAACCAATATCTCCTGCATCTGAAGTCAGGGCGAGGATCCGACGTTGACTCAGGTTGGAGTTTCTGTGCATGACGGCCCCTTCATGAAGGGAGCGGAATCCCGAGGCCATGGAGGTTTTCCACGTTGGGAGATGTTGGATGCCCCCTTCAAGGATTCCTTCTGCGGGACATTGAGACCTGTTGGACAGCTCCAGGACATCCCATATGGAATGACTCCAGAGCACCGTTCGAGGATGGATGCCTGGGAAGTCCGCCTCGCCTTCCAATTGTCTCCTAGCAACAAGACAGTTTAGATCTAATGGATCTGCGGGAGCAACCGGGTTGGCTGAGTTGAAATGCACTTTCCATAGGATGGGTCCTAACGTGTGTTTGTGTCCATGAGGGCCTTGGAATGGGGAGGTGGCACCGGGACCCTGAAGTATTCTCCTAAGCTTTGGCATAGGAGACGAGATTTGTTCTGATGGGTGCCTCAGGAAATCCCCTCTGCTGGTATTGGAATCCAGGCTTTTGAGGAGACATGCCTGTAAACCAAAGCAATGGATCCGATAATGGCCTCGGGTCCTGTCTGGTTCAATCTTCTTGGTATGAGTGGAGGTAGATGAGTGGAGGTAGATGCTCAGCCGGTATCAACGGCCCTTTTTTTGTCCTGGGCGACCTACACTATTGGGATGGCCTCAGGGACTTTGGAGGGTTCTCCTAATTTGTACGATTTTTGACAATGGAATGGGCAGAATTCCCATGGATTGGGTGGGGGCAGTCCTAATGTGTGGCTCCAGGGGCCCCAGCCTGGAGGGAGTGTGGCCCAGGACTTTGAGGACAGAAGACTGAAAACACAAACTCAGCTTACGTTTGGGGACGTAGGTATGGCACGCCCGATCTACAAACCATGAGAAGAACTCTTCAGGATATGAAGAATGAGCGAGTCTGAGGAGCTTGCTCAGGCTTTTGTCTCTGGATTTGTTTCAGCGATGGCCGTGGAATGTTGGGGAGGTCTCATGGGCAATGGACGAATCTTCCTCTCTGTGGATTTGGCCCGATCCCAATTGTTTTTCGTCAATCTGTGGGATGGGAGGACTCCTTTCAGGTTTGTTACGTCAGGTGTCCCACCAAAAGAGGAATTCCAAAGCAGAGCCCTGGGGAAGAGTGAAGGGACACCCCGAACTATGGTTAAAAATTGGGGCCTAGGGGCATGGCAGGCCAATATGCTGTCTCTTCATATAGGCCCTGAGAGGCCTTACCTGAGGACTGGGCTCAGGCTGAGGGTCACAATGTGTGTTTGTGACCAATGTGGCCCGCAAGCATGGCCTGGGCCTCATGGGCCACGCTTGTTTCAACTACACTGAACGTTGGACAACATGCCAACCACAAGGTTTCTTGCCATGGGGAAAGAGTGCTGATTTCTGCATCATTTTCAACCCTGGGCAGTGGTTGGAGATAAGGTCTAGGTTCTGGAGCCTGAAAACCGCAGTTGGGAAGAGATGACGACCTAAGGCCATGGCGGGTCCGATGTGCTCAGTGTGCGGCCAGCTGTCTGGGTGGGACCAGGAGGTCCAGGCTCAGGCTGGGTCAGAAGGGGAAATAGTGCCCAGGTCAGCCTATATGTTTGGGGTACAGCCGAATGGCCTGCAGGTTGATCCTCATTTGGGGTTTCGGGGTAGCCCTGAGGGCAATATTTTACTTCTGTAGGGCAGGCAGAGTGCGGCATTGTAGTTCTGGATTGCCAAACTGGAGGGCTTGTGGGCCAGTAGTCTGAGGACGGAGTCTGAGAACCCAAGCTAGGCCTAGGTTTCTGGGTGAGGATATGGCAGGCACAGTCAACAGACCTCAATCGAGATCTCGTGCATCTGAAGTCAGGGCAAGGATCAGACGATCGCACAGGTTGGACTTTCTGCCCTGATGGCCCTTTCTTGAAGGGGGTTGGATCACGAGGACATGGGGGTTTTCCCACGATGGGAGTTGTGAGAAGCTCCAAACTGCAAAGATTCTTCTGCAGGACAATTGAGACCTGTTGGTTGGCTCCAGGCCAACGATTCCGAGCAGGGTTCTAAGGATGGATGGCTGGGTAGCCCACCTCGCATTCCAATAGTCTCCAAGCAACAAGACAGATTAGATCTGCTGGATGTGGGGGGCAACCGAGGAGGCTGAGTTGAAATGGACTCTCCTGTGGATGTGTCCTAATATGTTTTTGTGTCTATGGATACCTTGGAATGAAGCGGTGGCCCTGGGGCCCTGAAGGGTTCTCCTAAACAGAGGCTTTGACACAGCTCCAACGTGCATGTTTCCCATGTGTAGATGAGATTTGTTCTGATGGGTGAGTCAAGAAACAGCCATATGCTGGTATTGAAATCCAGGCCTCTGAGGAGAGAAGCCTGGAAACCAAAGCAATGGATCCGATTAGTGCCTAGGGGCCTGTTCGTACCTTTTTACCTCTGGGGACATCAGTCTACGGGTCTGAGTGCAGGTAGGTGCTCAGATGGGCTCAGATTGCCCCTGTTTGTCCTGGGAAGCCACAACTCTTGGGATGGCCTCAGGGACTTTGGAGGTTATCCTACTAGTAGGGTTGTGGCCATTGGAATGGGCACATACAATTCCCTTGGAGAGGGCAAGTACAGTCCTCAGGTTTGGCTCCAGGGCCCTGAGCCTGTAGGGTGTGTAGGCCAGAGCTGTTTGGACAGTTGTCTGAAAACACAAACTCGGCTTATGTTTTGGGTCATAGGTATGGCAGGACTGATCTACAGACCATGAGGAGAACACTTCGGGATATGAAAAAAGGGCGAGTGTGAGGCTCTTGCTCAAGTTTTTGTCTCTGGATATCGTGTCACTCATGGTCGTGAAATTGCCGGGTGACTTCATGGGAAATGGACGAGTCTTACTCTCTGGGGGTTCGGTCCCGTCCAAAGAGTTTGGGGTCATTCTGGGGATGGAAGCAGTCCGTTTTTTTGTTGTTGTTGTCGATTTGTTTCATTTTGTTTTTCAACCTCAGATGTCCCACCAAATGAGGGATTCCAGAGGAGAGCCCTGGGGTGGGGCGACTGGACAACCAGAAATCTGGTTAAAAATTGGTCACTAGGGACATGTCAAGCCCATTATGACATCTAATGGTCCAGCCACTGAGAGGACTTACTAGAGGACAGGACTCACCCTGAGGTCACAATGCGTGTTTATGCTCTCCTCGCACTCAAGAATGGGCGGGGCCTCAGGGAGAATGCTGGTTTCTCCTACACTGAACGTTGGACAACATGCCAACCACAAGGTTTCTTGCCATGGGTCAGGAAGAGTTCTGATTTCTGCAACACAGTCACCCGTGGGCAGTGAATGGAGATAAGGTCTAGGTTCTGAAGCCTGAAAACTGAGGTAGGGAAGAGATGATGACCTAAGGCCATGGCGGTTCTGATGTGCTCAGCGTGCGGTCAGCTGTCTGGGTGTTGGTCAGCAGGTCCGGGCTCAGGTTGTGTCAGACAGTGCATTAGTGCCCAGGTTAGACTATATAATTTGGGTACATTTGAGTGCCGTGTAGGTTTATCCTCATTTAAGCTGCCTGGGCTTCTCATTAGGCAATATATTTTTTATAGAGGGCAGGCAGAGTGCTTCATTGTCGGTCCGGAATTGCCAAACTTGAGGGCTTCGGGGCCAGGAGAGTGAGGACGGAAGTCTGAGAACACAAGCTAGACTTCGGATTCAGGGTGAGGGCACGGCAGGTACCCCCTGAAGATCTGAACCAATATCTCATGCATCTGAATTCAGGGCGAGGATCCGACGTTGGCTCAGGTTGGAGTTTCTGTGCATGACGGCCCCTTCATGAAGGGAGCGGAATCTCGAGGCCATGGAGGTTTTCCACGTTGGGAGATGTGGGATGCCCCCTTCAAGGATTCCTTCTGCGGGACAATTGAGACCTGTTGGACAGCTCCAGGACATCCCATATGGAATGACTCCAGAGCACCGTTCGAGGATGGATGCCTGGGAAGTCCGCCTCGCCTTCCAATTGTCTCCTAGCAACAAGACAGTTTAGATCTAATGGATCTGCGGGAGCAACCGGGGTGGCTGAGTTGAAATGCACTTTCCAGAGGATGGGTCCTAACGTGTGTTTGTGTCCATGAGGGCCTTGGAATGGGGAGGTGGCACCGGGACCCTGAAGTATTCTCCTAAGCTTTGGCATAGGAGACGAGATTTGTTCTGATGGGTGCCTCAGGAAATCCCCTCTGCTGGTATTGGAATCCAGGCTTTTGAGGAGACATGCCTGTAAACCAAAGCAATGGATCCGATAATGGCCTCGGGTCCTGTCTGGTTCAATCTTCTTGGTATGAGTGGAGGTAGATGAGTGGAGGTAGATGCGCAGCCGGTATCAACGGCCCTTTTTTTGTCCTGGGCGACCTACACTATTGGGATGGCCTCAGGGACTTTGGAGGGTTCTCCTAATTTGTACGATTTTTGACAATGGAATGGGCAGAATTCCCATGGATTGGGTGGGGGCAGTCCTAATGTGTGGCTCCAGGGGCCCCAGCCTGGAGGGAGTGTGGCCCAGGACTTTGAGGACAGAAGACTGAAAACACAAACTCAGCTTAAGTTTGGGGACGTAGGTATGGCACGCCCGATCTACAAACCATGAGAAGAACTCTTCAGGATATGAAGAATGAGCGAGTCTGAGGAGCTTGCTCAGGCTTTTGTCTCTGGATTTGTTTCAGCGATGGCCGTGGAATGTTGGGGAGGTCTCATGGGCAATGGACGAATCTTCCTCTCTGTGGATTTGGCCCGATCCCAATTGTTTTTCGTCAATCTGTGGGATGGGAGGACTCCTTTCAGGTTTGTTACGTCAGGTGTCCCACCAAAAGAGGAATTCCAAAGCAGAGCCCTGGGGAAGAGTGAAGGGACACCCCGAACTATGGTTAAAAATTGGGGCCTAGGGGCATGGCAGGCCAATATGCTGTCTCTTCATATAGGCCCTGAGAGGCCTTACCTGAGGACTGGGCTCAGGCTGAGGGTCACAATGTGTGTTTGTGACCAATGTGGCCCGCAAGCATGGCCTGGGCCTCATGGGCCACGCTTGTTTCAACTACACTGAACGTTGGACAACATGCCAACCACAAGGTTTCTTGCCATGGGGAAAGAGTGCTGATTTCTGCATCATTTTCAACCCTGGGCAGTGGTTGGAGATAAGTCTAGGTTCTGGAGCCTGAAAACCGCAGTTGGGAAGAGATGACGACCTAAGGCCATGGCGGGTCCGATGTGCTCAGTGTGCGGCCAGCTGTCTGGGTGGGACCAGGAGGTCCAGGCTCAGGCTGGGTCAGAAGGGGAAATAGTGCCCAGGTCAGCCTATATGTTTGGGGTACAGCCGAATGGCCTGCAGGTTGATCCTCATTTGGGGTTTCGGGGTAGCCCTGAGGGCAATATTTTACTTCTGTAGGGCAGGCAGAGTGCGGCATTGTAGTTCTGGATTGCCAAACTGGAGGGCTTGTGGGCCAGTAGTCTGAGGACGGAGTCTGAGAACCCAAGCTAGGCCTAGGTTTCTGGGTGAGGATATGGCAGGCACAGTCAACAGACCTCAATCGAGATCTCGTGCATCTGAAGTCAGGGCAAGGATCAGACGATCGCACAGGTTGGACTTTCTGCCCTGATGGCCCTTTCTTGAAGGGGGTTGGATCACGAGGACATGGGGGTTTTCCCACGATGGGAGTTGTGAGAAGCTCCAAACTGCAAAGATTCTTCTGCAGGACAATTGAGACCTGTTGGTTGGCTCCAGGCCAACGATTCCGAGCAGGGTTCTAAGGATGGATGGCTGGGTAGCCCACCTCGCATTCCAATAGTCTCCAAGCAACAAGACAGATTAGATCTGCTGGATGTGGGGGGCAACCGAGGAGGCTGAGTTGAAATGGACTCTCCTGTGGATGTGTCCTAATATGTTTTTGTGTCTATGGATACCTTGGAATGAAGCGGTGGCCCTGGGGCCCTGAAGGGTTCTCCTAAACAGAGGCTTTGACACAGCTCCAACGTGCATGTTTCCCATGTGTAGATGAGATTTGTTCTGATGGGTGAGTCAAGAAACAGCCATATGCTGGTATTGAAATCCAGGCCTCTGAGGAGAGAAGCCTGGAAACCAAAGCAATGGATCCGATTAGTGCCTAGGGGCCTGTTCGTACCTTTTTACCTCTGGGGACATCAGTCTACGGGTCTGAGTGCAGGTAGGTGCTCAGATGGGCTCAGATTGCCCCTGTTTGTCCTGGGAAGCCACAACTCTTGGGATGGCCTCAGGGACTTTGGAGGTTATCCTACTAGTAGGGTTGTGGCCATTGGAATGGGCACATACAATTCCCTTGGAGAGGGCAAGTACAGTCCTCAGGTTTGGCTCCAGGGCCCTGAGCCTGTAGGGTGTGTAGGACAGAGCTGTTTGGACAGTTGTCTGAAAACACAAACACGGCTTATGTTTTGGGTCATAGGTATGGCAGGACTGATCTACAGACCATGAGGAGAACACTTCGGGATATGAAAAAAGGGCGAGTGTGAGGCTCTTGCTCAAGTTTTTGTCTCTGGATATCGTGTCACTCATGGTCGTGAATTTGCCGGGTGACTTCATGGGAAATGGACGAGTCTTACTCTCTGGGGGTTCGGTCCCGTCCAAAGAGTTTGGGGTCATTCTGGGGATGGAAGCAGTCCGTTTTTTTGTTGTTGTTGTCGATTTGTTTCATTTTGTTTTTCAACCTCAGATGTCCCACCAAATGAGGGATTCCAGAGGAGAGCCCTGGGGTGGGGCGACTGGACAACCAGAAATCTGGTTAAAAATTGGTCACTAGGGACATGTCAAGCCCATTATGACATCTAATGGTCCAGCCACTGAGAGGACTTACTAGAGGACAGGACTCACCCTGAGGTCACAATGCGTGTTTATGCTCTCCTCGCACTCAAGAATGGGCGGGGCCTCAGGGAGAATGCTGGTTTCTCCTACACTGAACGTTGGACAACATGCCAACCACAAGGTTTCTTGCCATGGGTCAGGAAGAGTTCTGATTTCTGCAACACAGTCACCCGTGGGCAGTGAATGGAGATAAGGTCTAGGTTCTGAAGCCTGAAAACTGAGGTAGGGAAGAGATGATGACCTAAGGCCATGGCGGTTCTGATGTGCTCAGCGTGCGGTCAGCTGTCTGGGTGTTGGTCAGCAGGTCCGGGCTCAGGTTGTGTCAGACAGTGCATTAGTGCCCAGGTTAGACTATATAATTTGGGTACATTTGAGTGCCGTGTAGGTTTATCCTCATTTAAGCTGCCTGGGCTTCTCATTAGGCAATATATTTTTTATAGAGGGCAGGCAGAGTGCTTCATTGTCAGTCCGGAATTGCCAAACTTGAGGGCTTCGGGGCCAGGAGAGTGAGGACGGAAGTCTGAGAACACAAGCTAGACTTCGGATTCAGGGTGAGGGCACGGCAGGTACCCCCTGCAGATCTGAACCAATATCTCATGCATCTGAATTCAGGGCGAGGATCCGACGTTGGCTCAGGTTGGAGTTTCTGTGCATGACGGCCCCTTCATGAAGGGAGCGGAATCTCGAGGCCATGGAGGTTTTCCACGTTGGGAGATGTGGGATGCCCCCTTCAAGGATTCCTTCTGCGGGACAATTGAGACCTGTTGGACAGCTCCAGGACATCCCATATGGAATGACTCCAGAGCACCGTTCGAGGATGGATGCCTGGGAAGTCCGCCTCGCCTTCCAATTGTCTCCTAGCAACAAGACAGTTTAGATCTAATGGATCTGCGGGAGCAACCGGGGTGGCTGAGTTGAAATGCACTTTCCAGAGGATGGGTCCTAACGTGTGTTTGTGTCCATGAGGGCCTTGGAATGGGGAGGTGGCACCGGGACCCTGAAGTATTCTCCTAAGCTTTGGCATAGGAGACGAGATTTGTTCTGATGGGTGCCTCAGGAAATCCCCTCTGCTGGTATTGGAATCCAGGCTTTTGAGGAGACATGCCTGTAAACCAAAGCAATGGATCCGATAATGGCCTCGGGTCCTGTCTGGTTCAATCTTCTTGGTATGAGTGGAGGTAGATGAGTGGAGGTGGATGCGCAGCCGGTATCAACGGCCCTTTTTTTGTCCTGGGCGACCTACACTATTGGGATGGCCTCAGGGACTTTGGAGGGTTCTCCTAATTTGTACGATTTTTGACAATGGAATGGGCAGAATTCCCATGGATTGGGTGGGGGCAGTCCTAATGTGTGGCTCCAGGGGCCCCAGCCTGGAGGGAGTGTGGCCCAGGACTTTGAGGACAGAAGACTGAAAACACAAACTCAGCTTACGTTTGGGGACGTAGGTATGGCACGCCCGATCTACAAACCATGAGAAGAACTCTTCAGGATATGAAGAATGAGCGAGTCTGAGGAGCTTGCTCAGGCTTTTGTCTCTGGATTTGTTTCAGCGATGGCCGTGGAATGTTGGGGAGGTCTCATGGGCAATGGACGAATCTTCCTCTCTGTGGATTTGGCCCGATCCCAATTGTTTTTCGTCAATCTGTGGGATGGGAGGACTCCTTTCAGGTTTGTTACGTCAGGTGTCCCACCAAAAGAGGAATTCCAAAGCAGAGCCCTGGGGAAGAGTGAAGGGACACCCCGAACTATGGTTAAAAATTGGGGCCTAGGGGCATGGCAGGCCAATATGCTGTCTCTTCATATAGGCCCTGAGAGGCCTTACCTGAGGACTGGGCTCAGGCTGAGGGTCACAATGTGTGTTTGTGACCAATGTGGCCCGCAAGCATGGCCTGGGCCTCATGGGCCACGCTTGTTTCAACTACACTGAACGTTGGACAACATGCCAACCACAAGGTTTCTTGCCATGGGGAAAGAGTGCTGATTTCTGCATCATTTTCAACCCTGGGCAGTGGTTGGAGATAAGGTCTAGGTTCTGGAGCCTGAAAACCGCAGTTGGGAAGAGATGACGACCTAAGGCCATGGCGGGTCCGATGTGCTCAGTGTGCGGCCAGCTGTCTGGGTGGGACCAGGAGGTCCAGGCTCAGGCTGGGTCAGAAGGGGAAATAGTGCCCAGGTCAGCCTATATGTTTGGGGTACAGCCGAATGGCCTGCAGGTTGATCCTCATTTGGGGTTTCGGGGTAGCCCTGAGGGCAATATTTTACTTCTGTAGGGCAGGCAGAGTGCGGCATTGTAGTTCTGGATTGCCAAACTGGAGGGCTTGTGGGCCAGTAGTCTGAGGACGGAGTCTGAGAACCCAAGCTAGGCCTAGGTTTCTGGGTGAGGATATGGCAGGCACAGTCAACAGACCTCAATCGAGATCTCGTGCATCTGAAGTCAGGGCAAGGATCAGACGATCGCTCAGGTTGGACTTTCTGCCCTGATGGCCCTTTCTTGAAGGGGGTTGGATCACGAGGACATGGGGGTTTTCCCACGATGGGAGTTGTGAGAAGCTCCAAACTGCAAAGATTCTTCTGCAGGACAATTGAGACCTGTTGGTTGGCTCCAGGCCAACGATTCCGAGCAGGGTTCTAAGGATGGATGGCTGGGTAGCCCACCTCGCATTCCAATAGTCTCCAAGCAACAAGACAGGTTAGATCTGCTGGATGTGGGGGGCAACCGAGGAGGCTGAGTTGAAATGGACTCTCCTGTGGATGTGTCCTAATATGTTTTTGTGTCTATGGATACCTTGGAATGAAGCGGTGGCCCTGGGGCCCTGAAGGGTTCTCCTAAACAGAAGCTTAGACACAGCTCCAACGTGCATGTTTCCCATGTGTAGATGAGATTTGTTCTGATGGGTGAGTCAAGAAACAGCCATATGCTGGTATTGAAATCCAGGCCTCTGAGGAGAGAAGCCTGGAAACCAAAGCAATGGATCCGATTAGTGCCTAGGGGCCTGTTCGTTCCTTTTTACCTCTGGGGACATCAGTCTACGGGTCTGAGTGCAGATAGGTGCTCAGATGGGCTCAGATTGCCCCTGTTTGTTTTGGGAAGCCACAACTCTTGGGATGGCCTCAGGGACTTTGGAGGTTATCCTACTAGTAGGGTTGTGGCCATTGGAATGGGCACATACAATTCCCTTGGAGAGGGCAAGTACAGTCCTCAGGTTTGGCTCCAGGGCCCTGAGCCTGTAGGGTGTGTAGGCCAGAGCTGTTTGGACAGTTGTCTGAAAACACAAACTCGGCTTATGTTTTGGGTCATAGGTATGGCAGGACTGATCTACAGACCATGAGGAGAACACTTCGGGATATGAAAAAAGGGCGAGTGTGAGGCTCTTGCTCAAGTTTTTGTCTCTGGATATCGTGTCACTCATGGTCGTGAAATTGCCGGGTGACTTCATGGGAAATGGACGAGTCTTACTCTCTGGGGGTTCGGTCCCGTCCAAAGAGTTTGGGGTCATTCTGCGGATGGAAGCAGTCCGTTTTTTTGTTGTTGTTGTCGATTTGTTTCATTTTGTTTTTCAACCTCAGATGTCCCACCAAATGAGGGATTCCAGAGGAGAGCCCTGGGGTGGGGCGACTGGACAACCAGAAATCTGGTTAATAATTGGTCACTAGGGACATGTCAAGCCCATTATGTCCAGCCACTGAGAGGACTTACTAGAGGACAGGACTCACCCTGAGGTCACAATGCGTGTTTATGCTCTCCTCGCACTCAGAATGGGCGGGGCCTCAGGGAGAATGCTGGTTTCTCCTACACTGAACGTTGGACAACATGCCAACCACAAGGTTTCTTGCCATGGGTCAGGAAGAGTTCTGATTTCTGCAACACAGTCACCCGTGGGCAGTGATTGGAGATAAGGTCTAGGTTCTGAAGCCTGAAAACTGAGGTAGGGAAGAGATGATGACCTAAGGCCATGGCGGTTCTGATGTGCTCAGCGTGCGGTCAGCTGTCTGGGTGTTGGTCAGCAGGTCCGGGCTCAGGTTGTGTCAGACAGTGCATTAGTGCCCAGGTTAGACTATATAATTTGGGTACATTTGAGTGCCGTGTAGGTTTATCCTCATTTAAGCTGCCTGGGCTGCTCATTAGGCAATATATTTTTTATAGAGGGCAGGCAGAGTGCTTCATTGTCGGTCCGGAATTGCCAAACTTGAGGGCTTCGGGGCCAGGAGAGTGAGGACGGAAGTCTGAGAACACAAGCTAGACTTCGGATTCAGGGTGAGGGCACGGCAGGTACCCCCTGAAGATCTGAACCAATATCTCATGCATCTGAAGTCAGGGCGAGGATCCGACGTTGGCTCAGGTTGGAGTTTCTGTGCATGACGGCCCCTTCATGAAGGGAGCGGAATCTCGAGGCCATGGAGGTTTTCCACGTTGGGAGATGTGGGATGCCCCCTTCAAGGATTCCTTCTGCGGGACAATTGAGACCTGTTGGACAGCTCCAGGACATCCCATATGGAATGACTCCAGAGCACCGTACGAGGATGGATGCCTGGAAAGTCCGCCTCCCCTTCCAATTGTCTCCTAGCAACAAGACAGTTTATATCTAATGGATCTGCGGGAGCAACCGGGGTGGCTGAGTTGAAATGCACTTTCCAGAGGATGGGTCCTAACGTGTGTTTGTGTCCATGAGGGCCTTGGAATGGGGAGGTGGCACCGGGACCCTGAAGTATTCTCCTAAGCTTTGGCATAGCTCCCATGCACAAGTTTCCTTGTGGAGACGAGATTTGTTCTGATGGGTGCCTCGGGAAATCCCCTCTGCTGGTATTGGAATCCAGGCTTTTGAGGAGACATGCCTGTAAACCAAAGCAATGGATCTGATAATGGCCTCGGGTCCTGTCTGGTTCAATCTTCTTGGTATGAGTGGAGGTAGATGAGTGGAGGAAGATGCTCAACTGGTATCAACCGCCCTTTTTTGTCCCGGGCGACCTACACTATTGGGATGGCCTCAGGGACTTTGGAGGGTTCTCCTAATTTGTACGATTTTTGACAATGGAATGGGCAGAATTCCCATGGATTGGGTGGGGGCAGTCCTAATGTGTGGCTCCAGGGGCCCCAGCCTGGAGGGAGTGTGGCCCAGGACTTTGAGGACAGAAGACTGAAAACACAAACTCAGCTTAAGTTTGGGGACGTAGGTATGGCACGCCCGATCTACAAACCATGAGAAGAACTCTTCAGGATATGAAGAATGAGCGAGTCTGATTCGCTTGCTCAGGCTTTTACCTCTGGATTTTGTTTCAGCGATGGCCGTGGAATGTTGGGGAGGTCTCATGGGCCATGGACGAATCTTCCTCTCTGTGGATTTGGCCCGATCCCAATTGTTTTTCGTCAATCTGTGGGATGGGAGGACTCCTTTCAGGTTTGTTACCTCTGGTGTCCCACCAAAAGAGGAATTCCAAAGCAGAGCCCAGGGGAAGAGTGAAGGGACACCCCGAACTATGGTTAAAAATTGGGGCCTAGGAGCATGGCAAGCCCAATATGCTGTCTCTTCATATAGGCCCTGAGAGGCCTTACCTGACGACTGGGCTCAGGCTCAGGCTCAGGGTCACAATGTGTGACCGTGGGCTGGGCCTCATGGGCCACGCTTGTTTCAACTACACTGAACGTTGGACAACATGCCAACCACAAGGTTTCTTGCCATGGGGAAAGAGTTCTGATTTCTGCATCATTTTCAACCCTGGGCAGTGGTTGGAGATAAGGTCTAGGTTCTGGAGCCTGAAAACCGCAGTTGGGAAGAGATGACGACCTAAGGCCATGGCGGGTCCGATGTGCTCAGTGTGCGGCCAGCTGTCTGGGTGGGACCAGGAGGTCCAGGCTAAGGCTGGGTCAGAAGGGGAAATAGTGCCCAGGTCAGCCTATATGTTTGGGGTACAGCCGATTGGCGTGCAGGTTGATCCTCATTTGGGGTTTCGGGGTAGCCCTGAGGGCAATGTTTTACTTCTGTAGGGCAGGCAGAGTGCGGCATTGTAGTTCTGGATTGCCAAACTGGAGGGCTTGTGGGACAGTAGTCTGAGGACGGAGTCTGAGAACCCAAGCTAGGCCTAGGTTCCTGGGTGAGGATATGGCAGGCACAATCTACATACCTCAATAGAGATCGTGAATCTGAAGTCAGGGCAAGGATCAGACGATCGCTCAGGTTGGACTTTCTGCCCTGATGGCCCTTTCTTGAAGGGGGTTGGATCACGACGACATGGGGGTTTTCCCACGATGGGAGTTGTGAGAAGCTCCAAACTGCAAAGATTCTTCTGCAGGACAATTGAGACCTGTTGGTTGGCTCCAGGCCAATGATTCCGAGCAGGGTTCTAAGGATGGATGGCTGGGTAGCCCACCTCGCATTCCAATTGTCTCCAAGCAACAAGACAGGTTAGATCTGCTGGATGTGTGGGGCAACCGAGGAGGCTGAGTTGAAATGGACTCTCCTGTGGATGTGTCCTAATATGTTTTTGTGTCTATGGAGACCTTGAAATGAAGCGGTGGCCATGGGGCCCTGAAGGGTTCTCCTAAACAGAGGCTTTGACTCAGCTCCAACGTGCATGTTTTCCAAGTGTAGATGAGATATGTTCTGATGGGTGAGTCAAGAAACAGCCATATGCTGGTATTGAAATCCAGGCCTCTGAGGAGAGTTTCCTGGAAACCAAAGCAATGGATCCTATTAGTGCCTAGGGGCCTGTTCGTTCCTTTTTACCTCTGGGGACATCAGTCTACGGGTCTGAGTGCAGATAGGTGCTCAGATGGGCTCAGATTGCCCCTGTTTGTCCTGGGAAGCCACAACTATTGGGATGGCCTCAGGGACTTTGGAGGTTATCCTATTAGTAGGGTTGTGGCCATTGGAATGGGCACATACAATTCCCTTGGAGAGGGCAAGTACAGTCCTCAGGTTTGGCTCCAGGGCCCTGAGCCTGTAGGGTGTGTAGGCCAGAGCTGTTTGGACAGTTGTCTGAAAATACAAACTCGGCTTATGTTTTGGGTCATAGGTATGGCAGGACTGATCTACAGACCATGAGGAGAACACTTCGGGATATGAAAAAAGGGCGAGTGTGAGGCTCTTGCTCAAGTTTTTGTCTCTGGATATCGTGTCACTCATGGTCGTGAAATTGCCGGGTGACTTCATGGGAAATGGACGAGTCTTACTCTCTGGGGTTTCGGTCCCGTCCAAAGAGTTTGGGGTCATTCTGGGGATGGAAGAAGTCCGTTTTTTTGTTGTTGTTGTCGATTTGTTTCATTTTGTTTTTCAACCTCAGATGTCCCACCAAATGAGGGATTCCAGAGTATAGCCCTTGGGTGGGGCGACTGGACAACCAGAAATCTGGTTAAAAATTGGGGACTAGGGACATGTCAAGCCCATTATGACATCTAATGGTCCAGCCACTGAGAGGACTTACTAGAGGACAGGACTCACGCTGAGGTCACAATGCGTCTTTATGCTCTCGTCGCACTCAAGAATGGGCGGGGCCTCAGGGTGAATGCTGTTTTCTCCTACACTGAACGTTGGACAACATGCCAACCACAAGGTTTCTTGCCAGGGGTCAGGAAGACTTCTGATTTCTGCATCAAAGTCACCCGTGGGCAGTGATTGGAGATAAGGTCTAGGTTCTGAAGCCTGAAAACTGAGGTAGGGAAGAGATGATGACCTAAGGCCAGGGCGGGTCTGATGTGCTCAGGGTGCGGTCAGCTGTCTGGGTGTTGGTCAGCAGGTCCGGGCTCAGGTTGTGTCAGACAGTGCATTAGTGCCCAGGTTAGACTATATAATTTGGGTACATTCGAGTGCCGTGTAGGTTTATCTTCATTTAAGCTGCCTGGTCAGCTCATTAGGCAATATATTTTTTCTAGAGGGCAGGCAGAGTGCTTCATTGTCGGTCCGGAATTGCCAAACATGAGGGCTTCGGGGCCAGGAGAGTGAGGACGGAAGTCTGAGAACACAAGCTAGACTTCGGATTCAGGGTGAGGGCACGGCAGGTACCCCCTGCAGATCTGAAACAATATCTCATGCATCTGAAGTCAGGGCGAGGATCCGACGTTGGTCAGGTTGGAGTTTCTGTGCATGACGGCCCCTTCATGAAGGGAGCGGAATCTCGAGGCCATGGAGGTTTTCCACGTTGGGAGATGTGGGATGCCCCCTTCAAGGATTCCTTCTGCGGGACAATTGAGACCTGTTGGACAGCTCCAAAACATCCCATATGGAATGACTCCAGAGCACCATTCGAGGATGGATGCCTGGGAAGTCCGCCTCGCCTTCCAATTGTCTCCTAGCAACAAGACAGTTTAGATCTAATGGATCTGCTGGAGCAACCGGGGTGGCTGAGTTGAAATGCACTTTCCAGAGGATGGGTCCTAATGTGTGTTTGTGTCCATGTGGGACTTGGAATGGGGCGGTGGCACCGGGACCCTGAAGTATTCTCCTAAGCTTTGGCATAGCTCCCATGCACAAGTTTCCTTGTGGAGACGAGATTTGTTCTGATGGGTGCCTCAGGAAATCCCCTCTGCTGGTATTGGAATCCAGGCTTTTGAGGATACATGCCTGTAAACCAAAGCAATGGATCCGATAATGGCCTCGGGTCCTGTCTGTTTCAATCTTCTTGGTATGAGTGGAGGTAGATGAGTGGAGGAAGATGCTCAGCTGGTATCAACCGCCCTTTTTTGTCCCGGGCGACCTACACTATTGGGATGGCCTCAGGGACTTTGGAGGGTTCTCCTAATTTGTACGATTTTTGACAATGGAATGGGCAGAATTGCCATGGATTGGGTGGGGGCAGTCCTAATGTGTGGCTCCAGGGGCCCCAGCCTGGAGGGAGTGTGGCCCAGGACTTTGAGGACAGAAGACTGAAAACACAAACTCAGCTTAAGTTTGGGGACGTAGGTATGGCACGCCCGATCTAAAAACCATGAGAAGAACTCTTCAGGATATGAAGAATGAGCGAGTCTGAGTCGCTTGCTCAGGCTTTTACCTCTGGATTTTGTTTCAGCGATGGCCGTGGAATGTTGGGGAGGTCTCATGGGCCATGGACGAATCTTCCTCTCTGTGGATTTGGCTCGATCCCAATTGTTTTTCGTCAATCTGTGGGATGGGAGGACTCCTTTCAGGTTTGTTACCTCTGGTATCCCACCAAAAGAGGAATTCCAAAGCAGAGCCCTGGGGAAGAGTGAAGGGACACCACGAACTATGGTTAAAAATTGGGGCCTAGGGGCATGGCAAGCCCAATATGCTGTCTCTTCATATAGGCCCTGAGAGGCCTTACCTGAGGACTGGGCTCAGGCTCAGGGTCACAATGTGTGTTTGTGACCAATGTGGCCCGCAAGCATGGGCTGGGCGTCATGGGCCATGCTTGTTTCAACTACACTGAACGTTGGACAACATGCCAACCACAAGGTTTCTTGCCATGGGGAAAGAGTTCTGATTTCTGCATCATTTTCAACCCTGGGCAGTGGTTGGAGATAAGGTCTAGGTTCTGGAGCCTGAAAACCGAAGTAGGGAAGAGATGACGACCTAAGGCCATGGCGGGTCCGATGTGCTCAGTGTGCGGCCAGCTGTCTGGGTGGGACCAGGAGGTCCAGGCTCAGGCTGGGTCAGAAGGGGAAATAGTGCCCAGGTCAGCCTATATGTTTGGGGTACAGCTGATTGGCGTGTAGGTTGATCCTTATTTGGGGTTTCGGGGTAGCCCTGAGGGCAATGTTTTACTTCTGTAGGGCAGGCAGAGTGCGGCATTGTAGTTCTGGATTGCCAAACTGGAGGGCTTGTGGGCCAGTAGTCTGAGGACGGAGTCTGAGAACCCAAGCTAGGCCTAGGTTTCTGGGTGAGGATATGGCAGGCAAAATCTACAGACCTCAATAGAGATCTCGTGCATCTGAAGTCAGGGCAAGGATCAGACGATCGCTCAGGTTGGACTTTCTGCCCTGATGACCCTTTCTTGAAGGGGGTTGGATCACGAGGACATGGGGGTTCCCACGATGGGAGTGTGAGAAGCTCCAAACTGCAAAGATTCTTCTGCAGGACAATTGAGACCTGTTGGTTGGCTCCAGGCCAACGATTCCGAGCAGGGTTCTAAGGATGGATGGCTGGGTAGCCCACCTCGCATTCCAATTGTCTCCAAGCAACAAGACAGGTTAGATCTGCTGGATGTGGGGGGCAACCGAGGAGGCTGAGTTGAAATGGACTCTCCTGTGGATGTGTCCTAATATGTTTTTGTGTCTATGGAGACCTTGGAATGAAGCGGTGGCCATGGGGCCCTGAAGGGTTCTCCTAAACAGAGGCTTTGACACAGCTCCAACGTGCATGTTTCCCAAGTGTAGATGAGATTTGTTCTGATGGGTGAGTCAAGAAACAGCCATATGCTGGTATTGAAATCCAGGCCTCTGAGGAGAGTTTCCTGGAAACCAAAGCAATGGATCCGATTAGTGCCTAGAAGCCTGTTTGTTCCTTTTTACCTCTGGGGACATCAGTCTACGGTTCTGAGTGCAGGTAGGTGCTCAGATGGGCTCAGATTGCCCCTGTTTGTCCTGGGAAGCCACAAATCTTGGGATGGCCTCAGGGACTTTGGAGGTTATCCTATTAGTAGGGTTGTGGCCATTGGAATGGGCACATACAATTCCCTTGGAGAGGGCAAGTACAGTCCTCAGGTTTGGCTCCAGGGCCCTGAGCCTGTAGGGTGTGTAGGCCAGAGCTGTTTGGACAGTTGTCTGAAAACACAAACTCGGCTTATGTTTCGGGTCATAGGTATGGCAGGACTGATCTACAGACCATGAGGAGAACACTTCGGGATATGAAAAAAGGGCGAGTGTGAGGCTCTTGCTCAAGTTTTTGTTCTGGATATCGTGTCACTCATGGTCGTGAAATTGCCGGGTGACATCATGGGAAATGGACGAGTCTTACTCTCTGGGGGTTCGGGCCCGTCCAAAGAGTTTGCGGTCATTCTGGTGATGGAAGAAGTCCGTTTTTTTGTTGTTGTTGTCGATTTGTTTCATTTTGTTTTTCAACCTCAGATGTCCCACCAAATGAGGGATTCCAGAGTAGAGCCCTGGGGTGGGGCGACTGGACAACCAGAAATCTGGTTAAAAATTGGGGACTAGGGACATGTCAAGCCCATTATGACATCTAATGGTCCAGCCATTGAGAGTACTTACTAGAGGACAGGACTCACGCTGAGGTCACAATGCGTCTTTATGCTCTAGTCGCACTCAAGAATGGGCGGGGCCTCAGGGTGAATGCTGTTTTCTCCTACACTGAACGTTGGACAACATGCCAACCACAAGGTTTCTTGCCAGGGGTCAGGAAGACTTCTGATTTCTGCATCAAAGTCACCCGTGGGCAGTGATTGGAGATAAGGTCTAGGTTCTGAAGCCTGAAAACTGAGGTAGGGAAGAGATGATGACTTAAGGCCATGGCGGGTCTGATGTGCTCAGCGTGCGGTCAGCTGTCTGGGTGTTGGTCAGCAGGTCCGGGCTCAGGTTGTGTCAGACAGGGCATTAGTGCCCAGGTTAGACTATATAATTTGGGTACATTCGAGTGCCGTGTAGGTTTATCTTCATTTAAGCTGCCTGGTCAGCTCATTAGGCAATATATTTTTTGTAGAGGTAGGCAGAGTGCTTCATTGTCGGTCCGGAATTGCCAAACATGAGGGCTTCGGGGCCAGGAGAGTGAGGACGGAAGTCTGAGAACACAAGCTAGACTTCGGATTCAGGGTGAGGGCACGGCAGGTACCCCCTGCAGATCTGAACCAATATCTCATGCATCTGAAGTCAGGGCGAGGATCCGACGTTGGCTCAGGTTGGAGTTTCTGTGCATGACGGCCCCTTCATGAAGGGAGCGGAATCTCGAGGCCATGGAGGTTTTCCACGTTGGAAGATGTGGGATGCCCCCTTCAAGGATTCCTTCTGCGGGACAATTGAGACCTGTTGGACAGCTCCAGGACATCCCATATGGAATGACTCCAGAGCACCATTCGAGGATGGATGCCTGGGAAGTCCGCCTCGCCTTCCAATTGTCTCCTAGCTCAAGACAGTTTAGATCTAATGGATCTGCGGGAGCAACCGGGGTGGCTGAGTTGAAATGCACTTTCCAGAGGATGGGTCCTAATGTGTGTTTTTGTCCATGAGGGCCTTGGAATGGGGAGGTGGCACCGGGACCCTGAAGTATTCTCCTAAGCTTTGGCATAGCTCCCATGCACAAGTTTCCTTGTGGAGACGAGATTTGTTCTGATGGGTGCCTCAGGAAATCCCCTCTGCTGGTATTGGAATCCAGGCTTTTGAGGAGACATGCCTGTAAACCAAAGCAATGGATCCGATAATGGCCTCGGGTCCTGTCTGGTTCAATCTTCTTGGTATGAGTGGAGGTAGATGAGTGGAGGAAGATGCTCAGCTGGTATCAACCGCCCTTTTTTGTCCCGGGCGACCTACACTATTGGGATGGCCTCAGGGACTTTGGAGGGTTCTCCTAATTTGTACGATTTTTGACAATGGAATGGGCAGAATTCCCATGGATTGGGTGGGGGCAGTCCTAATGTGTGGCTCCAGGGGCCCCAGCCTGGAGGGAGTGTGGCCCAGGACTTTGAGGACAGAAGACTGAAAACACAAACTCAGCTTAAGTTTGGGGACGTAGGTATGGCACGCCCGATCTACAAACCATGAGAAGAACTCTTCAGGATATGAAGAATGAGCGAGTCTTAAGCGCTAGCTCAGGCTTTTGTCTCTGGATTTTGTTTCAGCGATGGCCGTGGAATGTTGGGGAGGTCTCATGGGCCATGGACGAATCTTCCTCTCTGTGGATTTGGCCCGATCCCAATTGTTTTTCGTCAATCTGTGGGATGGGAGGACTCCTTTCAGGTTTGTTACCTCTGGTGTCCCCCCAGAAGAGGAATTCCAAAGCAGAGCCCTGGGGAAGAGTGAAGGGACACCCCGAACTATGGTTAAAAATTGGTGCCTGGGGGCATGGCAAGCCCAATATGCTGTCTCTTCATATAGGCCCTGAGAGGCCTTACCTGAGGACTGGGCTCAGGCTCAGGGTCACAATGTGTGTTTGTGACCAATGTGGCCCGCAAGCATGGGCTGGGCCTCATGGGCCACACTTGTTTCAACTACACTGAACGTTGGACAACATGCCAAGCTCAAGGTTTCTTGCCATGGGGAAAGAGTTCTGATTTCTGCATCATTTTCAACCCTGGGCAGTGGTTGGAGATAAGGTCTAGGTTCTGGAGCCTGAAAACCGCATTTGGGAAGAGATGACGACCTAAGGCCATGGCGGGTCTGATATGCTCAGTGTGCGGCCAGCTGTCTGGGTGGGAATAGGAGGTCCAGGCTCAGGCTGGGTCAGAAGGGGAAATAGTGCCCAGGTCAGCCTATATGTTTGGAGTACAGCCGATTCCCATGCAGGTTGATCCTCATTTGGGGTTTCGAGGTAGCCCTGAGGGCAATGTTTTACTTCTGTAGGGCAGGCAGAGTGCGGCATTGTAGTTCTGGATTGCCCAACTGGAGGGCTTGTGGGACAGTAGTCTGAGGACGGAGTCTGAGAACCCAAGCTAGGCCTAGGTTTCTGGGTGAGGATATGGCAGGCAAAATCTACAGACCTCAATAGAGATCTCGTGCATCTGAAGTCAGGGCAAGGATCAGACGATCGCTCAGGTTGGACTTTCAGCCCTGATGACCCTTTCTTGAAGGGGGTTGGATCACGAGGACATGGGGGTTTTCCCACGATGGGAGTTGTGAGAAGCTCCAAACTGCAAAGATTCTTCTGCAGGACAATTGAGACCTGTTGGTTGACTCCAGGCCAACGATTCCGAGCAGGGTTCTAAGGATGGATGGCTGGGTAGCCCACCTCGCATTCCAATTGTCTCCAAGCAACAAGACAGGTTAGATCTGCTGGATGTGGCGGGCAACCGAGGAGGCTGAGTTGAAATGGACTCTCTTGTGGATGTGTCCTAATATGTTTTTGTGTCTATGGAGACCTTGGAAAGAAGCGGTGGCCCTGGGGCCCTGAAGGGTTCTCCTAAACAGAGGCTTTGACACAGCTCCAACGTGCATGTTTCCCATGTGTAGATGAGATTTGTTCTGATGGGTGAGGCAAGAAACAGCCATATGCTGGTATTGAAATCCAGGCCTCTAAGGAGAGTTTCCTGGAAACCAAAGCAATGGATCCGATTAGTGCCTAGGGGCCTGTTCGTTCCTTTTTACCTCTGGGGACATCAGTCTACGGGTCTGAGTGCAGGTAGGTGCTCAGATGGGCTCAGATTGCCCCCTGTTTGTCCTGGGAAGCCAGAACTATTGGGATGGCCTCAGGGACTTTGGAGGTTATCCTATTAGTAGGTTTGTGGCCATTGGAATGGGCACATACAATTCCTTTGGAGAGGGCAAGTACAGTCCTCAGGTTTGGCTCCAGAGCCCTGAGCCTGTAGGGTGTGTAGGCCAGAGCTGTTTGGACAGTTGTCTGAAAACACAAACTCGGCTTATGTTTTGGGTCATAGGTATGGCAGGACTGATCTACAGACCATGAGGAGAAGACTTCGGGATATGAAAAAAGGGCGAGTGTGAGACTCTTGCTCAAGTTTTTGTCTCTGGATATCGTGTCACTCATGGTCGTGAAATTGCCGGGTGACATCATGGGAAATGGACGAGTCTTACTCTCTGGGGGTTCGGGCCCGTCCAAAGAGTTTGCGGTCATTCTGGTGATGGAAGAAGTCCGTTTTTTTGTTGTTGTTGTCGATTTGTTTCATTTTGTTTTTCAACCTCAGATGTCCCACCAAATGAGGGATTCCAGAGTAGAGCCCTGGGGTGGGGCGACTGGACAACCAGAAATCTGGTTAAAAATTGGGGACTAGGGACATGTCAAGCCCATTATGACATCTAATGGTCCAGCCACTGAGAGGACTTACTAGAGGACAGGACTCACGTTGAGATCACAATGCGTGTTTATGCTCTCGTCGCACTCAAGAATGGGCGGGGCCTCAGGGTGAATGCTGTTTTCTCCTACACTGAACGTTGGACAACATGCCAACCACAAGGTTTCTTGCCATGGGTCAGGAAGAGTTCTGATTTCTGCATCACAGTCACCCGTGGGCAGTGATTGGAGATAAGGTCTAGGTTCTGAAGTCTGAAAACTGAGGTAGGGAAGAGATGATGACCTAAGGCCAGGGCGGGTCTGATGTGCTCAGGATGCGGTCAGCTTTCTGGGTGTTGGTCAGCAGGTCCGGGCTCAGGTTGTGTCAGACAGTGCATTAGTGCCCAGGTTAGACTATATAATTTGGGTACATTCGAGTGCCGTGTAGGTTTATCTTCATTTAAGCTGCCTGGTCAGCTCATTAGGCAATATATTTTTTCTAGAGGGCAGGCAGAGTGCTTCATTGTCGGTCGGAATTGCCAAACATGAGGGCTTCGGGGCCAGGAGAGTGAGGACGGAAGTCTGAGAACACAAGCTAGACTTCGGATTCAGTGTGAGGGCATGGCAGGTACCCCCTGCAGATCTGAACCAATATCTCATGCATCTGAAGTCATGGGGAGGATCCGACGTTGGCTCAGGTTGGAGTTTCTGTGCATGACGGCCCCTTCATGAAGGGAGCGGAATCTCGAGGCCATGGAGGTTTTCCACGTTGGGAGATGTGGGATGCCCCCTTCAAGGATTCCTTCTGCGGGACAATTGAGACCTGTTGGACAGCTCCAAACATCCCATATGGAATGACTCCAGAGCACCGTTCGAGGATGGATGGCTGGGAAGTCCGCCTCGCCTTCCAATTGTCTCCTAGCAACAAGACAGTTTAGATCTAATGGATCTGCGGGAGCAACCGGGGTGGCTGAGTTGAAATGCACTTTCCAGATTGTGTCCTAATGTGTGTTTGTGTCCATGAGGGCCTTGGAATGGGGAGGTGGCACCGGGACCCTGAAGTATTCTCCTAAGCTTTGGCATAGCTCCCATGCACAAGTTTCCTTGTGGAGACGAGATTTGTTCTGATGGGTGCCTCAGGAAATCCCCTCTGCTGGTATTGGAATCCAGGCTTTTGAGGAGACATGCCTGTAAACCAAAGCAATGGATCCGATAATGGCCTCGGGTCCTGTCTGGTTCAATCTTCTTGGTATGAGTGGAGGTAGATGAGTGGAGGAAGATGCTCAGCTGGTATCAACCGCCCTTTTTAGTCCCGGGCGACCTACACTATTGGGATGGCCTCAGGGACTTTGGAGGGTTCTCCTAATTTGTACGATTTTTGACAATGGAATGGGCAGAATTCCCATGGATTGGGTGGGGGCAGTCCTAATGTGTGGCTCAAGGGCCCCAGCCTGGAGGGAGTGTGGCCCAGGACTTTGAGGACAGAAGACTGAAAACACAAACTCAGCTTAAGTTTGGGGACGTAGGTATGGCACGCCCGATCTACAAACCATGAGAAGAACTCTTCAGGATATGAAGAATGAGAGAGTCTGAGGTGCTTGCTCAGGCTTTTGTTTCTGGATTTTGTTTCAGCGATGGCCGTGGAATGTTGGGGAGGTCTCATGGGCCATGGACGAATCTTCCTCTCTGTGGATTTGGCCCGATCCCAATTGTTTTTCATCAATCTGTGGGATGGGAGGAGTCCTTTCAGGTTTGTTACCTCTGGTGTCCCACCAAAAGAGGAATTCCAAAGCAGAGCCCTGGGGAAGAGTGAAGGGACACCACGAACTATGGTTAAAAATCCAGGCCTAGGGGCATGGCAAGCCCAATATGCTGTCTCTTCATATAGGTCCTGAGAGGCCTTACCTGAGGACTGGGCTCAGGCTGAGGGTCACAATGTGTGTTTGTGACCAATGTGGCCCGCAAGCATGGGCTGGGCCTCATGGGCCACGCTTGTTTCAACTACACTGAACGTTGGACAACATGCCAACCACAAGGTTTCTTGCCATGGGGAAAGAGTTCTGATTTCTGCATCATTTTCAACCCTGGGCAGTGGCTGGAGATAAGGTCTAGGTTCTGGAGCCTGAAAACCGCAGTTGGGAAGAGATGACGTCCTAAGGCCATGGCGGGTCCGATGTGCTCAGTGTGCGGCCAGCTGTCTTGGTGGGACCAGGAGGTCCAGGCTCAGGCTGGGTCAGAAGGGGAAATAGTGCCCATGTCAGCCTATATGTTTGGGGTACAGCCGATTGGCATGCAGGTTGATCCTCATTTGGGGTTTCGGGGTAGCCCTGAGGGCAATGTTTTACTTCTGAAGGGCAGGCAGAGTGCGGCATTGTAGTTCTGGATTGCCAAACTGGAGGGCTTGTGGGCCAGTAGTCTGAGGACGGAGTCTGAGAACCCAAGCTAGGCCTAGGTTTCTGGGTGAGGATATGGCAGGCACAATCTACAGACCTCAATAGAGATTTCGTGCATCTGAAGTCAGGGCAAGGATCAGACGATCACTCAGGTTGGACTTTCTGTCCTGATGGCCCTTTCTTGAAGGGGGTTGGATCACGAGGACATGGGGTTTTCCCACGATGGGAGTTGTGAGAAGCTCCAAACTGCAAAGATTCTTCTGCAGGACAATTGAGACCTGTTGGTTGGCTCCAGGCCAACGATTCCGAGCAGGGTTCTAAGGATGGATGGCTGGGTAGCCCACCTCGCATTCCAATAGTCTCCAAGCAACAAGACAGGTTAGATCTGCTGGATGTGGGGGGCAACCGAGGAGGCTGAGTTGAAATGGACTCTCCTGTGGATGTGTCCTAATATGTTTTTGTGTCTATGGAGACCTTGGAAAGAAGAGGTGGCCCTGGGGCCCTGAAGGGTTCTCCTAAACAGAGGCTTTGACACAGCTCCAACGTGCATGTTTCCCATGTGTAGATGAGATTTGTTCTGATGGGTGAGTCAAGAAACAGCCATATGCTGGTATTGAAATCCAGGCCTCTGAGGAGAGATGCCTGGAAACCAAAGCAATGGATCCGATTAGTGCCTAGGGGCCTGTTCGTTCCTTTTTACCTCTGGGGACATCAGTCTACGGGTCTGAGTGCAGGTAGGTACTCAGATGGGCTCAGATTGACCCCTGTTTGTCCTGGGAAGCCACAACTATTGGGATGGCCTCAGGGACTTTGGAGGATATCCTATTAGTAGGGTTATGGCCATTGGAATGGGCACATACAATTCCCTTGGAGAGGGCAAGTACAGTCCTCAGGTTTGGCTCCAGGGCCCTGAGCCTGTAGGGTGTGTAGGCCAGAGCTGTTTGGACAGTTGTCTGAAAACACAAACTCAGCTTATGTTTTGGGTCATAGGTATGGCAGGACTGATCTACAGACCATGAGGAGAACACTTCAGGATATGAAAAAAGGGCGAGTAAGAGGCTCTCGCTCAAGTTTTTGTCTCTGGATATTGTGTCACTCATGGTCGTGAAATTGCCGGGTGACTTCATGGGAAATGGACGAGTCTTACTCTCTGGGGGTTCGGTCCCGTCCAAAGAGTTTGTGGTCATTCTGGGGATGGAAGAAGTCCGTTTTTTTGTTGTTGTTGTCGATTTGTTTCATTTTGTTTTTCAACCCCAGATGTCCCACCAAATGAGGGATTCCAGAGTAGAGCCCTGGGGTGGGGCGACTGGACAACCAGAAATCTGGTTAAAAATTGGGGACTAGGGACATGTCAAGCCCATTATGACATCTAATGGTCTAGCCACTGAGAGGACTTACTAGAGGACAGGACTCACGCTGAGGTCACAATGCGTGTTTATGCTCTCGTCGCACTCAAGAATGGGCGGGGCCTCAGGGTGAATGCTGGTTTCTCCTACACTGAACGTTGGACAACATGCCAACCACAAGGTTTCTTGCCATGGGTCAGGAAGAGTTCTGATTTCTGCATCACAGTCACCCGTGGGCAGTGATTGGAGATAAGGTCTAGGTTCTGAAGCCTGAAAACTGAGGTAGGGAAGAGATGATGACCTAAGGCCATGGCGGGTTTAATGTGCTCAGTGTGCGGTCAGCTGTCTGGGTGTTGGTCAGCAGGTCCGGGCTCAGGTTGTGTCAGACAGTGCATTAGTGCCCAGGTTAGACTATATAATTTGGGTACATTCGAGTGCCGTGTAGGTTTATCTTCATTTAAGCTGCCTGGGCAGCTCATTAGGCAATATATTTTTTCTAGAGGGCAGGCAGAGTGCTTCATTGTCCGTCCAGAATTGCCAAACTTGAGGGCTTCGGGGCCAGGAGAGTGAGGACGGAAGTCTGAGAACACAAGCTAGTCTTCGGATTCAGGGTGAGGGCACGGCTGTACCCCCTGAAGATCTGAACCAATATCTCATGCATCTTAAGTCAGGGCGAGGATCCGACGTTGGCTCAGGTTGGAGTTTCTGTGCATGACGGCCCCTTCATGAAGGGAGCGGAATCTCGAGGCCATGGAGGTTTTCCACGTTGGGAGATGTGGGATGCCCCCTTCAAGGATTCCTTCTGCGGGACAATTGAGACCTGTTGGACAGCTCCAGGACATCCCATATGGAATGACTCCAGGGCACCGTTCCAGGATGGATTCCTGGGAAGTCCGCCTCGCCTTCCAATTGTCTCCTAGCAACAAGACAGTTTAGATCTAATGGATCTGCGGGAGCAACCGGGGTGGCTGAGTTGAAATGCACTTTCCAGAGGATGGGTCCTAACGTGTGTTTGTGTCCATGAGGGCCTTGGAATGGGGAGGTGGCACCGGGACCCTGAAGTATTCTCCTAAGCTTTGGCATATCTCCCATGCACAAGTTTCCTTGTGGAGACGAGATTTGTTCTGATGGGTGCCTCAGGAAATCCCCTCTGCTGGTATTGGAATCCAGGCTTTTGAGGAGACATGCCTGTAAACCAAAGCAATGGATTCGATAATGGCCTGGGGTCCTGTCTGGTTCAATCTTCTTGGTATGAGTGGAGGTAGATGAGTGGAGGTAGATGCTCAGCCGGTATTACCCGCCCTTTTTTGTCCCGGGCGAACTACACTATTGGGATGGCCTCAGGGACTTTGGAGGGTTCTCCTAATTTGTACGATTTTTGACAATGGAATGGGCAGAATTCCCATGGATTGGGTGGGGGCAGTCCTAATGTGTGGCTCCAGGGGCCCCAGCCTGGAGGGAGTGTGGCCCAGGACTTTGAGGACAGAAGACTGAAAACACAAACTCAGCTTAAGTTTGGGGACGTAGGTATGGCACGCCCGATCTACAAACCATGAGAAGAACTCTTCAGGATATGAAGAATGAGCGAGTCTGCGGCGCTTGCTCAGGCTTTTGTCTCTGGATTTTGTTTCAGCGATGGCCGTGGAATATTGGGGAGGTCTCATGGGCCATGGACGAATCTTCCTCTCTGTGGATTTGGCCCGATCCCAATAGTTTTTCGTCAATCTGTGGGATGGGAGGACTCCTTTCAGGTTTGTTACCTCAGGTGTCCCACCAAAAGAGGAATTCCAAAGCAGAGCCCTGGGGAAGAGTGAAGGGACAACCCGAACTATGGTTAAAAATTGGGGTCTAGGGGATATGGCAAGCCCATTATCCTGTCTCTTCATACAGGCCCTGAGAGGCCTTACCTGAGGACTGGGCTCAGGCTGAGGGTCACAATGTGTGTTTGTGACCAATGTGGCCCGCAAGCATGGGCTGGGCCTCATGGGCCTCGCTTGTTTCAACTACACTGAATGTTGGACAACATGCCAACCACAAGGTTTCTTGCCATGGGGAAAGAGTTCTGATTTCTGCATCATTTTCAACCCTGGGCAGTGGTTGGAGATAAGGTCTAGGTTCTGGAGCCTGAAAACCGCAGTTGGGAAGAGATGACGACCTAAGGCCATGGCGGGTCCGATGTGCTCAGTGTGCGGCCAGCTGTCTGGGTGGGACCAGGAGGTCCAGGCTCAGGCTGGGTCAGAAGGGGAAATAGTGCCCAGGTCAGCGTATATGTTTGGGGTACAGCCGATTGGCGTGCAGGTTGATCCTCATTTGGGATTTCAGGGTAGCCCTGAGGGCAATGTTTTACTTCTGTAGGGCAGGCAGAGTGCGGCATTGTAGTTCTGGATTGCCAAACTGGAGGGCTTGTGGGCCAGTAGTCTGAGGACGGAGTCTGAGAACCCAAGCTAGGCCTAGGTTTCTGGGTGAGGATATGGCAGGCACAATCTACAGACCTCAATCGAGATCTCGTGCATCTGAAGTCAGGGCAAGGATCAGACGATCGCTCAGGTTGGACTTTCTGCCCTGATGGCCCTTTCTTGAAGGGGGTTGGATCACGAGGACATGGAGGTTTTCCCACGATGGGAGTTGTGAGAAGCTCCAAACTGCAAAGATTCTTCTGCAGGACAATTGAGACCTGATGGTTGGCTCCAGGCCAACGATTCCGAGCAGGGTTCTAAGGATGGATGGCTGGGTAGCCCACCTCGCATTCCAATTGTCTCCAAGCAACAAGACAGGTTAGATCTGCTGGATGTGGGGGGCAACCGAGGAGGCTGAGTTGAAATGGACTCTCCTGTGGATGTGTCCTAATATGTTTTTGTGTCTATGGAGACCTTGGAATGAAGCGGTGGCCCTGGGGCCCTGAAGGGTTCTCCTAAGCAGAGGCTTTGACACAGCTCCAACGTGCATGTTTCCCATGTGTAGATGAGATTTGTTCTGATGGGTGAGTCAAGAAACAGCCATATGCTGGTATTGAAATCCAGGCCTCTGAGGAGAGATGCCTGGAAACCAAAGCAATGGATCCGATTAGTGCCTAGGGGCCTGTTCGTTCCTTTTTACCTCTGGGGACATCAGTCTACGGGTCTGAGTGCAGATAGGTGCTCAGATGGGCTCAGATTGCCCCTGTTTGTCCTGGGAAGCCACAAATCTTGGGATGGCCTCAGGGACTTTGGAGGTTATCCTACTAGTAGGGTTGTGGCCATTGGAATGGGCACATACAATTCCCTTGGAGAGGGCAAGTACAGTCCTCAGGTTTGGCTCCAGGGCCCTGAGCCTGTAGGGTGTGTAGGCCAGAGCTGTTTGGACAGTTGTCTGAAAACACAAACTCGGCTTATGTTTTGGGTCATAGGTATGGCAGGACTGATCTACAGACCATGAGGAGAATACTTCGGGATATGAAAAAAGGGCGAGTGTGAGGCTCTTGCTCAAGTTTTTGTCTCTGGATATCGTGTCACTCATGGTCGTGAAATTGCCGGGTGACTTCATGGGAAATGGACGAGTCTTACTCTCTGGGGGTTCGGTCCCGTCCAAAGAGTTTGGGGTCATTCTGGGGATGGAAGAAGTCCGTTTTTTTGTTGTTGTTGTCGATTTGTTTCATTTTGTTTTTCAACCTCAGATGTCCCACCAAATGAGGGATTCCAGAGTAGAGCCCTGGGGTGGGGCGACTGGACAACCAGAAATCTGGTTAAAAATTGGGGACTAGGGACATGTCAAGCCCATTATGACATCTAATGGTCCAGCCACTGAGAGGACTTACTGGAGGACAGGACTCAAGCTGAGGTCACAATGCGTGTTTATGCTCTCGTCGCACTCAGGAATGGGCGGGGCCTCAGGGTGAATGCTGATTTCTCCTACAATGAAGGTTGGACAACATGCCAACCACAAGTTTTCTTGCCAAGGGTCAGGAAGAGTTCTGATTTCTTCATCACAGTCACCCCTTGGCAGTGATTGGAGATAAGGTCTAGGTTCTGAAGCCTGAAAACTGAGGTAGGGAAGAGATGATGACCTAAGGCCATGGCGGGTCTGATGTGCTCAGCGTGCGGTCAGCTGTCTGGGTGTTGGTCAGCAGGTCCGGGCTCAGGTTGTGTCAGACAGTGCATTAGTGCCCAGGTTAGACTATATAATTTGGGTACATTCGAGTGCCCTGTAGGTTTATCCTCATTTAAGCTGCCTGGGCTGCTCATTAGGCAATATATATTTTCTAGAGGGCAGGCAGAGTGCTTCCTTGTCGGTCCGGAATTGCCAAACTTGAGGGCTTCGGGGCCAGGAGAGTGAGGACGGAAGTCTGAGAACACAAGCTAGACTTCGGATTCAGGGTGAGGGCACGGCAGGTACCCCCTGCAGATCTGAACCAATATCTCATGCATCTGAAGTCAGGGCGAGGATACGACGTTGGCTCAGGTTGGAGTTTCTGTGCATGACGGCCCCTTCATGAAGGGAGCGGAATCTCGAGGCCATGGAGGTTTTCCACGTTGGGAGATGTTGGATGCCCCCTTCAAGGATTCCTTCTGCGGGACAATTGAGACCTGTTGGACAGCTCCAGGACATCCCATATGGAATGACTCCAGAGCACCGTTCGTGGATGGATGCCTGGGAAGTCCGCCTCGCCTTCCAATTGTCTCCTAGCAACAATACAGTTTAGATCTAATGGATCTGCGGGAGCAACCGGGGTGGCTGAGTTGAAATGCACTTTCAAGAGGATGTGTCCTAACGTGTGTTTGTGTCCATGAGGGCCTTGGAATGGGGAGGTGGCACCGGGACCCTGAAGTATTCTCCTAAGCTTTGGCATAGCTCCCATGCACAAGTTTCCTTGTGCAGACGAGATTTGTTCTGATGGGTGCCTCAGGAAATCCCCTCTGCTGGTATTGGAATCCAGGCTTTTGAGGAGACATGCTTGTAAACCAAAGCAATGGATCCGATAATGGCCTCGGGTTTTGTCTGGTTCAATCTTCTTGGTATGAGTGGAGGTAGATGAGTGGAGGTAGATGCTCAGCCGGTATTACCCGCCCTTTTTTGTCCCGGGCGACCTACGCTATTGGGATGGCCTCAGGGACTTTGGAGGGTTCTCCTAATTTGTACGATTTTTGACAATGGATTGGGCAGAATTCCCATGGATTGGGTGGGGGCAGTCCTAATGTGTGGCTCCAGGGGCCCCAGCCTGGAGGGACTGTGGCCCAGGACTTTGAGGACAGAAGACTGAAAACACAAACTCAGCTTAAGTTTGGGGACGTAGGTATGGCACGCCCGATCTACAAACCATGAGAAGAACTCTTCAGGATATGAAGGATGAGCGAGTCTGCGGCGCTTGCTCAGGCTTTTGTCTCTGGATTTTGTTTCAGCGATGGCCGTGGAATGTTGGGGAGGTCTCATGGGCCATGGACGAATCTTCCTCTCTGTGGATTTGGCGCGATCCCAATTGTTTTTCGTCAATCTGTGGGATGGGAGGACTCCTTTCAGGTTTGTTACCTCAGGTGTCCCACCAAAAGAGGAATTCCAAAGCAGAGCCCTGGGGAAGAGTGAAGGGACAACCCGAACTATGGTTAAAAATTGGGGCCTAGGGGCATGGCAAGCCCAATATGCTGTCTCTTCATATAGGCCCTGAGAGGCCTTACCTGAGGACTGGGCTCAGGCTGAGGGTCACAATGTGTGTTTGTGACCAATGTGGCCCGCAAGCATGGGCTGGGCCTCATGGGCCACGCTTGTTTCAACTACACTGAACGTTGGACAACATGCCAAGCACAAGGTTTCTTGCCATGGGGAAAGAGTTCTGATTTCTGCATCATTTTCAACCCTGGGCAGTGGTTGGAGATAAGGTCTAGGTTCTGGAGCCTGAAAACCGCAGTTGGGAAGAGAGGACGACCTAAGGCCATGGCGGTTCCGATGTGCTCATTGTGCGGCCAGCTGTCTGGGTGGGACCAGAGGTCCAGGCTCAGGCTGGGTCAGAAGGGGAAATAGTGCCCAGGTCAGCCTATATGTTTGGGGTACAGCCGATTGGCGTGCAGGTTGATCCTCATTTGGGATTACGGGGTAGCCCTGAGGGCAATGTTTTACTTCTGTAGGGCAGGAAGAGTGCGGCATTGTAGTTCTGGATTGCCAAACTGGAGGGCTTGTGGGCCAGTAGTCTGAGGACGGAGTCTGAGAACCCAAGCTAGGCCTAGGTTTCTGGGTGAGGATATGGCAGGCACAATCTACAGACCTCAATAGAGATTTCGTGCATCTGAAGTCAGGGCAAGGATCAGACGATCACTCAGGATGGACTTTCTGCCCTGATGGCCCTTTCTTGAAGGGGGTTGGATCACGAGGACATGGGGTTTTCCCACGATGGGAGTTGTGAGAAGCTCCAAACTGCAAAGATTCTTCTGCAGGACAATTGAGACCTGTTGGTTGGCTCCATGCCAACGATTCCGAGCAGGGTTCTAGAGATGGATGGCTGGGTAGCCCACCTCGCATTCCAATTGTCTTCAAGCAACAAGACAGGTTAGATCTGCTGGATGTGGGGGGCAACCGAGGAGGCTGAGTTTAAATGGACTCTCCTGTGTATGTGTCCTAATATGTTTTTGTGTCTATGGAGACCTTGGAAAGAAGTGGTGGCCCTGGGGCCCTGAAGGGTTCTCCTAAACAGAGGCTTTGACACTGCTCCAACGTGCATGTTTCCTATGTGTAGATGAGATTTGTTCTGATGGGTGAGTCAAGAAACAGCCATATGCTGGTATTGAAATCCAGGCCTCTGAGGAGAGATGCCTGGAAACCAAAGCAATGGATCTGATTAGTGCCTAGGGGCCTGTTCGTTCCTTTTTACCTCTGGAGACACCAGTCTACGGGTCTGAGTGCAGGTAGGTGCTCAGATGGGCTCAGATTACCCCTGTTTGTCCTGGGAAGCCACAACTCTTGGGATGGCCTCAGGGACTTTGGAGGTTATCCTACTAGTAGGGTTGTGGCCATTGGAATGGGCACATACAATTCCCTTGGAGAGGGCAAGTACAGTCCTCAGTTTTGTCTCAAGGGCCCTGAGCCTGTAGGGTGTGTAGGCCAGAGCTGTTTGGACAGTTGTCTGAAAACACAAACTCGGCTTATGTTTTGGGTCATAGGTATGGCAGGACTGATCTACAGACCATGAGGAGAACACTTCGGGATATGAAAAAAGGGCGAGTGTGAGGCTCTTGCTCAAGTTTTTGTCTCTGGATATCGTGTCACTCATGGTCGTGAAATTGCCGGGTGACTTCATGGGAAATGGACGAGTCTTACTCTCTGGGGGTTCGGTCCCGTCCAAAGAGTTTGGGGTCATTCTGGGGATGGAAGAAGTCCGTTTTTTTGTTGTTGTTGATTTGTTTCATTTTGTTTTTCAACCTCAGATGTCCCACCAAATGAGGGATTCCAGAGTAGAGCCCTGGGGTGGGGCGACTGGACAACCAGAAATCTGGTTAAAAATTGGGGACTAGGGACATGTCAAGCCCATTATGACATCTAATGGTCTAGCCATTGAGAGGACTTACTAGAGGACAGGACTCACGCTGAGGTCACAATGCGTGTTTATGCTCTCGTCGCACTCAGGAATGGGCGGGGCCTCAGGGTGAATGCTGGTTTCTCCTACACTGAACGTTGGACAACATGCCAACCACAAGGTTTCTTGCCATGGGTCAGGAAGAGTTCTGATTTCTGCATCACAGTCACCCCTTGGCAGTGATTGGAGATAAGGTCTAGGTTCTGAAGCCTGAAAACTGAGGTAGGGAAGAGATGATGACCTAAGGCCAGGGCGGGTCTGATGTGCTCAGGGTGCGGTCAGCTGTCTGGGTGTTGGTCAGCAGGTCCGGGCTCAGGTTGTGTCAGACAGTGCATTAGTGCCCAGGTTAGACTATATAATTTGGGTACATTCGAGTGCCGTGTAGGTTTATCTTCATTTAAGCTGCCTGGGCTGCTCATTAGGCAATATATTTTTTCTAGAGGGCAGGCAGAGTGCTTCATTGTCGGTCCGGAATTGCCAAACTTGAGGGCTTCAGTGCCAGGAGAGTGAAGACGGAAGTCTGAGAACCCAAGCTAGACTTCGGATTCAGGGTGAGGGCACGGCAGGTACTTCCTGCAGATCTGAACCAATATCTCATGCATCTGAAGTCAGGGCGAGGATCCGACGTTGGCTCAGGTTGGAGTTTCTGTGCATGACGGCCCCTTCATGAAGGAAGCGGAATCTCGAGGCCATGGAGGTTTTCCACGTTGGGAGATGTTGGATGCCCCCTTCAAGGATTCCTTCTGCGGGACAATTGAGAACTGTTGGACAGCTCCAGGACATCCCATATGGAATGACTCCAGAGCACCGTTCGAGGATGGATGCCTGGGAAGTCCGCCTCGCCTTCCAATTGTCTCCTAGCAACAAGACAGTTTAGATCTAATGGATCTGCGGGAGCAACCTGGGTGGCTGAGTTGAAATGCACTTTCCAGAGGATGGGTCCTAACATGTGTTTGTGTCCATGAGGGCCTTGGATTGGGGAGGTGGCACCGGGACCCTGAAGTATTCTCCTAAGCTTTGGCTTAGCTCCCATGCACAAGTTTCCTTGTGGAGACGAGATTTGTTCTGATGGGTGCCTCAGAAAATCCCCTCTGCTGGTATTGGAATGCAGGCTTTTGAGGAGACATGCCTGTAAACCAAAGCAATGGATCCGATAATGGCCTCGGGTCCTGTCTGGTTCAATCTTCTTGGTATGAGTGGAGGTAGATGAGTGGAGGTAGATGCTCAGCCGGTATCAACCGCCCTTTATTGTCCCGGGCGACCTACACTATTGGGATGGCCTCAGGGACCTTGGAGGGTTCTCCTAATTTGTACGATTTTTGACAATGGAATGGGCAGAATTCCCATGGACTGGGTGGGGGCAGTCATAATGTGTGGCTCCAGGGTCCCCAGCCTGGAGGGAGTGTGGCCCAGGACTTTGAGGACAGAAGACTGAAAACACAAACTCAGCTTAAGTTTGGGGACGTAGGTATGGCACGCCCGATCTACAAACCATGAGAAGAACTCTTCAGGATATGAAGAATGAGCGAGTCTGAGGCGCTTGCTCAGGCTTTTGTCTCTGGATTTTGTTTCAGCGATGGCCGTGGAATGTTGGGGAGGTCTCATCGGCCATGGACCAATCTTCCTCTCTGTGGATTTGGCGCGATCCCAATTGTTTTTCGTCAATCTGTGGGATGGGAGGACTCCTTTCAGGTTTGTTACCTCAGGTGTCCCACCAAAAGAGGAATTCCAAAGCAGAGCCCTGGGGAAGAGTGAAGGGACAACCCGAACTATGGTTAAAAATTGGGGCCTAGGGGCATGGCAAGCCCAATATGCTGTCTCTTCATATAGGCCCTGAGAGGCCTTACCTGAGGACTGGGCTCAGGCTGAGGGTCACAATGTGTGTTTGTGACCAATGTGGCCCGCAAGCATGGGCTGGGCCTCATGGGCCACGCTTGTTTCAACTACACTGAACGTTGGACAACATGCCAACCACAAGGTTTCTTGCCATGGGGAAAGAGTTCTGATTTCTGCATCATTTTCAACCCTGGGCAGTGGTTGGAGATAAGGTCTAGGTTCTGGAGCCTGAAAACCGCAGTTGGGAAGAGATGACGACCTAAGGCCATGGCGGGTCCGATGTGCTCAGTGTGCGGCCAGCTGTCTGGGTGGGACCAGGAGTTCCATGCTCAGGCTGGGTCAGAAGGGGAAATAGTGCCCAGGTCAGCCTATATGTTTGGGGTACAGCCGAATGGCGTGCAGGTTGATCCTCATTTGGGGTTTCGGGGTAGCCCTGAGGGCAATGTTTTACTTCTGTAGGGCAGGCAGAGTGCGGCATTGTAGTTCTGGATTGCCCAACTGGAGGGCTTGTGGGCCAGTAGTCTGAGGATGGAGTCTGTGAACCCAAGCTAGGCCTAGGTTTCTTGGTGAGGATATGGCAGGCACAATCTACAGACCTCAATAGAGATCTCGTGCATCTGAAGTCAGGGCAAGGATCAGACGATAGCTCAGGTTGGACTTTCTGCCCTGATGGCCCTTTCTTGAAGGGGGTTGGATCACGAGGACATGGGGGTTTTCCCACGATGGGAGTTGTGAGAAGCTCCAAACTGCAAAGATTCTTCTGCAGGACAATTGAGACCTGTTGGTTGGCTCCAGGCCAACGATTCCGAGCAGGGTTCTAAGGATGGATGGCTGGGTAGCCCACCTCGCATTCCAATTGTCTCCAAGCAACAAGACAGGTTAGATCTGCTGGATGTGGGGGGCAACCGAGGAGGCTGAGTTGAAATGGACTCTCCTGTGGATGTGTCCTAATATGTTTTTGTGTCTATGGAGACCTTGGAATGAAGCGGTGGCCCTGGGACCCTGAAGGGTTCTCCTAAACAGAGGCTTTGACACAGCTCCAACGTGCATGTTTCCCAAGTGTAGATGAGATTTGTTCTGATGGGTGAGTAAAGAAACAGCCATATGCTGGTATTGAAATCCAGGCCTCTGAGGAGAGTTTCCTGGAAACCAAAGCAATGGAACCGATTAGTGCCTAGGGGCCTGTTCGTTCCTTTTTACCTCTGGGGACATCAGTCTACGGGTCTGAGTGCAGGTAGGTGCTCAGATGGGCTCAGATTGCCCCTGTTTGTCCTGGGAAGCCACAACTCTTGGGATGGCCTCAGGGACATTGGAGGTTATCCTACTAGTAGGGTTGTGGCCATTGGAATGGGCACATACAATTCCCTTGGAGAGGGCAAGTACAGTCCTCAGGTTTGGCTCCAGGGCCCTGAGCCTGTAGGGTGTGTAGGCCAGACCTGTTTGGACAGTTGTCTGAAAACACAAACTCGGCTTGTGTTTTGGGTCATAGGTATGGCAGGACTGATCTACAGACCATGAGGAGAACACTTCGGGATATGAAAAAAGGGCGAGTGTGAGGCTCTTGCTCAAGATTTTGTCTCTGGATATCGTGTCACTCATGGTCGTGAAACTGCCGGGTGACTTCATGGGAAATGGACGAGTCTTACTCTCTGGGGGTTCGGTCCCGTCCAAAGTGTTTGCGGTCATTCTGGGGATGGAAGAAGTCCGTTTTTTTGTTGTTGTTGTCGATTTGTTTCATTTTGTGTTTCAACTTCAGATGTCCCACCAAATGAGGGATTCCAGAGTAGAGCCCTGGGGTGGGGCGACTGGACAACCAGAAATCTGGTTAAAAATTGGGGACTAGGGACATGTCAAGCCCATTATGACATCTAATGGTCCAGCCACTGAGAGGACTTACTAGAGGACAGGACTCACGCTGAGGTCACAATGCGTGTTTATGCTCTCGTCGCACTCAAGAATGGGCGGGACCTCAGGGTGAATGCTGGTTTCTCCTATACTGAAGGTTGGACAACATGCCAACCACAAGGTATCTTGCCATGGGTCAGGAAGAGTTCTGATTTCTGCATCAAAGTCACCCGTGGGCAGTGATTGGAGATAAGGTCTAGGTACTGAAGCCTGAAAACTGAGGTAGGGAAGAGATGATGACCTAAGGCCATGGCGGGTCTGATGTGCTCAGCGTGCGGTCAGCTGTCTGGGTGTTGGTCAGCAGGTCCGGGCTCAGGTTGTGTCAGACAGTGCATTAGTGCCCAGGTTAGACTATATAATTTGGGTACATTCGAGTGCCGTGTAGGTTTATCTTCATTTAAGCTGCCTGGGCTGCTCATTAGGCAATATATTTTTTCTAGAGGGCAGGCAGAGTGCTTCCTTATCGGTCCGGAATTGCCAAACTTGAGGGCTTCGGGGCCAGGAGAGTGAGGACGGAAATCTGAGACACACAAGCTAGACTTCGGATTCAGGGTGAGGGCATGGAAGGTACCCCCTGCAGATCTGAACCAATATCTCATGCATCTGAAGTCAGGGCGAGGATCCGACGTTGGCTCAGGTTGGAGTTTCTGTGCATGACGGCCCCTTCATGAAGGGAGCGGAATCTCGAGGCCATGGAGGTTTTCCACGTTGGGAGATGTTGGATGCCCCCTTCAAGGATTCCTTCTGCGGGACAATTGAGAACTGTTGGACAGCTCCAGGACATCCCATATGGAATGACTCCAGAGCACCGTTCGTGGATGGATGCCTGGGAAGTCCGCCTCGCCTTCCAATTGTGTCCTAGCAACAAGACAGTTTAGATCTAATGGATCTGCGGGAGCAACCGGGGTGGCTGAGTTGAAATGCACTTTCAAGAGGATGTGTCCTAACGTGTGTTTGTGTCCATGAGGGCCTTGGAATGGGGAGGTGGCACCGGGACCCTGAAGTATTCTCCTAAGCTTTGGCATAGCTCCCATGCACAAGTTTCCTTGTGGAGACGAGTTTTGTTCTGATGGGTGCCTCAGGAAATCCCCTCTGCTGGTATTGGAATCCAGGCATTTGAGGAGACATGCCTGTAAACCAAAGCAATGGATCCGATAATGGCCTCGGGTCCTGTCTGGTTCAATCTTCTTGGTATGAGTGGAGGTAGATGAGTGGAGGTAGATGCTCAGCCGGTATCACCCGCCCTTTTTTGTCCCGGGCGACCTACGCTATTGGGATGGCCTCAGGGACTTTGGAGGGTTCTCCTAATTTGTACGATTTTTGACAATGGAATGGGCAGAATTCCCATGGATTGGGTGGGGGCAGTCCTAATGTGTGGCTCCAGGGGCCCCAGCCTGGAGGGAGTGTGGCCCAGGACTTTGAGGACAGAAGACTGAAAACACAAACTCAGCTTTAGTTTGGGGACGTAGGTATGGCACGCCCGATCTACAAACCATGAGAAGAACTCTTCAGGATATTAAGAATGAGCGAGTCTGAGGCGCTTGCTCAGGCTTTTGTCTCTGGATTTTGTTTCAGCGATGGCCGTGGAATGTTGGGGAGGTCTCATGGGCCATGGACGAATCTTCCTCTCTGTGGATTTGGCCCGATCCCAATTGTTTTTCGTCAATCTGTGGGATGGGAGGACTCCTTTCAGGTTTGTTACCTCAGGTGTCCCACCAAAAGAGGAATTCCAAAGCAGAGCCCTGGGGAAGAGTGAAGGGACACCCCGAACTATGGTTAAAAATTGGGGCCTAGGGGCATGGCAAGCCCAATATGCTGTCTCTTCATATAGGCCCTGAGAGGCCTTACCTGAGGACTGGGCTCAGGCTGAGGGTCACAATGTGTGTTTGTGACCAATGTGGCCGGCAAGCATGGGCTGGGCCTCATGGGCCACGCTTGTTTCAACTACACTGAACGTTGGACAACATGCCAACCACAAGGTTTCTTGCCATGGGGAAAGAGTTCTGATTTCTGCATCATTTTCAACCCTGGACAGTGGTTGGAGATAAGGTCTAGGTTCTGGAGCCTGAAAACCGCAGTTGGGAAGAGATGACGACCTAAGGCCATGGCGGGTCCGATGTGCTCAGTGTGCGGCCAGCTGTCTGGGTGGGACCAGGAGGTCCAGGCTCAGGCTGGGTCAGAAGGGGAAATAGTGCCCAGGTCAGCCTATATGTTTGGGGTACAGCCGATTGGCGTGCAGGTTGATCCTCTTTTGGTATTTCGGGGTAGCCCTGAGGGCAATGTTTTACTTCTGTAGGGCAGGCAGAGTGCGGCATTGTAGTTCTGGATTGCCCAACTGGAGGGCTTCTGGGCCAGTAGTCTGAGGAACGGAGTCTGAGAACCCAAGCTAGGCCTAGGTTTCTGGTTGAGGATATGGCAGGCACAATCTACAGACCTCAATCGAGATCTCGTGCATCTGAAGTCAGGGCAAGGATCAGACGATAGCTCAGGTTGGACTTTCTGCCCTGATGGCCCTTTCTTGAAGGGGGTTGGATCACGAGGACATGGGGGTTTCCCACGATGGGAGTTGTGAGAAGCTTAAAACTGCAAAGATTCTTCTGAAGGACAATTGAGACCTGATGGTTGGCTCCAGGCCAACGATTCCGAGCAGGGTTCTAAGGATGGATGGCTGGGTAGCCCACCTCGCATTCCAATTGTCTCCAAGCAACAAGACAGGTTAGATCTGCTGGATGTGGGGGGCAACCGAGGAGGCTGAGTTGAAATGGACTCTCCTGTGGATGTGTCCTAATATGTTTTTGTGTCTATGGAGACCTTGGAATGAAGCGGTGGCCCTGGGGCCCTGAAGGGTTCTCCTAAACAGAGGCTTTGACACAGCTCCAACGTGCATGTTTCCCATGTGTAGATGAGATTTGTTCTGATGGGTGAGTCAAGAAACAGCCATATGCTGGTATTGAAATCCAGGCCTCTGAGGAGAGATGCCTGGAAACCAAAGCAATGGATCCGATTAGTGCCTAGGGGCCTGTTCGTTCCTTTTTACCTCTGGGGACATCAGTCTACGGGTCTGAGTGCAGATAGGTGCTCAGATGGGCTCAGATTGCCCCTGTGTGTCCTGGGAAGCCACAACTATTGGGATGGCCTCAGGGACTTTGGAGGTTATCCTACTAGTAGGGTTGTGGCCATTGGAATGGGCACATACAATTCCCTTGGAGAGGGCAAGTACAGTCCTCAGGTTTGGCTCCAGGGCCCTGAGCCTGTAGGGTGTGTAGGCCAGAGCTGTTTGGACAGTTGTCTGAAAACACAAACTCGGCTTATGTTTTGGGTCATAGGTATGGCAGGACTGATCTACAGACCATGAGGAGAATACTTCGGGATATGAAAAAAGGGCGAGTGTGAGGCTCTTGCTCAAGTTTTTGTCTCTGGATATCGTGTCACTCATGGTCGTGAAATTGCCGGGTGACTTCATGGGAAATGGACGAGTCTTACTCTCTGGGGGTTCGGTCCCGTCCAAAGTGTTTGCGGTCATTCTGGGGATGGAAGAAGTCCGTTTTTTTGTTGTTGTTGTCGATTTGTTTCATTTTGTTTTTCAACCTCAAATGTCCCACCAAATGAGGGATTCCAGAGTAGAGCCCTGGGGTGGGGCGACTGGACAACCAGAAATCTGGTTAAAAATTGGGGACTAGGGACATGTCAAGCCCATTATGACATCTAATGGTCCAGCCACTGAGAGGACTTACTAGAGGACAGGACTCACGCTGAGGTCACAATGCGTGTTTATGCTCTCCTCGCACTCAAGAATGGGCGGGGCCTCAGGGTGAATGCTGATTTCTCCTACACTGAAGGTTGGACAACATGCCAACCACAAGTTTTCTTGCCATGGGTCAGGAAGAGTTCTGATTTCTTCATCACAGTCACCCCTTGGCAGTGATTGGAGATAAGGTCTAGGTTCTGAAGCCTGAAAACTGAGGTAGGGAAGAGATGATGACCTAAGGCCATGGCGGGTCTGATGTGCTCAGCGTGCGGTCAGCTGTCTGGGTGTTGGTCAGCAGGTCCGGGCTCAGGTTGTGTCAGACAGTGCATTAGTGCCCAGGTTAGACTATATAATTTGGGTACATTCGAGTGCCGTGTAGGTTTATCCTCATTTAAGCTGCCTGGGCTGCTCATTAGGCAATATATTTTTTCTAGAGGGCAGGCAGAGTGCTTCATTGTCGGTCCGGAATTGCCAAACTTGAGGGCTTCGGGGCCAGGAGTGTGAGAACGGAAGTCTGAGAACACAAGCTAGACTTCGGATTCAGGGTGAGGGCACGGCAGGTACCCCCTGCAGATCTGAACCAATATCTCCTGCATCTGAAGTCAGGGCGAGGATCCGACGTTGGCTCAGGTTGGAGTTTCTGTGCATGATGGCCCCTTCATGAAGGGAGCGGAATCTCGAGGCCATGGAGGTTTTCCACGTTGGGAGATGTTGGATGCCCCCTTCAAGGATTCCTTCTGCGGGACATTGAGACCTGTTGGACAGCTCCAGGACATCCCATATGGAATGACTCCAGAGCACCGTTCGAGGATGGATGCCTGGGAAGTCCGCCTCGCCTTCCAATTGTGTCCTAGCAACAAGACAGTTTAGATCTAATGGATCTGCGGGAGCAACCGGGGTGGCTGAGTTGAAATGCACTTTCCAGAGGATGGGTCCTAACTTGTGTTTGTGTCCATGAGGGCCTTGGAATGGGGAGGTGGCACCGGGACCCTGAAGTATTCTCCTAAGCTTTGGCATAGCTCCCATGCACAAGTTTCCTTGTGGAGACGAGATTTGTTCTGATGGGTGCCTCAGGAAATCCCCTCTGCTGGTATTGGAATCCATGCTTTTGAGGAGACCTGCCTGTAAACCAAAGCAATGGATCCGATAATGGCCTCGGGTCCTGTCTGGTTCAATCTTCTTGGTATGAGTGGAGGTAGATGAGTGGAGGTAGATGCTCAGCCGGTATTACCCGCCCTTTTTTGTCCTGGGCGACCTACACTATTGGGATGGCCTCAGGGACTTTGGAGGGTTCTCCTAATTTGTACGATTTTTGACAATGGAATGGGCAGAATTCCCATGGATTGGGTGGGGGCAGTCCAAATGTGTGGCTCCAGGGGCCCCAGCCTGGAGGGAGTGTGGCCCAGGACTTTGAGGACAGAAGACTGAAAACACAAACTCAGCTTAAGTTTGGGGACGTAGGTATGGCACGCCCGATCTACAAACCATGAGAAGAACTCTTCAGGATATGAAGAATGAGCGAGTCTGAGGCGCTTGCTCAGGCTTTTGTCTCTGGATTTTGTTTCAGCGATGGCCGTGGAATGTTGGGGAGGTCTCATGGGCCATGGACGAATCTTCCTCTCTGTGGATTTGGCCCGATCCCAATTGTTTTTCGTCAATCTGTGGGATGGGAGGACTCCTTTCAGGTTTGTTACCTCAGGTGTCCCACCAAAAGAGGAATTCCAAAGCAGAGCCCTGGGGAAGAGAGAAGGGACAACCCGAACTATGGTTAAAAATTGGGGCCTAGGGGCATGGCAAGCCCAATATGCTGTCTCTTCATATAGGCCCTGAGAGGCCTTACCTGAGGACTGGGCTCAGGCTGAGGGTCACAATGTGTGTTTGTGACCAATGTGGCCCGCAAGCATGGGCTGGGCCTCATGGGCCACGCTTGTTTCAACTACACTGAACGTTGGACATCATGCCAACCACAAGGTTTCTTGCCATGGGGAAAGAGTTCTGATTTCTGCATCATTTTCAACCCTGGGCAGTGGTTGGAGATAAGGTCTAGGTTCTGGAGCCTGAAAACCGCAGTTGGGAAGAGATGACGACCTAAGGCCATGGCGGGTCCGATGTGCTCAGTGTGCGGCCAGCTGTCTGGGTGGGACCAGGAGTTCCATGCTCAGGCTGGGTCAGAAGGGGAAATAGTGCCCAGGTCAGCCTGTATGTTTGGGGTACAGCCGAATGAGGTGCAGGTTGATCCTCATTTGGGGTTTCGGTGTAGCCCTGAGGGCAATGTTTTACTTCTGTAGGGCAGGCAGAGTGCGGCATTGTAGTTCTGGATTGCCCAACTGGAGGGCTTGTGGGCCAGTAGTCTGAGGACGGAGTCTGTGAAACCAAGCTAGGCCTAGGTTTCTGGGTGAGGATATGGCAGGCACAATCTACAGACCTCAATCGAGATCTCGTGCATCTGAAGTCAGGGCAAGGATCAGACGATCGCTCAGGTTGGACTTTCTGCCCTGATGGCCCTTTCTTGAAGGGGGTTGGATCACGAGGACATGGGGGTTTTCGCACGATGGGAGTTGTGAGAAGCTCCAAACTGCAAAGATTCTTCTGCAGGACAATTGAGACCTGTTGGTTGGCTCCAGGCCAACGATTCCGAGCAGGGTTCTAAGGATGGATGGCTGGGTAGCCCACCTCGCATTCCAATTGTCTCCAAGCAACAAGACAGGTTAGATCTGCTGGATGTGGGGGGCAACCGAGGAGGCTGAGTTGAAATGGACTCTCCTGTGGATGTGTCCTAATATGTTTTTGTGTCTATGGAGACCTTGGAATGAAGCGGTGGCCCTGGGACCCTGAAGGGTTCACCTAAACAGAGTCTTTGACACAGCTCCAACGGGCATGTTTCCCATGTGGAGATGAGATTTGTTCCGATGGGTGAGTCAAGAAACAGCCATATGCTGGTATTGAAATCCAGGCCTCTGAGGAGAGATGCCTGGAAACCAAAGCAATGGATCCGATTAGTGCCTAGGGGCCTGTTCGTTCCTTTTTACCTCTGGGGACATCAGTCTACGGGTCTGAGTGCAGGTAGGTGCTCAGATGGACTCAGATTGCCCCTGTTTGTCCTGGGAAGCCACAACTCTTGGGATGGCCTCAGGGACATTGGAGGTTATCCTACTAGTAGGGTTGTGGCCATTGGAATGGTCACATACAATTCCCTTGGAGAGGGCAAGTACAGTCCTCAGGTTTGGCTCCAGGGCCCTGAGCCTGTAGGGTGTGTAGGCCAGAGCTGTTTGGACAGTTGTCTGAAAACACAAACTCGGCTTATGTTTTGGGTCATAGGTATGGCAGGACTGATCTACAGACCATGAGGAGAATACTTCGGGATATGAAAAAAGGGCGAGTGTGAGGCTCTTGCTCAAGTTTTTGTCTCTGGATATCGTGTCACTCATGGTCGTGAAATTGCCGGGTGACTTCATGGGAAATGGACGAGTCTTACTCTCTGGGGGTTCGGTCCCGTCCAAAGAGTTTGGGGTCATTCTGGGGATGGAAGAAGTCCGTTTTTTTGTTTTTGTTGTCGATTTGTTTCATTTTGTTTTTCAACCTCAAATGTCCCACCAAATGAGGGATTCCAGAGTAGAGCCCTGGGGTGGGGCGACTGGACAACCAGAAATCTGGTTAAAAATTGGGGACTAGGGACATGTCAAGCCCATTATGACATCTAATGGTCCAGCCACTGAGAAGACTTACTAGAGGACAGGACTCACGCTGAGGTCACAATGCGTGTTTATGCTCTCCTCGCACTCAAGAATGGGCGGGGCCTCAGGGTGAATGCTGATTTCTCCTACACTGAAGGTTGGACAACATGCCAACCACAAGTTTTCTTGCCATGGGTCAGGAAGAGTTCTGATTTCTTCATCACGGTCACCCGTGGGCAGTGATTGGAGATAAGGTCTAGGTTCTGAAGCCTGAAAACTGAGGTAGGGAAGAGATGATGACCTAAGGCCATGGCGGGTCTGATGTGCTCAGCGTGCGGTCAGCTGTCTGGGTGTTGGTCAGCAGGTCCGGGCTCAGGTTGTGTCAAACACTGCATTAGTGCCCAGGTTAGACTATATAATTTGGATACATTCGAGTGCCTTGTAGGTTTATCCTCATTTAAGCTGCCTGGGCTGTTCATTAGGCAATATATTTTTTCTAGAGGGCAGGCAGAGTGCTTCATTGTCGGTCCGGAATTGCCAAACTTGAGGGCTTCAGGGCCAGGAGAGTGAGGACGGAAGTCTGAGAACACAAGCTAGACTTCGGATTCAGGGTGAGGGCACGGCACGTACCCCCTGCAGATCTGAACCAATATCTCCTGCATCTGAAGTCAGGGCGAGGATCCGACGTTGGCTCAGGTTGGAGTTTCTGTGCATGATGGCCCCTTCATGAAGGGAGCGGAATCTCGAGGCCATGGAGGTTTTCCACGTTGGGAGATGTTGGATGCCCCCTTCAAGGATTCCTTCTGCGGGACATTGAGACCTGTTGGACAGCTCCAGGACATCCCATATGGAATGACTCCAGAGCACCGTTCGAGGATGGATGCCTGGGAAGTCCGCCTCGCCTTCCAATTGTCTCCTAGCAACAAGACAGTTTAGATCTAATGGATCTGCGGGAGCAACCGGGGTGGCTGAGTTGAAATGCACTTTCCAGAGGATGGTTCCTAACGTGTGTTTGTGTCCATGAGGGCCTTGGAATGGGGAGGTGGCACCGGGACCCTGAAGTATTCTCCTAAGCTTTGGCATAGCTCCCATGCACAAGTTTCCTTGTGGAGACTAGATTTGTTCTGATGGGTGCCTCAGGAAATCCCCTCTGCTGGTATTGGAATCCATGCTTTTGAGGAGACCTGCGTGTAAACCAAAGCAATGGATCCGATAATGGCCTCGGGTCCTGTCTGGTTCAATCTTCTTGGTATGAGTGGAGGTAGATGAGTGGAGGTAGTTGCTCAGCCGGTATTACCCGCCCTTTTTTGTCCCGGGCGACCTACACTATTGGGATGGCCTCAGGGACTTTGGAGGGTTCTCCTAATTTGTACGATTTTTGACAATGGAATGGGCAGAATTCCCATGGATTGGGTGGGGGCAGTCCTAATGTGTGGCTCCAGGGGCCCCAGCCTGGAGGGAGTGTGGCCCAGGACTTGGAGGACAGAAGACTGAAAACACAAACTCAGCTTAAGTTTGGGGACGTAGGTATGGCACGCCCGATCTACAAACCATGAGAAGAACTCTTCAGGATATGAAGAATGAGCGAGTCTGAGGCGCTTGCTCAGGCTTTTGTCTCTGGATTTTGTTTCAGCGATGGCCGTGGAATGTTGGGGAGGTCTCATGGGCCATGGACGAATCTTCCTCTCTGTGGAATTGGCGCGATCTCAATTGTTTTTCGTCAATCTGTGGGATGGGAGGACTCCTTTCAGGTTTGTTACCTCAGGTGTCCCACCAAAAGAGGAATTCCAAAGCAGAGCCCTGGGGAAGAGTGAAGGGACAACCCGAACTATGGTTAAAAATTGGGGCCTAGGGGCATGGCAAGCCCAATATGCTGTCTCTTCATATAGGCCCTGAGAGGCCTTACCTGAGGACTGGGCTCAGGCTGAGGGTCACAATGTGTGTTTGTGACCAATGTGGCCCGCAAGCATGGGCTGGGCCTCATGGGCCACGCTTGTTTCAACTACACTGAACGTTGGACTACATGCCAACCACAAGGTTTCTTGCCATGGGGAAAGAGTTCTGATTTCTGCATCATTTTCAACCCTGGGCAGTGGTTGGAGATAAGGTCTAGGTTCTGAAGCCTGAAAACCGCAGTTGGGAAGAGATGACGACCTAAGGCCATGGCGGGTCCGATGTGCTCAGTGTGCGGCCAGCTGTCTGGGTGGGACCAGGAGTTCCATGCTCAGGCTGGGTCAGAAGGGGAAATAGTGCCCAGGTCAGCCTATATGTTTGGGGTACAGCCGAATGGCGTGTAGGTTGATCCTCATTTGGGGTTTCGGGGTAGCCCTGAGGGCAATGTTTTACTTCTGTAGGGCAGGCAGAGTGCGGCACTGTAGTTCTGGATTGCCCAACTGGAGGGCTTGTGGGCCAGTAGTCTGAGGACGGAGTCTGTGAACCCAAGCTAGGCCTAGGTTTCTGGGTGAGGATATGGCAGGCACAATCTACAGACCTCAATAGAGATCTCGTGCATCTGAAGTCAGGGCAAGGATCAGACGATCGCTCAGGTTGGACTTTCTGCCCTGATGGCCCTTTCTTGAAGGGGGTTGGATCACGAGGACATGGGGGTTTTCGCACGATGGGAGTTGTGAGAAGCTCCAAACTGCAAAGATTCTTCTGCAGGACAATTGAGACCTGTTGGTTGGCTCCAGGCCAACGATTCCGAGCAGGGTTCTAGAGATGGATGGCTGGGTAGCCCACCTCGCATTCCAATTGTCTCCAAGCAACAAGACAGGTTAGATCTGCTGGATGTGGGGGGCAACCGAGGAGGCTGAGTTGAAATGGACTCTCCTGTGGATGTGTCCTAATATGTTTTTGTGTCTATGGAGACCTTGGAATGAAGCGGTGGCCCTGGGACCCTGAAGGGTTCTCCTAAACAGAGGCTTTGACACAGCTCCAACGGGCATGTTTCCCATGTGTAGATGAGATTTGTTCTGATGGGTGAGTCAAGAAACAGCCATATGCTGGTATTGAAATCCAGGCCTCTGAGGAGAGATGCTTGGAAACCAAAGCAATGGATCCGATTAGTGCCTAGGGGCCTGTTCGTTCCTTTTTACCTCTGGGGACATCAGTCTACGGGTCTGAGTGCAGGTAGGTGCTCAGATGGGCTCAGATTGCCCCTGTTTGTCCTGGGAAGCCACAACTCTTGGGATGGCCTCAGGGACATTGGAGGTTATCCTACTAGTAGGGTTGTGGCCATTGGAATGGGCACATACAATTCCCTTGGAGAGGGCAAGTACAGTCCTCAGGTTTGGCTCCAGGGCCCTGAGCCTGTAGGGTGTGTAGGCCAGAGCTGTTTGGACAGTTGTCTGAAAACACAAACTCGGCTTATGTTTTGGGTCATAGGTATGGCAGGACTGATCTACAGACCATGAGGAGAATACTTCGGGATATGAAAAAAGGGCGAGTGTGAGGCTCTTGCTCAAGTTTTTGTCTCTGGATATCGTGTCACTCATGGTCGTGAAATTGCCGGGTGACTTCATGGGAAATGGACGAGTCTTACTCTCTGGGGGTTCGGTCCCGTCCAAAGAGTTTGGGGTCATTCTGGGGATGGAAGAAGTCCGTTTTTTTGTTGTTGTTGTCGATTTGTTTCATTTTGTTTTTCAACCTCAAATGTCCCACCAAATGAGGGATTCCAGAGTAGAGCCCTGGGGTGGGGCGACTGGACAACCAGAAATCTGGTTAAAAATTGGGGACTAGGGACATGTCAAGCCCATTATGACATCTAATGGTCCAGCCACTGAGAAGACTTACTAGAGGACAGGACTCACGCTGAGGTCACAATGCGTGTTTATGCTCTCCTCGCACTCAAGAATGGGCGGGGCCTCAGGGTGAATGCTGATTTCTCCTACACTGAAGGTTGGACAACATGCCAACCACAAGTTTTCTTGCCATGGGTCAGGAAGAGTTCTGATTTCTTCATCACAGTCACCCGTGGGCAGTGATTGGAGATAAGGTCTAGGTTCTGAAGCCTGAAAACTGAGGTAGGGAAGAGATGATGACCTAAGGCCATGGCGGGTCTGATGTGCTCAGCGTGCGGTCAGCTGTCTGGGTGTTGGTCAGCAGGTCCGGGCTCAGGTTGTGTCAAACAGTGCATTAGTGCCCAGGTTAGACTATATAATTTGGGTACATTCGAGTGCCGTGTAGGTTTATCCTCATTTAAGCTGCCTGGGATGCTCATTAGGCAATATATTTTTTCTAGAGGGCAGGCAGAGTGCTTCATTGTCGGTCCGGAATTGCCAAACTTGAGGGCTTCGGGGCCAGGAGAGTGAGGACGGAAGTCTGAGAACACAAGCTAGACTTCGGATTCAGGGTGAGGGCACGGCACGTACCCCCTGCAGATCTGAACCAATATCTCCTGCATCTGAAGTCAGGGCGAGGATCCGACGTTGGCTCAGGTTGGAGTTTCTGTGCATGATGGCCCCTTCATGAAGGGAGCGGAATCTCGAGGCCATGGAGGTTTTCCACGTTGGGAGATGTTGGATGCCCCCTTCAAGGATTCCTTCTGCGGGACATTGAGACCTGATGGACAGCTCCAGGACATCCCATATGGAATGACTCCAGAGCACCGTTCGAGGATGGATGGCTGGGAAGTCCGCCTCGCCTTCCAATTGTCTCCTAGCAACAAGACAGTTTAGATCTAATGGATCTGCGGGAGCAACCGGGGTGGCTGAGTTGAAATGCACTTTCCAGAGGATGGTTCCTAACGTGTGTTTGTGTCCATGAGGGCCTTGGAATGGGGAGGTGGCACCGGGACCCTGAAGTATTCTCCTAAGCTTTGGCATAGCTCCCATGCACAAGTTTCCTTGTGGAGACTAGATTTGTTCTGATGGGTGCCTCAGGAAATCCCCTCTGCTGGTATTGGAATCCATGCTTTTGAGGAGACCTGCCTGTAAACCAAAGCAATGGATCCGATAATGGCCTCGGGTCCTGTCTGGTTCAATCTTCTTGGTATGAGTGGAGGTAGATGAGTGGAGGTAGATGCTCAGCCGGTATTACCCGCCCTTTTTTGTCCCGGGCGACCTACACTATTGGGATGGCCTCAGGGACTTTGGAGGGTTCTCCTAATTTGTACGATTTTTGACAATGGAATGGGCAGAATTCCCATGGATTGGGTGGGGGCAGTCCTAATGTGTGGCTCCAGGGGCCCCAGCCTGGAGGGAGTGTGGCCCAGGACTTGGAGGACAGAAGACTGAAAACACAAACTCAGCTTAAGTTTGGGGACGTAGGTATGGCACGCCCGATCTACAAACCATGAGAAGAACTCTTCAGGATATGAAGAATGAGCGAATCTGAGGCGCTTGCTCAGGCTTTTGTCTCTGGATTTTGTTTCAGCGATGGCCGTGGAATGTTGGGGAGGTCTCATGGGCCATGGACGAATCTTCCTCTCTGTGGAATTGGCGCGATCTCAATTGTTTTTCGTCAATCTGTGGGATGGGAGGACTCCTTTCAGGTTTGTTACCTCAGGTGTCCCACCAAAAGAGGAATTCCAAAGCAGAGCCCTGGGGAAGAGTGAAGGGACAACCCGAACTATGGTTAAAAATTGGGGCCTAGGGGCATGGCAAGCCCAATATGCTGTCTCTTCATATAGGCCCTGAGAGGCCTTACCTGAGGACTGGGCTCAGGCTGAGGGGCACAATGTGTGTTTGTGACCAATGTGGCCCGCAAGCATGGGCTGGGCCTCATGGGCCACGCTTGTTTCAACTACACTGAACGTTGGACAACATGCCAACCACAAGGTTTCTTGCCATGGGGAAAGAGTTCTGATTTCTGCATCATTTTCAACCCTGGGCAGTGGTTGGAGATAAGGTCTAGGTTCTGGAGCCTGAAAACCGCAGTTGGGAAGAGATGACGACCTAAGGCCATGGCGGGTCCGATGTGCTCAGTGTGCGGCCAGCTGTCTGGGTGGGACCAGGAGTTCCATGCTCAGGCTGGGTCAGAAGGGGAAATAGTGCCCAGGTCAGCCTATATGTTTGGGGTACAGCCGAATGGCGTGTAGGTTGATCCTCATTTGGGGTTTCGGGGTAGCCCTGAGGGCAATGTTTTACTTCTGTAGGGCAGGCAGAGTGCGGCACTGTAGTTCTGGATTGCCCAACTGGAGGGCTTGTGGGCCAGTAGTCTGAGGACGGAGTCTGTGAACCCAAGCTAGGCCTAGGTTTCTGGGTGAGGATATGGCAGGCACAATCTACAGACCTCAATAGAGATCTCGTGCATCTGAAGTCAGGGCAAGGATCAGACGATCGCTCAGGTTGGACTTTCTGCCCTGATGGCCCTTTCTTGAAGGGGGTTGGATCACGAGGACATGGGGGTTTTCGCACGATGGGAGTTGTGAGAAGCTCCAAACTGCAAAGATTCTTCTGCAGGACAATTGAGACCTGTTGGTTGGCTCCAGGCCAACGATTCCGAGCAGGGTTCTAGAGATGGATGGCTGGGTAGCCCACCTCGCATTCCAATTGTCTCCAAGCAACAAGACAGGTTAGATCTGCTGGATGTGGGGGGCAACCGAGGAGGCTGAGTTGAAATGGACTCTCCTGTGGATGTGTCCTAATATGTTTTTGTGTCTATGGAGACCTTGGAATGAAGCGGTGGCCCTGGGACCCTGAAGGGTTCTCCTAAACAGAGGCTTTGACACAGCTCCAACGGGCATGTTTCCCATGTGTAGATGAGATTTGTTCTGATGGGTGAGTCAAGAAACAGCCATATGCTGGTATTGAAATCCAGGCCTCTGAGGAGAGATGCTTGGAAACCAAAGCAATGGATCCGATTAGTGCCTAGGGGCCTGTTCGTTCCTTTTTACCTCTGGGGACATCAGTCTACGGGTCTGAGTGCAGGTAGGTGCTCAGATGGGCTCAGATTGCCCCTGTTTGTCCTGGGAAGCCACAACTCTTGGGATGGCCTCAGGGACATTGGAGGTTATCCTACTAGTAGGGTTGTGGCCATTGGAATGGGCACATACAATTCCCTTGGAGAGGGCAAGTACAGTCCTCAGGTTTGGCTCCAGGGCCCTGAGCCTGTAGGGTGTGTAGGCCAGAGCTGTTTGGACAGTTGTCTGAAAACACAAACTCGGCTTATGTTTTGGGTCATAGGTATGGCAGGACTGATCTACAGACCATGAGGAGAATACTTCGGGATATGAAAAAAGGGCGAGTGTGAGGCTCTTGCTCAAGTTTTTGTCTCTGGATATCGTGTCACTCATGGTCGTGAAATTGCCGGGTGACTTCATGGGAAATGGACGAGTCTTACTCTCTGGGGGTTCGGTCCCGTCCAAAGAGTTTGGGGTCATTCTGGGGATGGAAGAAGTCCGTTTTTTTGTTGTTGTTGTCGATTTGTTTCATTTTGTTTTTCAACCTCAAATGTCCCACCAAATGAGGGATTCCAGAGTAGAGCCCTGGGGTGGGGCGACTGGACAACCAGAAATCTGGTTAAAAATTGGGGACTAGGGACATGTCAAGCCCATTATGACATCTAATGGTCCAGCCACTGAGAAGACTTACTAGAGGACAGGACTCACGCTGAGGTCACAATGCGTGTTTATGCTCTCCTCGCACTCAAGAATGGGCGGGGCCTCAGGGTGAATGCTGATTTCTCCTACACTGAAGGTTGGACAACATGCCAACCACAAGTTTTCTTGCCATGGGTCAGGAAGAGTTCTGATTTCTTCATCACAGTCACCCGTGGGCAGTGATTGGAGATAAGGTCTAGGTTCTGAAGCCTGAAAACTGAGGTAGGGAAGAGATGATGACCTAAGGCCATGGCGGGTCTGATGTGCTCAGCGTGCGGTCAGCTGTCTGGGTGTTGGTCAGCAGGTCCGGGCTCAGGTTGTGTCAAACAGTGCATTAGTGCCCAGGTTAGACTATATAATTTGGGTACATTCGAGTGCCGTGTAGGTTTATCCTCATTTAAGCTGCCTGGGATGCTCATTAGGCAATATATTTTTTCTAGAGGGCAGGCAGAGTGCTTCATTGTCGGTCCGGAATTGCCAAACTTGAGGGCTTCGGGGCCAGGAGAGTGAGGACGGAAGTCTGAGAACACAAGCTAGACTTCGGATTCAGGGTGAGGGCACGGCACGTACCCCCTGCAGATCTGAACCAATATCTCCTGCATCTGAAGTCAGGGCGAGGATCCGACGTTGGCTCAGGTTGGAGTTTCTGTGCATGATGGCCCCTTCATGAAGGGAGCGGAATCTCGAGGCCATGGAGGTTTTCCACGTTGGGAGATGTTGGATGCCCCCTTCAAGGATTCCTTCTGCGGGACATTGAGACCTGATGGACAGCTCCAGGACATCCCATATGGAATGACTCCAGAGCACCGTTCGAGGATGGATGGCTGGGAAGTCCGCCTCGCCTTCCAATTGTCTCCTAGCAACAAGACAGTTTAGATCTAATGGATCTGCGGGAGCAACCGGGGTGGCTGAGTTGAAATGCACTTTCCAGAGGATGGTTCCTAACGTGTGTTTGTGTCCATGAGGGCCTTGGAATGGGGAGGTGGCACCGGGACCCTGAAGTATTCTCCTAAGCTTTGGCATAGCTCCCATGCACAAGTTTCCTTGTGGAGACTAGATTTGTTCTGATGGGTGCCTCAGGAAATCCCCTCTGCTGGTATTGGAATCCATGCTTTTGAGGAGACCTGCCTGTAAACCAAAGCAATGGATCCGATAATGGCCTCGGGTCCTGTCTGGTTCAATCTTCTTGGTATGAGTGGAGGTAGATGAGTGGAGGTAGATGCTCAGCCGGTATTACCCGCCCTTTTTTGTCCCGGGCGACCTACACTATTGGGATGGCCTCAGGGACTTTGGAGGGTTCTCCTAATTTGTACGATTTTTGACAATGGAATGGGCAGAATTCCCATGGATTGGGTGGGGGCAGTCCTAATGTGTGGCTCCAGGGGCCCCAGCCTGGAGGGAGTGTGGCCCAGGACTTGGAGGACAGAAGACTGAAAACACAAACTCAGCTTAAGTTTGGGGACGTAGGTATGGCACGCCCGATCTACAAACCATGAGAAGAACTCTTCAGGATATGAAGAATGAGCGAATCTGAGGCGCTTGCTCAGGCTTTTGTCTCTGGATTTTGTTTCAGCGATGGCCGTGGAATGTTGGGGAGGTCTCATGGGCCATGGACGAATCTTCCTCTCTGTGGAATTGGCGCGATCTCAATTGTTTTTCGTCAATCTGTGGGATGGGAGGACTCCTTTCAGGTTTGTTACCTCAGGTGTCCCACCAAAAGAGGAATTCCAAAGCAGAGCCCTGGGGAAGAGTGAAGGGACAACCCGAACTATGGTTAAAAATTGGGGCCTAGGGGCATGGCAAGCCCAATATGCTGTCTCTTCATATAGGCCCTGAGAGGCCTTACCTGAGGACTGGGCTCAGGCTGAGGGGCACAATGTGTGTTTGTGACCAATGTGGCCCGCAAGCATGGGCTGGGCCTCATGGGCCACGCTTGTTTCAACTACACTGAACGTTGGACAACATGCCAACCACAAGGTTTCTTGCCATGGGGAAAGAGTTCTGATTTCTGCATCATTTTCAACCCTGGGCAGTGGTTGGAGATAAGGTCTAGGTTCTGGAGCCTGAAAACCGCAGTTGGGAAGAGATGACGACCTAAGGCCATGGCGGGTCCGATGTGCTCAGTGTGCGGCCAGCTGTCTGGGTGGGACCAGGAGTTCCATGCTCAGGCTGGGTCAGAAGGGGAAATAGTGCCCAGGTCAGCCTATATGTTTGGGGTACAGCCGAATGGCGTGTAGGTTGATCCTCATTTGGGGTTTCGGGGTAGCCCTGAGGGCAATGTTTTACTTCTGTAGGGCAGGCAGAGTGCGGCACTGTAGTTCTGGATTGCCCAACTGGAGGGCTTGTGGGCCAGTAGTCTGAGGACGGAGTCTGTGAACCCAAGCTAGGCCTAGGTTTCTGGGTGAGGATATGGCAGGCACAATCTACAGACCTCAATAGAGATCTCGTGCATCTGAAGTCAGGGCAAGGATCAGACGATCGCTCAGGTTGGACTTTCTGCCCTGATGGCCCTTTCTTGAAGGGGGTTGGATCACGAGGACATGGGGGTTTTCGCACGATGGGAGTTGTGAGAAGCTCCAAACTGCAAAGATTCTTCTGCAGGACAATTGAGACCTGTTGGTTGGCTCCAGGCCAACGATTCCGAGCAGGGTTCTAGAGATGGATGGCTGGGTAGCCCACCTCGCATTCCAATTGTCTCCAAGCAACAAGACAGGTTAGATCTGCTGGATGTGGGGGGCAACCGAGGAGGCTGAGTTGAAATGGACTCTCCTGTGGATGTGTCCTAATATGTTTTTGTGTCTATGGAGACCTTGGAATGAAGCGGTGGCCCTGGGACCCTGAAGGGTTCTCCTAAACAGAGGCTTTGACACAGCTCCAACGGGCATGTTTCCCATGTGTAGATGAGATTTGTTCTGATGGGTGAGTCAAGAAACAGCCATATGCTGGTATTGAAATCCAGGCCTCTGAGGAGAGATGCTTGGAAACCAAAGCAATGGATCCGATTAGTGCCTAGGGGCCTGTTCGTTCCTTTTTACCTCTGGGGACATCAGTCTACGGGTCTGAGTGCAGGTAGGTGCTCAGATGGGCTCAGATTGCCCCTGTTTGTCCTGGGAAGCCACAACTCTTGGGATGGCCTCAGGGACATTGGAGGTTATCCTACTAGTAGGGTTGTGGCCATTGGAATGGGCACATACAATTCCCTTGGAGAGGGCAAGTACAGTCCTCAGGTTTGGCTCCAGGGCCCTGAGCCTGTAGGGTGTGTAGGCCAGAGCTGTTTGGACAGTTGTCTGAAAACACAAACTCGGCTTATGTTTTGGGTCATAGGTATGGCAGGACTGATCTACAGACCATGAGGAGAATACTTCGGGATATGAAAAAAGGGCGAGTGTGAGGCTCTTGCTCAAGTTTTTGTCTCTGGATATCGTGTCACTCATGGTCGTGAAATTGCCGGGTGACTTCATGGGAAATGGACGAGTCTTACTCTCTGGGGGTTCGGTCCCGTCCAAAGAGTTTGGGGTCATTCTGGGGATGGAAGAAGTCCGTTTTTTTGTTGTTGTTGTCGATTTGTTTCATTTTGTTTTTCAACCTCAAATGTCCCACCAAATGAGGGATTCCAGAGTAGAGCCCTGGGGTGGGGCGACTGGACAACCAGAAATCTGGTTAAAAATTGGGGACTAGGGACATGTCAAGCCCATTATGACATCTAATGGTCCAGCCACTGAGAAGACTTACTAGAGGACAGGACTCACGCTGAGGTCACAATGCGTGTTTATGCTCTCCTCGCACTCAAGAATGGGCGGGGCCTCAGGGTGAATGCTGATTTCTCCTACACTGAAGGTTGGACAACATGCCAACCACAAGTTTTCTTGCCATGGGTCAGGAAGAGTTCTGATTTCTTCATCACAGTCACCCGTGGGCAGTGATTGGAGATAAGGTCTAGGTTCTGAAGCCTGAAAACTGAGGTAGGGAAGAGATGATGACCTAAGGCCATGGCGGGTCTGATGTGCTCAGCGTGCGGTCAGCTGTCTGGGTGTTGGTCAGCAGGTCCGGGCTCAGGTTGTGTCAAACAGTGCATTAGTGCCCAGGTTAGACTATATAATTTGGGTACATTCGAGTGCCGTGTAGGTTTATCCTCATTTAAGCTGCCTGGGATGCTCATTAGGCAATATATTTTTTCTAGAGGGCAGGCAGAGTGCTTCATTGTCGGTCCGGAATTGCCAAACTTGAGGGCTTCGGGGCCAGGAGAGTGAGGACGGAAGTCTGAGAACACAAGCTAGACTTCGGATTCAGGGTGAGGGCACGGCACGTACCCCCTGCAGATCTGAACCAATATCTCCTGCATCTGAAGTCAGGGCGAGGATCCGACGTTGGCTCAGGTTGGAGTTTCTGTGCATGATGGCCCCTTCATGAAGGGAGCGGAATCTCGAGGCCATGGAGGTTTTCCACGTTGGGAGATGTTGGATGCCCCCTTCAAGGATTCCTTCTGCGGGACATTGAGACCTGATGGACAGCTCCAGGACATCCCATATGGAATGACTCCAGAGCACCGTTCGAGGATGGATGGCTGGGAAGTCCGCCTCGCCTTCCAATTGTCTCCTAGCAACAAGACAGTTTAGATCTAATGGATCTGCGGGAGCAACCGGGGTGGCTGAGTTGAAATGCACTTTCCAGAGGATGGTTCCTAACGTGTGTTTGTGTCCATGAGGGCCTTGGAATGGGGAGGTGGCACCGGGACCCTGAAGTATTCTCCTAAGCTTTGGCATAGCTCCCATGCACAAGTTTCCTTGTGGAGACTAGATTTGTTCTGATGGGTGCCTCAGGAAATCCCCTCTGCTGGTATTGGAATCCATGCTTTTGAGGAGACCTGCCTGTAAACCAAAGCAATGGATCCGATAATGGCCTCGGGTCCTGTCTGGTTCAATCTTCTTGGTATGAGTGGAGGTAGATGAGTGGAGGTAGATGCTCAGCCGGTATTACCCGCCCTTTTTTGTCCCGGGCGACCTACACTATTGGGATGGCCTCAGGGACTTTGGAGGGTTCTCCTAATTTGTACGATTTTTGACAATGGAATGGGCAGAATTCCCATGGATTGGGTGGGGGCAGTCCTAATGTGTGGCTCCAGGGGCCCCAGCCTGGAGGGAGTGTGGCCCAGGACTTGGAGGACAGAAGACTGAAAACACAAACTCAGCTTAAGTTTGGGGACGTAGGTATGGCACGCCCGATCTACAAACCATGAGAAGAACTCTTCAGGATATGAAGAATGAGCGAATCTGAGGCGCTTGCTCAGGCTTTTGTCTCTGGATTTTGTTTCAGCGATGGCCGTGGAATGTTGGGGAGGTCTCATGGGCCATGGACGAATCTTCCTCTCTGTGGAATTGGCGCGATCTCAATTGTTTTTCGTCAATCTGTGGGATGGGAGGACTCCTTTCAGGTTTGTTACCTCAGGTGTCCCACCAAAAGAGGAATTCCAAAGCAGAGCCCTGGGGAAGAGTGAAGGGACAACCCGAACTATGGTTAAAAATTGGGGCCTAGGGGCATGGCAAGCCCAATATGCTGTCTCTTCATATAGGCCCTGAGAGGCCTTACCTGAGGACTGGGCTCAGGCTGAGGGGCACAATGTGTGTTTGTGACCAATGTGGCCCGCAAGCATGGGCTGGGCCTCATGGGCCACGCTTGTTTCAACTACACTGAACGTTGGACAACATGCCAACCACAAGGTTTCTTGCCATGGGGAAAGAGTTCTGATTTCTGCATCATTTTCAACCCTGGGCAGTGGTTGGAGATAAGGTCTAGGTTCTGGAGCCTGAAAACCGCAGTTGGGAAGAGATGACGACCTAAGGCCATGGCGGGTCCGATGTGCTCAGTGTGCGGCCAGCTGTCTGGGTGGGACCAGGAGTTCCATGCTCAGGCTGGGTCAGAAGGGGAAATAGTGCCCAGGTCAGCCTATATGTTTGGGGTACAGCCGAATGGCGTGTAGGTTGATCCTCATTTGGGGTTTCGGGGTAGCCCTGAGGGCAATGTTTTACTTCTGTAGGGCAGGCAGAGTGCGGCACTGTAGTTCTGGATTGCCCAACTGGAGGGCTTGTGGGCCAGTAGTCTGAGGACGGAGTCTGTGAACCCAAGCTAGGCCTAGGTTTCTGGGTGAGGATATGGCAGGCACAATCTACAGACCTCAATAGAGATCTCGTGCATCTGAAGTCAGGGCAAGGATCAGACGATCGCTCAGGTTGGACTTTCTGCCCTGATGGCCCTTTCTTGAAGGGGGTTGGATCACGAGGACATGGGGGTTTTCGCACGATGGGAGTTGTGAGAAGCTCCAAACTGCAAAGATTCTTCTGCAGGACAATTGAGACCTGTTGGTTGGCTCCAGGCCAACGATTCCGAGCAGGGTTCTAGAGATGGATGGCTGGGTAGCCCACCTCGCATTCCAATTGTCTCCAAGCAACAAGACAGGTTAGATCTGCTGGATGTGGGGGGCAACCGAGGAGGCTGAGTTGAAATGGACTCTCCTGTGGATGTGTCCTAATATGTTTTTGTGTCTATGGAGACCTTGGAATGAAGCGGTGGCCCTGGGACCCTGAAGGGTTCTCCTAAACAGAGGCTTTGACACAGCTCCAACGGGCATGTTTCCCATGTGTAGATGAGATTTGTTCTGATGGGTGAGTCAAGAAACAGCCATATGCTGGTATTGAAATCCAGGCCTCTGAGGAGAGATGCTTGGAAACCAAAGCAATGGATCCGATTAGTGCCTAGGGGCCTGTTCGTTCCTTTTTACCTCTGGGGACATCAGTCTACGGGTCTGAGTGCAGGTAGGTGCTCAGATGGGCTCAGATTGCCCCTGTTTGTCCTGGGAAGCCACAACTCTTGGGATGGCCTCAGGGACATTGGAGGTTATCCTACTAGTAGGGTTGTGGCCATTGGAATGGGCACATACAATTCCCTTGGAGAGGGCAAGTACAGTCCTCAGGTTTGGCTCCAGGGCCCTGAGCCTGTAGGGTGTGTAGGCCAGAGCTGTTTGGACAGTTGTCTGAAAACACAAACTCGGCTTATGTTTTGGGTCATAGGTATGGCAGGACTGATCTACAGACCATGAGGAGAATACTTCGGGATATGAAAAAAGGGCGAGTGTGAGGCTCTTGCTCAAGTTTTTGTCTCTGGATATCGTGTCACTCATGGTCGTGAAATTGCCGGGTGACTTCATGGGAAATGGACGAGTCTTACTCTCTGGGGGTTCGGTCCCGTCCAAAGAGTTTGGGGTCATTCTGGGGATGGAAGAAGTCCGTTTTTTTGTTGTTGTTGTCGATTTGTTTCATTTTGTTTTTCAACCTCAAATGTCCCACCAAATGAGGGATTCCAGAGTAGAGCCCTGGGGTGGGGCGACTGGACAACCAGAAATCTGGTTAAAAATTGGGGACTAGGGACATGTCAAGCCCATTATGACATCTAATGGTCCAGCCACTGAGAAGACTTACTAGAGGACAGGACTCACGCTGAGGTCACAATGCGTGTTTATGCTCTCCTCGCACTCAAGAATGGGCGGGGCCTCAGGGTGAATGCTGATTTCTCCTACACTGAAGGTTGGACAACATGCCAACCACAAGTTTTCTTGCCATGGGTCAGGAAGAGTTCTGATTTCTTCATCACAGTCACCCGTGGGCAGTGATTGGAGATAAGGTCTAGGTTCTGAAGCCTGAAAACTGAGGTAGGGAAGAGATGATGACCTAAGGCCATGGCGGGTCTGATGTGCTCAGCGTGCGGTCAGCTGTCTGGGTGTTGGTCAGCAGGTCCGGGCTCAGGTTGTGTCAAACAGTGCATTAGTGCCCAGGTTAGACTATATAATTTGGGTACATTCGAGTGCCGTGTAGGTTTATCCTCATTTAAGCTGCCTGGGATGCTCATTAGGCAATATATTTTTTCTAGAGGGCAGGCAGAGTGCTTCATTGTCGGTCCGGAATTGCCAAACTTGAGGGCTTCGGGGCCAGGAGAGTGAGGACGGAAGTCTGAGAACACAAGCTAGACTTCGGATTCAGGGTTAGGGCACGGCACGTACCCCCTGCAGATCTGAACCAATATCTCCTGCATCTGAAGTCAGGGCGAGGATCCGACGTTGGCTCAGGTTGGAGTTTCTGTGCATGATGGCCCCTTCATGAAGGGAGCGGAATCTCGAGGCCATGGAGGTTTTCCACGTTGGGAGATGTTGGATGCCCCCTTCAAGGATTCCTTCTGCGGGACATTGAGACCTGATGGACAGCTCCAGGACATCCCATATGGAATGACTCCAGAGCACCGTTCGAGGATGGATGGCTGGGAAGTCCGCCTCGCCTTCCAATTGTCTCCTAGCAACAAGACAGTTTAGATCTAATGGATCTGCGGGAGCAACCGGGGTGGCTGAGTTGAAATGCACTTTCCAGAGGATGGTTCCTAACGTGTGTTTGTGTCCATGAGGGCCTTGGAATGGGGAGGTGGCACCGGGACCCTGAAGTATTCTCCTAAGCTTTGGCATAGCTCCCATGCACAAGTTTCCTTGTGGAGACTAGATTTGTTCTGATGGGTGCCTCAGGAAATCCCCTCTGCTGGTATTGGAATCCATGCTTTTGAGGAGACCTGCCTGTAAACCAAAGCAATGGATCCGATAATGGCCTCGGGTCCTGTCTGGTTCAATCTTCTTGGTATGAGTGGAGGTAGATGAGTGGAGGTAGATGCTCAGCCGGTATTACCCGCCCTTTTTTGTCCCGGGCGACCTACACTATTGGGATGGCCTCAGGGACTTTGGAGGGTTCTCCTAATTTGTACGATTTTTGACAATGGAATGGGCAGAATTCCCATGGATTGGGTGGGGGCAGTCCTAATGTGTGGCTCCAGGGGCCCCAGCCTGGAGGGAGTGTGGCCCAGGACTTGGAGGACAGAAGACTGAAAACACAAACTCAGCTTAAGTTTGGGGACGTAGGTATGGCACGCCCGATCTACAAACCATGAGAAGAACTCTTCAGGATATGAAGAATGAGCGAATCTGAGGCGCTTGCTCAGGCTTTTGTCTCTGGATTTTGTTTCAGCGATGGCCGTGGAATGTTGGGGAGGTCTCATGGGCCATGGACGAATCTTCCTCTCTGTGGAATTGGCGCGATCTCAATTGTTTTTCGTCAATCTGTGGGATGGGAGGACTCCTTTCAGGTTTGTTACCTCAGGTGTCCCACCAAAAGAGGAATTCCAAAGCAGAGCCCTGGGGAAGAGTGAAGGGACAACCCGAACTATGGTTAAAAATTGGGGCCTAGGGGCATGGCAAGCCCAATATGCTGTCTCTTCATATAGGCCCTGAGAGGCCTTACCTGAGGACTGGGCTCAGGCTGAGGGGCACAATGTGTGTTTGTGACCAATGTGGCCCGCAAGCATGGGCTGGGCCTCATGGGCCACGCTTGTTTCAACTACACTGAACGTTGGACAACATGCCAACCACAAGGTTTCTTGCCATGGGGAAAGAGTTCTGATTTCTGCATCATTTTCAACCCTGGGCAGTGGTTGGAGATAAGGTCTAGGTTCTGGAGCCTGAAAACCGCAGTTGGGAAGAGATGACGACCTAAGGCCATGGCGGGTCCGATGTGCTCAGTGTGCGGCCAGCTGTCTGGGTGGGACCAGGAGGTCTAGGATCAGGCTGGGTCAGAAGGGGAAATAGTGCCCAGGTCAGCCTATATGTTTGGGGTACAGCCGAATGGCGTGTAGGTTGATCCTCATTTGGGGTTTCGGGGTAGCCCTGAGGGCAATGTTTTACTTCTGTAGGGCAGGCAGAGTGCGGCACTGTAGTTCTGGATTGCCCAACTGGAGGGCTTGTGGGCCAGTAGTCTGAGGACGGAGTCTGTGAACCCAAGCTAGGCCTAGGTTTCTGGGTGAGGATATGGCAGGCACAATCTACAGACCTCAATAGAGATCTCGTGCATCTGAAGTCAGGGCAAGGATCAGACGATCGCTCAGGTTGGACTTTCTGCCCTGATGGCCCTTTCTTGAAGGGGGTTGGATCACGAGGACATGGGGGTTTTCGCACGATGGGAGTTGTGAGAAGCTCCAAACTGCAAAGATTCTTCTGCAGGACAATTGAGACCTGTTGGTTGGCTCCAGGCCAACGATTCCGAGCAGGGTTCTAAGGATGGATGGCTGGGTAGCCCACCTCGCATTCCAATTGTCTCCAAGCAACAAGACAGTTTAGATCTGCTGGATGTGGGGGGCAACCGAGGAGGCTGAGTTGAAATGGACTCTCCTGTGGATGTGTCCTAATATGTTTTTGTGTCTATGGAGACCTTGGAATGAAGCGGTGGCCCTGGGACCCTGAAGGGTTCTCCTAAACAGAGGCTTTGACACAGCTCCAACGGGCATGTTTCCCATGTGTAGATGAGATTTGTTCCGAAGGGTGAGTCAAGAAACAGCCATATGCTGGTATTGAAATCCAGGCCTCTGAGGAGAGATGCTTGGAAACCAAAGCAATGGATCCGATTAGTGCCTAGGGGCCTGTTCGTTCCTTTTTACCTCTGGGGACATCAGTCTACGGGTCTGAGTGCAGGTAGGTGCTCAGATGGGCTCAGATTGCCCCTGTTTGTCCTGGGAAGCCACAACTCTTGGGATGGCCTCAGGGACTTTGGAGGTTATCCTACTAGTAGGGTTGTGGCCATTGGAATGGGCACATACAATTCCCTTGGAGAGGGCAAGTACAGTCCTCAGGTTTGGCTCCAGGGCCCTGAGCCTGTAGGGTGTGTAGGCCAGAGCTGTTTGGACAGTTGTCTGAAAACACAAACTCGGCTTATGTTCTGGGTCATAGGTATGGCAGGACTGATCTACAGACCATGAGGAGAACACTTCGGGATATGAAAAAAGGGCGAGTGTGAGGCTCTTGCTCAAGTTTTTGTCTCTGGATATCGTGTCACTCATGGTCGTGAAATTGCCGGGTGACTACACGGGAAATGGACGAGTCTTACTCTCTGGGGGTTCGGTCCTGTCCAAAGAGTTTGGGGTCATTCTGGGGATGGAAGAAGTCCGTTTTTTTTGTTGTTGTTGATTCGTTTCATTTTGTTTTTCAACCTCAAATGTCCCACCAAATGAGGGAATCCAGAGTAGAGCCCTGGGGTGGGGCGACTGGACAACCCGAAATCTGGTTAAAAATTGGGGACTAGGGACATTCAAGCCCATTATGACATCTAATGGTCCAGCCACTGAGAGGACTTACTAGAGGACAGGACTCATGCTGAGGTCACAATGCGTGTTTATGCTCTTGTCGCACTCAAGAATGGGCGGGGCCTCAGGGTGAATGCTGGTTTCTCCTATACTGAAGGTTGGACAACATGCCAACCACAAGGTTTCTTGTCATGGGTCAGGAAGAGTTCTGATTTCTGCATCACAGTCACCCGTGGGCAGTGATTGGAGATAAGGTCTAGGTTCTGAAGCCTGAAAACTGAGGTAGGGAAGAGATGATGACCTAAGGCCATGGTGGGTCTGATGTGCTCAGCGTGCGGTCAGCTGTCTGGGTGTTGGTCAGCAGGTCCGGGCTCAGGTTGTGTCAGACAGTGCATTAGTGCCCAGGTTAGACTATATAATTTGGGTACATTCGAGTGCCGTGTAGGTTTGTCTTCATTTAAGCTGCCTGGGCTGCTCATTAGGCAATGTATTTTTTCTAGAGGGCAGGCAGAGTGCTTCATTGTCGATCCGGAATTGCCAAACTTGAGGGCTTCGGGGCCAGGAGAGTAAGGACGGAAGTCTGAGAACACAAGCTAGACTTCGGATTCAGGGTGAGGGCACGGCAGGTACTCCCTGCAGATCTGAACCAATATCTCATGCATCTGAAGTCAGGGCGAGGATCCGACGTTGGCTCAGGTTGGAGTTTCTGTGCATGACGGCTCCTTCATGAAGGGAGCGGAATCTCGAGGCCATGGAGGTTTTCCACGTTGGGAGATGTGGGATGCCCCCTTCAAGGATTCCTTCTGCGGGACAATTGAGACCTGTTGGACAGCTCCAAACATCCCATATGGAATGAATCCAATGCACCGTTCCAGGATGGATGCCTGGCAAGTCCGCCTCGCCTTCCAATTGTCTCATAGCAACAAGACAGTTTAGATCTAATGGATCTGCGGGAGCAACCGGGGTGGCTGAGTTGAAATGCACTTTCCAGAGTATGGGTCCTAACGTGTGTTTGTGTCCATGAGGGCCTTGGAATGGGGAGGTGGCACCGGGACCCTGAAGTATTCTCCTAAGCTTTGGCATAGCTCCCATGCACAAGTTTCCTTGTGGAGACTAGATTTGTTCTGATGGGTGCCTCAGGAAATCCCCTCTGCTGGTATTGGAATCCATGCTTTTGAGGAGACCTGCCTGTAAACCAAAGCAATGGATGCGATAATGGCCTCGGGTCCTGTATGGTTCAATCTTCTTGGTATGAGTGGAGGTAGATAAGTGGAGGTAGATGCTCAGCCGGTATCAACCGCCCTTTTTTGTCCCGGGCGACCTACACTATTGGGATGGCCTCAGGGACTTTGGAGGGTTCTCCTAATTTGTACGATTTTTGACAATGGAATGGGCAGAATTCCCATGGATTGGGTGGGGGCAGTCCAAATGTGTGGCTCCAGGGGCCCCAGCCTGGAGGGAGTGTGGCCCAGGACTTTGAGGACAGAAGACTGAAAACACAAACTCAGCTTAAGTTTGGGGACGTAGGTATGGCACGCCCGATCTACAAACCATGAGAAGAACTCTTCAGGATATGAAGAATGAGCGAGTCTGAGGCGCTTGCTCAGGCTTTTGTCTCTGGATTTTGTTTCAGCGATGGCCGTGGAATGTTGGGGATTTCTCATGGGCCATGGACGAATCTTCCTCTCTGTGGATTTGGCGCGATCCCAATTGTTTTTCGTCAATCTGTGGGATGGGAGGACTCCTTTCAGGTTTGTTACCTCTGGTGTCCCACCAAAAAAGGAATTCCAAAGCAGAGCCCTGGGGAAGAGTGAAGGGACAACCCGAACTATGGTTAAAAATTGGGGCCTAGGGGCATGGCAAGCCCAATATGCTGTCTCTTCATATAGGCCCTGAGAGGCCTTACCTGAGGACTGGGCTCAGGTTGAGGGTCACAATGTGTGTTTGAGACCAATGTGGCCCGCAAGCATGGGCTGGGCCTCATGGGCCACGCTTGTTTCAACTACACTGAACGATGGACAACATGCCAACCACAAGGTTTCCTGCCATGGGGAAAGAGTTCTGATTTCTGCATCATTTTCAACCCTGGGCAGTGGCTGGAGATAAGGTCTAGGTTCTGGAGCCTGAAAACCGCAGTTGGGAAGAGATGACGACCTAAGGCCATGGCGGGTCCGATGTGCTCAGTGTGCGGCCAGCTGTCTGGGTGGGACCAGGAGGTCCAGGCTCAGGCTGGGTCAGAAGGGGAAATAGTGCCCAGGTCAGCCTATATGATTGGGGTACAGCCGAATGGCGTGCAGGTTGATCCTCATTTGGGGTTTCAGGGTAGCCCTGAGGGCAATGTTTTACTTCTGTAGGGCAGGCAGAGTGCGGCATTGTAGTTCTGGATTGCCCAACTGGAGGGCTTGTGGGCCAGTAGTCTGAGGACGGAGTCTGAGAACCCAAGCTAGGCTTAGGTTTCTGGGTGAGGATATGGCAGGCACAATCTACAGACCTCAATAGAGATCTAGTGCATCTGAAGTCAGGGCAAGGATCAGACGATCGCTCTGGTTGGACTTTCTGCCCTGATGGCCCTTTCTTGAAGGGGGTTGGATCACGAGGACATGAGGGTTTTCCCACGATGGGAGTTGTGAGAAGCTCCAAACTGCAAAGATTCTTCTGCAGGACAATTGAGACCTGTTGGTTGGCTCCAGGCCAACGATTCCGATCAGGGTTCTAAGGATGGATGGCTGGGTAGCCCACCTCGCATTCCAATTGTCTCCAAGCAACAAGACAGGTTAGATCTGCTGGATGTGGGGGGCAACCGAGGAGGCTGAGTTGAAATGGACTCTCCTGTGGATGTGTCCTAATATGTTTTTGTGTCTATGGAGACCTTGGAAAGAAGCGGTGGCCCTGGGGCCCTGAAGGGTTCTCCTAAACAGAGGCTTTGACACAGCTCCAACGGGCATGTTTCCCATGTGTAGATGAGATTTTTTCCGATGGGTGAGTCAAGAAACCGCCATATGCTGGTATTGAAATCCAGGCCTCTGAGGAGAGATGCCTGGAAACCAAAGCAATGGATCCGATTAGTGCCTAGGGGCCTGTTCGTTCCTTTTTACCTCTGGGGACATCAGTCTACGGGTCTGAGTGCAGGTAGGTGCTCAGATGGGCTCAGATTGCCCCTGTTTGTCCTGGGAAGCCACAACTCCTGGGATGGCCTCAGGGACTTTGGAGGTTATCCTACTAGTAGGGTTGTGGCCATTGGAATGGGCACATACAATTCCCTTGGAGAGGGCAAGTACAGTCCTCAGGTTTGGCTCCAGGGCCCTGAGGCTGTAGGGTGTGTAGGCCAGAGCTGTTTGGACAGTTGTCTGAAAACACAAACTCGGCTTATGTTTTGGGTCATAGGTATGGCAGGACTGATCTACAGACCATGAGGAGAACACTTCGGGATATGAAAAAAGGGCGAGTGTGAGGCTCTTGCTCAAGTTTTTGTCTCTGGATATCGTGTCACTCATGGTCGTGAAACTGCCGGGTGACTTCATGGGAAATGGACGAGTCTTACTCTTGGGGGTTCGGTCCCGTCCAAAGAGTTTGGGGTCATTCTGGGGATGGAAGAAGTCCGTTTTTTTGTTGTTGTTGTCGATTTGTTTCATTTTGTTTTTCAACCTCAAATGTCCCACCAAATGAGGGATTCCAGAGTAGAGCCCTGGGGTGGGGCGACTGTACAACCAGAAATCTGGTTAAAAATTGGGGACTAGGGACATGTCAAGCCCAATATGACATCTAATGGTCCAGCCACTGAGAGGACTTACTAGAGGACAGGACTCACGCTGAGGTCACAATGCGTGTTTATGCTCTCGTCGCACTCAAGAATGTGCGGGGCCTCAGGGTGAATGCTGTTTTCTCCTATACTGAATGTTGGACAACATGCCAACCACAAGGTTTATTGCCATGGGTCAGGAAGTGTTCTGATTTCTTCATCACAGTCACCCGTGGGCAGTGATTGGAGATAAGGTCTAGGTTCTGAAGCCTGAAAACTGAGGTAGGGAAGAGATGATGACCTAAGGCCATGGCGGGTCTGTTGTGCTCAGGGTGCGGTCAGCTGTCTGGGTGTTGGTGAGCAGGTCCGGGCACAGGTTGTGTCAGACAGTGCATTAGTGCCCAAGTTAGACTATATAATTTGGGTACATTCGAGTGCCGTGTAGGTTTATCTTCATTTAAGCTGCCTGGGCAGCTCATTAGGCAATATATTTCTTCTAGAGGGCAGGCAGAGTCCTTCATTGTCGGTCCGGAATTGCCAAACATGAGGGCTTCGGGGCCAGGAGAGTGAGGACGGAAGTCTGAGAACACAAGCTAGACTTCGGATTCAGGGTGAGGGCACGGCAGGTACCCCCTGCAGATCTGAACCAATATCTCATGCATCTGAAGTCAGGGCGAGGATCCGACGTTGGCTCAGGTTGGAGTTTCTGTGCATGACGGCCCCTTCATGAAGGGAGCGGAATCTCGAGGACATGGAGGTTTTCCACGTCGGTAGATGTGGGATGCCCCCTTCAAGGATTCCTTCTGCGGGACAATTGAGACCTGTTGGACAGCTCCAGGACATCCCATATGGAATGACTCCAGAGCACTGTTCCAGGATGGATGACTGGGAAGTCTGCCTCGCCTTCCAATTCTCTCCTAGCAACAAGACATTTTAGATCTAATGGATCTGCGGGAGCAACCGGGGTGGCTGAGTTGAAATGCACTTTCCAGAGGATGGGTCCTAACGTGTGTTTGTGTCCATGAGGGCTTGGAATGGGGAGGTGGCACCGGGACCCTGAAGTATTCTCCGAAGCTTTTGCATAGCTCCCATGCACAAGTTTCCTTGTGGAGACGAGATTTGTTCTGATGGGTGCCTCAGGAAATCCCCTCTGCTGGTATTGGAATCCAGGCTTTTGAGGAGACATGCCTGTAAACCAAAGCAATGGATCCGATAATGGCCTTGGTCCTGTCTGGTTCAATCTTCTTGGTATGAGTGGAGGTAGATGAGTGGAGGTAGATGCTCAGCCGGTATTACCCGCCCTTTTTTGTCCCGGGCGACCTACACTATTGGGATGGCCTCAGGGACTTTGGAGGGTTCTCCTAATTTGTACGATTTTTGACAATGGAATGGGCAGAATTCCCAAGGATTGGGTGGGGGCAGTCCTAATGTGTGGCTCCAGGGGCCCCAGCCTGGAGGGAGTGTGGCCCAGGACTTTGAGGACAGAAGACTGAAAACACAAACTCAGCTTAAGTTTGGGGACGTAGGTATGGCACGCCCGATCTACAAACCATGAGAAGAACTCTTCAGGATATGAAGAATGAGCGAGTCTGAGGCGCTTGCTCAGGCTTTTGTCTCTGGATTTTGTTTCAGCGATGGCCGTGGAATGTTGGGGAGGTCTCATGGGCCATGGACGAATCTTCCTCTCTGTGGATTTGGCCCGATCCCAATTGTTTTTCGTCAATCTGTGGGATGGGAGGACTCCTTTCAGGTTTGTTACCTCAGGTGTCCCACCAAAAGAGGAATTCCAAAGCAGAGCCCTGGGGAAGAGTGAAGGGACAACCCAAACTATGGTTAAAAATTGGGGCCTAGGTGCATGGCAAGCCCAATATGCTGTCTCTTCATATAGGCCCTGAGAGGCCTTCCTGAGGACTAGGCTCAGGCTGAGGGTCACAATGTGTGTTTGTGACCAATGTGGCCCGCAAGCATGGGCTGGGCCTCATGGGCCACGCTTGTTTCAACTACACCGAACGTTGGACAACATGCCAACCACAAGGTTTCTTGCCATGGGGAAAGAGTTCTGATTTCTGCATCATTTTCAACCCTGGGCAGTGGTTGGAGATAAGGTCTAGGTTCTGGAGCCTGAAAACCGCAGTTGGGAAGAGATGACGTCCTAAGGCCATGGCGGGTCCGATGTGCTCAGTGTGCGGCCAGCTCTCTGGGTGGGACCAGGAGGTCCAGGCTCAGGCTGGGTGAGAAGGGGATATAGTGCCCAGGTCAGCCTATATATTTGGGGTACAGCCGAATGGCGTGCAGGTTGATACTCATTTGGGGTTTCGGTGTAGCCCTGAGTGCAATGTTTTACTACTGTAGGGCAGGCAGAGTGCGGCATTGTAGTTCTGGATTGCCAACCTGGAGGGCTTGTGGGCCAGTAGTCTGAGGACGGAGTCTGAGAACCCAAGCTAGGCCTAGGTTTCTGGGTGAGGATATGGCAGTCACAATCTACAGACCTCAATAGAGATCTCGTGCATCTGAAGTCAGGGCAGGGATCAGACGATCGCTCAGGTTGGACTTTCTGTCCTGATGGCCCTTTCTTGAAGGGGGTTGGATCACGAGGACATGGGGGTTTTCCCACGATGGGAGTTGTGAGAAGCTGAAAACTGCAAAGATTCTTCTGCAGGACAATTGAGACCTGTTGGTTGGCTCCAGGCCAACGATTCCGAGCAGGGTTCTAAGGATGGATGGCTGGGTAGCCCACCTCGCATTCCAATTGTCTCCAAGCAACAAGACAGGTTAGATCTGCTGGATGTGGGGGGCAACCGAGGAGGCTGAGTTGAAATGGACTCTCCTTTGGATGTGTCCTAATATGTTTTTGTGTCTATGGAGACCTTGGAATGAAGCGGTGGCCCTGGGGCCCTGAAGGGTTCTCCTAAACAGAGGCTTTGACACAGCTCCAACGTGCATGTTTCCCATGTGTAGATGAGATTTGTTCTGATGGGTGAGTCAAGAAACAGCCATATGCTGGTATTGAAATCCAGGCCTCTGAGGAGAGATGCCTGGAAACCAAAGCAATGGATCCGATTAGTGCCTAGGGGCCTGTTCGTTCCTTTTTACCTCTGGGGACATCAGTGTACGGGTCTGATTGCAGGTAGGTGCTCAGATGGGCTCCGTTTGTTCCTGTTTGTCCTGGGAAGCCACAACTCTTGGGATGGCCTCAGGGACTTTGGAGGTTATCCTATTAGTAGGGTTGTGGCCATTGGAATGGGCACATACAATTCCCTTGGAGAGGGCAAGTACAGTCCTCAGGTTTGGCTCCAGGGCCCTGAGCCTGTAGGGTGTGTAGGCCAGAGCTGTTTGGACAGTTGTCTGAAAACACAAACTCGGCTTATGTTTTGGGTCATAGGTATGGCAGGACTGATCTACAGACCATGAGGAGAACACTTCGGGATATGAAAAAAGGGCGAGTGTGAGGCTCTTGCTCAAGTTTTTGTCTCTGGATATCGTGTCACTCATGGTCGTGAAATTGCCGGGTGACTACACGGGAAATGGACGAGTCTTACTCTCTGGGGATTTCGGTCCCGTCCAAAGTGTTTGCGGTCATTCTGGGGATGGAAGAAGTCCGTTTTTTTGTTGTTGTTGTCGATTTGTTTCATTTTGTTTTTCAACCTCAGATGTCCCACCAAATGAGGGATTCCAGAGTAGAGCCCTGGGGTGGGGCGACTGGACAACCAGAAATCTGGTTAAAAATTGGGGACTAGGGACATGTCAAGCCCATTATGACATCTAATTACCAGCCACTGAGAGGACTTACTAGAGGACAGGACTCACGCTGTGGTCACAATGCGTGTTTATGCTCTCGTCGCACTCAAGAATGGGCGGGGCCTCAGGGTGAATGCTGGTTTCTCCTACACTGAACGTTGGACAACATGCCAACCACAAGGTTTCTTGCCATGGGTCAGGAAGAGTTCTGATTTCTGCATCACAGTCACCCGTGGGCAGTGATTGGAGATAAGGTCTAGGTTCTGAAGCCTGAAAAGTGAGGTAGGGAAGAGATGATGACCTAAGGCCATGGCGGGTCTGATGTGCTCAGGGTGCGGTCAGCTGTCTGGGTGTTGGTGAGCAGGTCCGGGCTCAGGTTGTGACAGACAGTGCATTAGTGCCCAGGTTAGACTATATAATTTGGGTACATTCGAGTGCCGTGTAGGTTTATCTTCATTTAAGCTGCCTGGGCAGCTCATTAGGCAATATATTTTTTCTAGAGGGAAGGCAGAGTGCTTCATTGTCGGTCCGGAATTGCCAAACATGAGGGCTTCGGGGCCAGGAGAGTGAGGACGGAAGTCTGAGAACACAAGCTAGACTTCGGATTCAGGGTGAGGGCACGGCAGGTACCCCCTGCAGATCTGAACCAATATCTCATGCATCTGAAGTCAGGGCGAGGATCCGACGTTGGCTCAGGTTGGAGTTTCTGTGCATGACGGCCCCTTCATGAAGGGAGCGGAATCTCGAGGCCATGGAGGTTTTCCACGTTGGGAGATGTGGGATGCCCCCTTCAAGGATTCCTTCTGCAGGACAATTGAGACATGTTGGACAGCTCCAGGACATCCCATATGGAATGACTCCAGAGCACCGTTCGTGGATGGATGCCTGGGAAGCCTGCCTCGCCTTCCAATTGTCTCCTAGCAACAAGACAGTTTAGATCAAATGAATCTGCTGGAGCAACCGGGGTGGCTGAGTTGAAATGCACTTTCCAGAGGATGGTTCCTAACGTGTGTTTGTGTCCATGAGGGCCTTGGAATGGGGAGGTTGCACTGGGACCCTGAAGTATTCTCCTAAGCTTTGGCATAGCTCCCATGCACAAGTTTCCTTGTGGAGACGAGATTTGTTCTGATGGGTGCCTCAGGAAATCCCCTCTGCTGGTATTGGAATCCAGGCTTTTGAGGAGACATGCCTGTAAACCAAAGCAATGGATCCGATAATGGCCTCGGGTCCTGTCTGGTTCAATCTTCTTGGTATGAGTGGAGGTAGATGAGTGGAGGTAAATGCTCAGCCGGTATCAACCGCCCTTTTTTGTCCCGGGCGACCTACACTATTGGGATGGCCTCAGGGACTTTGGAGGGTTCTCCTAATTTGTACGATTTTTGACAATGGAATGGGCAGAATTCCCATGGATTGGGTGGGGGCAGTCCTAATGTGTGGCTCCAGGGGCCACAGCCTGGAGGGAGTGTGGCCCAAAACTTTGAGGACAGAAGACTGAACACACAAACTCAGCTTAAGTTTGGGGACGTAGGTATGGCACGCCCGATCTACAAACCATGAGAAGAACTCTTCAGGATATGAAGAATGAGCGAGTCTGAGGCGCTTGCTCAGGCTTTTGTCTCTGGATTTTGTTTCAGCGATGGCCGTGGAATGTTGGGGAGGTCTCATGGGCCATGGACGAATCTTCCTCTCTGTGGATTTGGCCCGATCCCAATTGTTTTTCGTCAATCTGTGGGATGGGAGGACTCCTTTCAGGTTTGTTACCTCAGGTGTCCCACCAAAAGAGGAATTCCAAAGGAGAGCCCTGGGGAAGAGTGAAGGGACAACCCGAACTATGGATAAAAATTGGGGCCTAGGGGATATGGCAAGCCCAATATGCTGTCTCTTCATATAGGCCCTGAGAGGCCTTACCTGAGGACTGGGCTCAGGCTGAGGGTCACAATGTGTGTTTGTGAACAATGTGGCCCGTAAGCATGGGCTGGGCCTCATGGGCCACGCTTGTTTCAACTACACTGAACGTTGGACAACATGCCAACCACAAGGTTTCTTGCCATGGGGAAAGAGTTCTGATTTCTGCATCATTTTCAACCCTGGGCAGTGGTTGGAGATAAGGTCTAGGTTCTGGAGCCTAAAAAACCGCAGTTGGGAAGAGATGACGACCTAAGGCCATGGTGGGTCCGATGTGCTCAGTGTGCGGCCAGCTGTCTGGGTGGGACCAGGAGGTCTAGGATCAGGCTGGGTCAGAAGGGGAAATAGTGCCCAGGTCAGCCTATATGTTTGGGGTACAGCCGAATGGCGTGCAGGTTGATCCTCATTTGGGGTTTCGGTGTAGTCCTGAGGGCAATGTTTTATTTCTGTAGGGAAGGCAGAGTGCGGCATTGTAGTTCTGGATTGCCCAACTGGAGGGCTTGTGGGCCAGTAGTCTGAGGACGGAGTCTGAGAACCCAAGCTAGGCCTAGGTTTCTGGGTGAGGATATGGCAGGCACAATCTACAGACCTCAATCGAGATCTCGTGCATCTGAAGTCAGGGCAAGGATCAGACGATCGCTCAGGTTGGACTTTCTGTCCTGATGGCCCTTTCTTGAAGGGGGTTGGATCACGAGGACATGGGGGTTTTCCCACGACAGGAGTTGTGAGAAGCTCCAAACTGCAAAGATTCTTCTGCAGGACAATTGAGACTTGTTGGTTGGCTCCAGGCCAACGATTCCGAGCAGGGTTCTAAGGATGGATGGCTGGGTAGCCCACCTCGCATTCCAATTGTCTCCAAGCAACAAGACAGGTTAGATCTGCTGGATGTGGGGGGCAACCGAGGAGGCTGTGTTGAAGTAGACTCTCTTGTGGATGTGTCCTAATATGTTTTTGTGTCTATGGAGACCTTGGAATGAAGCGGTGGCCCTGGGGCCCTGAAGGGTTCTCCTAAACAGAGGCTTTGACACAGCTCCAACGTGCATGTTTCCCATGTGTAGATGAGATTTGTTCTGATGGGTGAGTCAAGAAACAGCCATATGCTGGTATTGAAATCCAGGCCTCTGAGGAGAGATGCCTGGAAACCAAAGCAATGGATCCGATTAGTGCCTAGGGGCCTGTTCGTTCCTTTTTACCTCTGGGGACATCAGTCTACGGGTCTGAGTGCAGGTAGGTGCTCAGATGGGCTCAGATTGCCCCTGTTTGTCCTGGGAAGCCACAACTATTGGGATGGCCTCAGGGACTTTGGAGGTTATCCTATTTGTAGGGTTGTGGCCATTGGAATGGGCACATACAATTCCCTTGGAGAGGGCAAGTACAGTCCTCAGGTTTGGCTCCAGGGCCCTGAGCCTGTAGGGTGTGTAGGCCAGAGCTGTTTGGACAGTTGTCTGAAAACACAAACTCGGCTTATGTTTTGGGTCATAGGTATGGCAGGACTGATCTACAGACCATGAGGAGAACACTTCGGGATATGAAAAAAGGGCGAGTGTGAGGCTCTTGCTCAAGTTTTTGTCTCTGGATATCGTGTCACTCATGGTCATGAAATTGCCGGGTGACTTCATGGGAAATGGACGAGTCTTACTCTCTGGGGGTCCGGTCCCATCCAAAGAGTTTGCGGTCATTCTGGGGATGGAAGAAATCCGTTTTTTTGTTGTTGTTGTCGATTTGTTTCATTTTGTTTTTCAACCTCAGATGTCCCACCAAATGAGGGATTCCAGAGTAGAGCCCTGGGGTGGGGCTACTGGACAACCAGAAATCTGGTTAAAAATTGGGGACTAGGGACATGTCAAGCCCATTATGACATCTAATGGTCCAGCCACTGAGAGGACTTACTAGAGGACAGGACTCACGCTGAGGTCACAATGCGTGTTTATGCTCTCGTCGCACTCAAGAATGGGCGGGGCCTCAGGGTGAATGCTGGTTTCTCCTACACTGAACGTTGGACAACATGCCAACCACAAGGTTTCTTGCCATGGGTCAGGAAGAGTTCTGATTTCTGCATCACAGTCACCCGTGGGCAGTGATTGGAGATAAGGTCTAGGTTCTGAAGCCTGAAAAGTGAGGTAGGGAAGAGATGATGACCTAAGGCCATGGCGGGTCTGATGTGCTCAGGGTGCGGTCAGCTGTCTGGGTGTTGGTGAGCAGGTCCGGGCTCAGGTTGTGACAGACAGTGCATTAGTGCCCAGGTTAGACTATATAATTTGGGTACATTCGAGTGCCGTGTAGGTTTATCTTCCTTTAAGCTGCCTGGGCAGCTCATTAGGCAATATATTTTTTCTAGAGTGAAGGCAGAGTGCTTCATTGTCGGTCCGGAATTGCCAAACATGAGGGCTTCGGGGCCAGGAGAGTGAGGACGGAAGTCTGAGAACACAAGCTAGACTTCGGATTCAGGGTGAGGGCACGGCAGGTACCCCCTGCAGATCTGAACCAATATCTCATGCATCTGAAGTCAGGGCGAGGATCCGACGTTGGCTCAGGTTGGAGTTTCTGTGCATGACGGCCCCTTCATGAAGGGAGCGGAATCTCGAGGCCATGGAGGTTTTCCACGTTGGGAGATGTGGGATGCCCCCTTCAAGGATTCCTTCTGCGGGACAATTGAGACATGTTGGACAGCTCCAGGACATCCCATATGGAATGACTCCAGAGCACCGTTCGTGGATGGATGCCTGGGAAGCCTGCCTCGCCTTCCAATTGTCTCCTAGCAACAAGACAGTTTAGATCAAATGAATCTGCTGGAGCAACCGGGGTGGCTGAGTTGAAATGCACTTTCCAGAGGATGGTTCCTAACGTGTGTTTGTGTCCATGAGGGCCTTGGAATGGGGAGGTTGCACTGGGACCCTGAAGTATTCTCCTAAGCTTTGGCATAGCTCCCATGCACAAGTTTCCTTGTGGAGACGAGATTTGTTCTGATGGGTGCCTCAGGAAATCCCCTCTGCTGGTATTGGAATCCAGGCTTTTGAGGAGACATGCCTGTAAACCAAAGCAATGGATCCGATAATGGCCTCGGGTCCTGTCTGGTTCAATCTTCTTGGTATGAGTGGAGATAAATGAGTGGAGGTAAATGCTCAGCCGGTATCAACCGCCCTTTTTTGTCCCGGGCGACCTACACTATTGGGATGGCCTCAGGGACTTTGGAGGTTTCTCCTAATTTGTACGATTTTTGACAATGGAATGGGCAGAATTCCCATGGATTGGGTGGGCGCAGTCCTAATGTGTGGCTCCAGGGGCCCCAGCTGGAGGGAGTGTGGCCCAGGACTTTGAGGACAGAAGTCTGAAAACACAAACTCAGCTTAGGTGTGGGGACTTAGGTATGGCACGCCCGATCTACAAACCATGAGAAGAACTCTTCACGATATGAAGAATGAGCGAGTCTGAGGCCCTTGCTCAGGCTATTGTCTCTGGATTTTGTAACAACGATGGCTGTGGAATGTTTGGGAGTCCTCATGGGCCGTGGACGAATCTTCCTCTCTGTGGATTTGGCGTGATCTCAATTGCTTTTCGTCAATCTGTGGGATGGGAGGACTCCTTTCAGTTTTGTTACCTCAGGTGTCCCACCAAAAGAGGAATTCCAAAGCAGAGCTCTGGGGCAGAGTGAAGGGACAACCCGAACTATGGATAAAAATTGGGGCCTAGGGGCATGGCAAGCCCAATATGCTGTCTCTGCATCCAGCCACCCAGAGGCCTTACCTGAGGACTGGGCTCAGGCTGAGGGTCACAATGTGTGTTTGTGACCAATGTGGCCAGCTAGCATGGGCGGGGCCTCATGGGCCACACTGGTTTCAACTACACTGAACGTTGGACAACATGCCAACCACAAGGTTTCTTGCCATGGGTAAGGAGGAGTTCTGATTTCTGCATCACACTCACTTCTTGACATGGACTGGATATAAGGACTATGCCCCGAAGCCTGAAAACTGAGGTAGGGAAGAGATGATGACCTAAGGCCATGGCGGGTCTGATGTGCTCAGTGTGCGGTCAGCTGTCTGGGTGTTGGTCAGGAGGTCCGGGCTCCGGTTGTGTCAGACAGTGCATTCTTGCCCAGGTTAGACTATATAATTTGGGTACATTCGCGTGCCGGGTAGGTTGATCTTCATTTAAGCTGCCTGGGCATCTCATTAGGCAATATATTTTTGCTAGAGGGCAGGCAGAGTGCTTCATTGTTGGTCCGGAATTGCCAAACTTGAGGGCTTGGGGGCCAGGAGAGTGAGGACGGAAGTCTGAGAACACAAGTTAGACTTCGGATTCAGGGTGAGGGCATGGCAGGTACCCCCTGCAGATCTGAACCAATATCTCATGCATCTGAAGTCAGGGCGAGGATCCGACGTTGGCTCAGGTTGGAGTTTCTGTGCATGACGGCCCCTTCATGAAGGGAGCGGAATCTCGAGGCCATGGAGGTTTTCCACGTTGGGAGATGTGGGATGCCCCCTTCAAGGATTCCTTCTGCGAGACAATTGAGACCTATTGGACAGCTCCAGGACATCCCTTATAGAACGACTCCTGAGCACCGTTCGAGGATGGATGCCTGGGAAGTCCGCCTCACATTCCAATTGTCTCCTCGCATCAAGACAGTTTAGATCTAATGGATATGCGGGAGAAACCGGGGTGGCTGAGTTGAAATGGACTTTCCTGAGGATGGGTCCTAATGTGTGTTTGTGTCCATGAGGGCCTTGGAATGATGCGGTGGCACCGGGACCCTGAAGTATTCTCCTAAGCTTTGGACATAGCTCCCATGCACAAGTTTCCTTGTGGAGACGAGATTTGTTCTGATGGGTGCCTCAGGAAATCCCCTCTGCTGGTATTGGAATCCAGGCTTTTGAGGAGACATGCCTGTAAACCAAAGCAATGGATCCGATATACCTCAGGTTGTGTCTGGTTCAATCTTCTTCTCTGGGGACATCCATCTCTGGTATGAGTGGAGGTAGATGCTCAGCTGGTAACAACTTTTTTTTTTTTTTTTTTTTTTTTTGTCCCGGGCGACCTACACTATAGGAATGGCCTCAGGGACTTTGGAGGGTTCTCCTAATTTGTACGATTTTTGACAATGGAATGGGCAGAATTCCCATGGATTGCGTGGGCACAGTCCTAATGTGTGGCTCCAGGGGCCCCAGCTGGAGTGAGTGTGGCCCAGGACTTTGAGGACAGAAGTCTGAAAACAAAAACTCATCTTAGGTTTGGGGACTTAGGTATGGCACGCCCGATCTACAAACCATGAGAAGAACTCTTCAGGATATGAAGAATGAGCGAGTCAGAGGCCATTGCTCAGGCTATTGTCTCTGGATTTTGTATCAACGATGGCCGTGGAATGTTGGGGAGTCCTCATGGGCCGTGGACGAATCTTCCTCTCTGTGGATTTGGCGTGATCCCAATTGCTTTTCGTCAATCTGTGGGATGGGAGGACTCATTTCAGGTTTGTTACCTCAGGTGTCCCACCAAAAGAGGAATTCCAAAGCAGAGCTCTGGGGCAGAGTGAAGGGACAACCCGAACTATGGATAAAAATTGGGGCCTAGGGGCATGGCAAGCCCAATATGCTGTCTCTGCATCCAGCCACTGAGAGGCCTTACCTGAGGACTGGGCTCAGGCTGAGGGTCACAATGTGTGTTTGTGACCAATGTGGCCCGCAATCATGGGCGGGGCCTCATGGGCCACACTGGTTTCAACTACACTGAAGGATGGACAACATGCCAACCACAAGGTTTCTTGCCATGGGGAAGGAGTTCTGATTTATGCATCATTTTCAAAACAGGGCAGTGATTGGAGATCAGGTCTAGGTTCTGAAGCCTGGAAACCGAGGTTGAGATGAGATGACGACCTAAGGCCATGGCAGGTCTAATGTGCTCAGTGTGCTGCCAGCTGTCTGGGTGGGGCCAGGAGGTCCAGGCTCAGGCTGGGTCAGAAAGGCAATAGTGCCCAGGTCAGCCTACATATTTGGGGTACAGCCGAATGGCGTGCAAGTTGATCCTCATTTGGGGATTCTGGGTAGCCCCAGAGGGCAAGGTTTTTCTTCTGGGGGGCAGGCAGAGTGCAGCATTGTAGTTCTGGTTTGCCAAACTGGAGGGCTTGTGGGCCAGTAGTCTGAGGACGGAAGACTGAGAACCCAAGCTAGGCCTAGGTTTCTGCGTGAGGATATGGCAGGCACAATCTACAGACCTCAATCGAGACCTCGTGCATCTGAAGTCAGGGCAAAGGTCAGACGATCGCTCATGTTGGACTTTCTGTCCCTGATGGCCCCTTCTGGAAGGGGGGGTTGGATCACGAGGCCATGGGTGTTTTCCCACGATGGGAGTTGTGAGAAGCTACCAGCTGCAAAGATTCTTCTGCAGGACAATTGAGACCTGTTGGTTGGCTCCAGGCCAACGATTCCGAGCAGGGTTCTAAGGATGGATGGCTGGGTAGCCCACCTCGCATTCCAATTGTCTCCAAGCAACAAGACAGGTTAGATCTGCTGGATGTGGGGGAGCAACCCAGGAGGCTGAGTAGAAATGGACTCTCCTGTGGATGTGTCCTAATATGTTTTTGTGTCTATGGAGACCTAGGAATGAAGCGGGGGCACTGGGGCCCTGAAGGATTATCCTAAACAGAGGCTTTGAAACAACTCCAACGTGCATGTTTCCCATGTGTAGATGAGATTTGTTCTGATGGGTGAGTCAAAAAACAGCCATATGCTGGTATTGAAATCCAGGCCTCGGAGGAGAGATGCCTGGAAACCAAAACAATGGATCCGATAGTGCCTAGGGGCCTGTTCTTTCCTTTTAACCTCTGGGGTCATCAGTCTACGGGTCTGAGTGCAGGTAGGTGCTCCGATGGGCTCAGATTGCCCCTGTTTATCCTAGGAAGCCACAACTATTGGGATGGCCTCTGGGACTTTGGAGGTTTATACTATTAGTAGGGCTTTGGCCATTGGAATGGGCACATACAATTCTCTTGTAGAGGGCAAGTCAGTCCTCAGGTTTGGCTCCATGGCCCTGAGCCTGTAGGGTGTGTAGGCCAGAGCTGTTTGGACAGTTGTCTGAAAACACAAACTCGGCTTATGTTTCGGGTCATAGGTATGACAGGACTGATCTACAGACCATGAGGAGAAGTCTTCGCGATATGAAAAAAGGGCGAGTGTGAGGCTCTTGCTCAAGTTTTTGTCTCTGGATATCGTGTCACTCATGGTCGTGAAATTTCTGGGTGACTCAATGGGAAATGGTCGAGTCTTACTCTCTGGTGTTCGGCCCCGTCGAAAGAGTTTGGGGTTTTTCTGGGGATGGAAGAAGTCCGTTTTGTTGTTGTTGTTGTTTTGTTTTGTTTTGTTTTTCAACCTCAGATGTCCCACCAAATGAGGGATTCCAGAGTAGAGCCCTGGGGAGGGGCGACTGGACAACCAGAAATCTGGTTAAAAATTGGGGCCTAGGGACATGTCAAGCCCATTATGACATCTAATGGTCCAGCCACTGAGAAGACTTACTAGAGAACAGGACCCATGCTGAGGTCACAATGAGTGTTTATGCTCTCGTCGCACTCAAGAATGGGCGGGGGCTCAGGGTGAATGCTGTTTTCTCCTACACTGAACGTTGGACACATGCCAACCACAAGGTTTCTTGCCATGGGTAAGGAGGAGTTCTGATTTCTGCATCACACTCAACCCTGGACATGGATGGGAGATAAGGACTCGGCCCCGAAGCCTGAAAACTGAGGTAGGAAGAGATGATGGCCTAAGGCCATGGCGAGACTGATGTGCTCAGTGTGCGGTCAGCTGTCTGGGTGTTTGTCAGGAGGTCCGGGCTCAGGTTGTGTCAGACAGTGCCTTCGTGCCCAGGTTAGACTATATAATTTGGGTACATTCGAGTGCCGTGTAGGTTGATCCTCATTTAAGCTGCCTGGGCTGCTCATTAGGCAATATATTTTTTCTAGAGGGCAGGCAGAGTGCTTCATTGTTGGTCCTAAATTGCCAAACTTGAGGGCTTGGGGTCCAGGAGAGTGAGGACGGCAGTCTGAGAACACAAGCTAGACTTCGGATTCAGGGTGAGGGCACGGCAGGTACCCCCTGCAGATCTGAACCAATATCTCATGCATCTGAAGTGAGGGCGAGGATCAGTCGTTGGCTCAGCTTGAGTTTCTGTGCATGACGGCCCCTTCATGAAGGGAGCGGAATCTTGAGGCCAAGGAGGTTTTCCACGTTGGGAGATGTGGGATGCCCCCTTCAAGGATTCCTTCTACAGGTCAATTGAGACCTATTGGTCAGCTCCAGGACATCCCATATGGAACGACTCCTGAGCACCGTTCGAGGATGGATGCCTGGGAAGTCCGCCTCACATTACAATTGTCTCCTAGCAACAAGACAGTTTAGATCTAATGGATCTGCGGGAGCAACCGGGGTGGCTGAGTTGAAATGGACTTATTTGAGGATGGGTCCTAATGTGTGTTTGTGTCCATGAGGGCCTTGGAATGGGGCGGTGGCACCGGGGCCCTGAAGTATTCTCCTAAGCTTTGGACATAGCTCCCATGCACAAATTTCATTGTGGAGACGAGATTTATTCTGATGGGTGCCTCAGGAAATCCCCTCTGCTGGTATTGGAATCCAGGCTTTTGAGGAGACATTCCTGTAAACCAAAGCAATGGATCCGATAATGCCTCAGGTCCTGTCTGGTTATATCTTCTTCTCTGGGGATATCCATCTCTGGTATGAGTGGAGGTAGATGCTCAGCTGGTATCAACCGTTTTTTTTTTTTTTTTTTTTTTTTTTTTGTCCCGGGCGACCTACACTATAGGGATGGCCTCAGGGACTTTGGAGGGTTCTCCTAATTTGAACGATTTTTGACAATGGAATGGGCAGAATTCCCATGGATTGGGTGGGGGCAGTCCTAATGTGTGGCTCCAGGGGCCCAAGCTGGAGGGAGTGTGGCCCAGGACTTTGAGGACAGAAGACTGAAAAGGCAAACTCAGCTTAGGTTTGGGGACTTAGGTCAGGCACGCCCGATCTACAAACCATGAGAAGAACTCTTCAGGAAATGAAGAATGAGCGAGTCTGAGGCGCTTGCTCTGGCTTTTGTCTCTGGATTTTGTATCAGCGATGTCCGTGGAATGTTGGGGAGTCCTCATGGGCCGTGGACGAATCTTCCTCTCTGTGTATTTGGCGTGAACCCAGTTGCTTTTCGTCAATCAGTGGGATGGGAGGACTACTTTCAGGTTTGTTAACTCAGGTGTCCCACCAAAAGAGGAATTCCAAAGCAGAGCTCTGGGGAAGAGTGAAGGGACATCCCGAACTATGGATAAAAATTGGGGCCTAGGGGCATGGCAAGCCCAATATACTGTCTCTGCATCCAGCCACTGAGAGGCCTTACCTGAGGACTGGGCTCAGGCTGAGGGTCACAATGTGTGTTTGTGACCAATATGGCCCGCAATCATGGGCGGGCCCTCATGGGCCACACTGGTTTCAACTACACTGAAGGATGGACAACATGCCAACCACAAGGTTTCTTGCATGGGAAAAGAGTTCTGATTTATGCATCATTTTCAAACCAGGGCAGTGATTGGAGATCAGGTCTAGGTTCTGAAGCCTGGAAACCGAGGTTGAGATGAGATGACGACCTAAGGCCATGGCGGGTTTAATGTGCTCAGTGTGCTGCCAGCTGTCTGGGTGGGGCCAGGAGGTCCAGGCTCAGGCTGGGTCAGAAAGGGAAATAGTGCCCAGGTCAGCCTACAAATTTGGGGTACAGCCGAATGGCGTGCAAGTTGATCCTCATTGGGGATTCTGGGTAGGCCCAGAGGGCAAGGTTTTTCTTCTGGGGGGCAGGCAGAGTGCAGCATTGTAGTTCTGGTTTGCCAAACGGGAGGGCTTGTGGGCCAGTAGTCTGAGGACGGAAGTCTACGAAACCAAGCTAGGCCTAGGTTTCTGGGTGAGGATATGGAAGGCACAATCTACAGACCTCAATCGAGACCTCGTGCATCTGAAGTCAGGGCAAAGGTCAGACGATCGCTCATGTTGGACTTTCTGTCCCTGATGGCCCCTTCTTGAAGGGGGTGTTGGATCACGAGGCCATGGGTGTTTTCCCACGATGGGATTTGTGAGAAGCTACCAGCTGCAAAGATTCTTCTGCAGGACAATTGAGACCTGTTGGTTTGCTCCAGGCCAATGATTCCGAGCAGGGTTCTAAGGATGGATGGCTGGGTAGCCCACCTCGCATTCCAATGGTCTCCAAGCAACAAGACAGGTTAGATCTGCTGGATGTGGGGGGGCAACCGAGGAGGCTGAGTTGAAATGGACTCTCCTGTGGATGTGTCCTAATATGTTTTTGTGTCTATGGAGACCTAGGAATGAAGCGGGGGCACTGGGGCCCTGAAGGATTATCCTAAACAGAGGCTTTGAAACAGCTCCAACGTGCATGTTTCCCATGTGTAGATGAGATTTGTTCTGATGGGTGAGTCAAAAAACAGCCATATGCTGGTATTGAAATCCAGGCCTCGGAGGAGAGATGCCTGGAAACCAAAACAATGGATCCGATTAGTGCCTAGGGGCCTGTTCGTTCCTTTTTACCTCTGGGGACATCAGTCTACGGGTCTGAGTGCAGGTAGGTGCTCAGATGGGCTCAGATTACCCCTGTTTGTCCTGGGAAGCCACAACTATTGAGATGGCCTCAGGGATTTTGTTGGTTTATACTTTTAGTAGGGCTTTAGCCATTGGAATGGGCACATAAAATTCTCTTGTAGAGGGCAAGTACCGTCCTCAGGTTTGGCTCCAGGGGCCTGAGCCTGTAGGGTGTGTAGGCCAGAGCTGTTTGGTCAGTTGTCTGAAAACACAAACTCGGCTTATGTTTCGGGTCATAGGTATGACAGGACTGATCTACAGACCATGAGGAGAAGCCTTCGCGATATGAAAAGAGGGCGAGTGTGAGGCTCTTGCTCAAGTTTTTGTCTCTGGATATCGTGTCACTCTTGGTCGTGAAATTTCCGGGTGACTCAATGGGAAAGGGACGAGTCTTACTCTCTGGTGTTTCGGCCCCGTCGAAAGAGTTTGGGGTCATTCTGGGGATGGAAGAAGTCCGTTTTGTTGTTGTTGTTGTTTTGTTTTGTTTTGTTTTTCAACCTCAGATGTCCCACCAAATGAGGGATTCCAGAGTAGAGCCCTGGGGAGGGGCGACTGGACAACCAGAAATCTGGTTAAAAATTGGGGCCTAGGGAAATGTCAAGCCCATTATGATATCTAATGATCCAGCCACTGAGAGGACTTACTAGAGGACAGGAATCAGCTGAGGTCACAATGCGTGTTTATGCTCTCCTCGCACTCAAGAATGGGCGGGGCCTCAGGGTGAATGCTGGTTTCTCCTACACTGAACGTTGGACAACATGCCAACCGCAAGGTTTCTTTCCATGGGTAAGGAGGAGTTCTGATTTCTGCATCACACTCACCCCTGAACATGGATTGGAGATAAGGACTCGGCCCCGAAGCCTGAAAAGTGAGGTAGGGAAGAGATGATGACCTAAGGCCATGGCGGGACTGATGTGCTCAGTGTGCGGTCAGCTGTCTGGGTGTTGGTCAGGAGGTCCGGGGTCAGGTTGTGTCAGACAGTGCATTCGTGCCCAGGTTAGACTATATAATTTGGGTACATTCGAGTGCCGTGTATGTTGATCCTCATTTAAGCTGCCTGGGCAGCTCATTAGGCAATATATTAGTTCTAGAGGGCAGGCAGAGTGCTTCATTGTTGGTCCGGAATTGCCAAACTTGAGGGCTTGGGGGCCAGGAGAGTGAGGACGGAAGTCTGAGAACACAAGCTAGACTTCGGATTCAGGGTGAGGGCACGGCAGGTACCCCCTGCAGATCTGAACCAATATCTCATACATCTGAAGTGAGGGCGAGGATCAGACGTTGGCTCAGGTTGGAGTTTCTGTGCATGACGTCCCTTCATGAAGGGGGCCTAATCTCGAGGCCATGGAGTTTTTCCACGTTGGGAGATGTGGGATGCCCCCTTCAAGGATTCCTTCTGCGGGACAATTGAGGCCTGTTGGACAGCTCCAGGACATCCCATATGGAATGACTCCAGAGCACCGTTCGAGGCGGATGCCTGGGAAGCCCGCCTCGCATTCCAATTGTCTCCTAGCAACAAGACAATTTAGATCTGATGGCTCTGCGGAGCAACCGGGGTGGCTGAGTTGAAATGGACTGTCCTGAGGATGGGTCCTAATGTGTTTTTGTGTCCATGATGGCCCTGGAATGGGGCGGTGGCACCGGGACCCTGAAGTACTCTCCTATGCTTTGGACATGGCTCCCATGCATAGGTTTCCTTGTGGAGACGAGATGAGTTCTGCTGGGTGCCTCAGCAAAACCCTTATGCTCGTATTGGAATCAGGCTTTTGAGGAGACATGCCTGTAAAACAAGGCAATGGATCCTATTATGGCCTAGTGTCCTGTCTGGTTCAATCTTCTCCTCTGGGGACATCCATTTATGGTATGAGTGGAGGTAGATTATCAGCTGGTGTCAGACAGCCTTTGTTAGTTCCGGGCGCCCTACGCTATTGGGATGGCCTCAGGGTCTTTGGAGGTTTCTCCTAATTTGTTCGATTTTGGACAATGGAATGGGCAGAATTCCCATGGATTGGTAGGCACAGTCCTAATGTGTGGCTCCAGGGGCCCCAGACTAGAGGATGTGTGGCCCAGGACTTTGAGGACAGAAGTCTGAAAACACAAACTCATCCTAGTTTTGGGGACATAGGTATGGCAGGCCCGATCTACAAACCATGAGAAGAACTATTCATGATATGAAGAAAGTGCGAGTCTGAGGTGTTTGCTCAGGTTTGTGTCTCTGGATTTTGTATCAGCGATGGCACAATCTACAGACCTGAATCGAGATCAGGTGCATCTGAAGTCAGGGCGAGGATCAGACAATCGCTCAAGTTGGTGTTTCTGTCCCTGATGGGCCCACACGAAGGGGCGGCATCACGAGGTCATGGGGATTTTCCCACGATGGGATTTGTGAGAAGCTCCAAACTGCAAAGTGTCTTCTGCAGGACAATTGAGACCTGTTGTTTGGCTCCAGGCCAATGATTCTGAGCAGGGTTCTAAGGATGAATGGCTGGGTAGCCCACCTTACATTCCAATTGTCTCCTAGAAACAAGATAGGTTAGATCTGCTGATCTGGGGGAGCAACCGAGGAGGGTGAGTTGAAATGGACTCCCCTATGGATGGGTCCTAATGTGCTTTTGTTTCTATGGAGACCTTGGAATGAAGCCGTGGCTCTGGGGACCTGAAGGGTTCTCCTAAACAGAGGCTTTGACACAGCTCCAACGTGCAAGTTTCCCATGTTTAGATGAGATATTTTCTGATGGGTGAGTCAAGAAACAGCCATATGCTGGTTTTGAAATCCAGGCCTCTGAGGAGAGATGCCTGGAAACCAAAGCAATGGATATGATTAGTGCCTAGGGGCCTGTTCTTTCCTTTTTACCTCTGGGGACATCTGTCTATGGGTCTGAGTACAGGTAGGTGCTCAGAAGGGATCAGATTGCCCCTGTTTTACCTGGGAAGCCACCAATAATGAGATGGATCAGGGACTTTGGATGTTTATCCTATTAGAAGGGATGTGGCCATTGGAATGGGCACACACAATTCCCTTGGAGAGGGCAAGTACAGTCCTCAGGTTTGGCTCCAGGGGCCTGAGCCTGTAGGTTGAGTAGGCCAGGGCTGTTTGGACAGTTGTCTGAAAACACAAACTTGGCTTATGTTTCAGGTCATAGGTATGGCAGGACTTATCTACAGACCATGAGGAGAACTTTTTGGGATTTGATAAAAGGGCGAGTGTGAGGCTCTTGCTCAAGTTTTTGTCTCTGGATATCATGTCACTCATGGTCGTGAAATTTCTGGGTGACTTCATGGGAAATGGACGAGTCTTACTCCCTGGTGGTTTGGACCAGTCCAAAGCGTTTGGGGTCACTCTGTGGAATGGAAGAAGTCCGTTTTTTTTTTTTTTGATGTTGTTTTGTTTTTAACCTCAGGTGTCCCACCAAATGAGGGATTCCAGAGTAAAGCCCTAGGCGGGGGTGACTGGACAATCAGAAATCTGGTTAAAAATTGGGGCCTAGTGTCATACCAAACCCATTATGACAACTAATGGTCCAGTCACTGAGAGGACTTACTAGAAGAAAGGACCCATGCTGAGGGTCAAAATGAGTGTTTATACCCTTGTCACACTCAAGAATGGGCGGGGCCTCAGGGTGAATGCTGGTTTCTCCTACACTGAACGTTGCACGACGTGCCAACCACAAGGTTTCTTACCATGTGTAAGGAGGTGTTCTGATTTCTGCATCACACTCACCCTTGGGCAGTGATTGGAGATAATGTCTCGGTTCTGAGGCCTGAAAACTGAGATAGCGAAGAGATGATGACCTAAGGCCATGGTGGGTCTTATGTGCTCAGTGTGCGGTCAGCTTTCCGGGTGTTGATCAGGAGGTCCGGGCTCAGGTTTTGTCCGACAGTGCATTAGTGCTCAGGTTAGACTATATAATTTGGGTGAAGTAGAGTGCTGTGGAGGTTTATCCTCATTGAAGGTGCCTGGGCAGCTCATGAGGCAATAATTTTTTTCTAGAGGGCAGGCAGATTGCTGCATTGTGGGTCCGGAATTGCCAAACTTGAAGGCTTCAGGGCCAGGAATGTGAGGACCGAAGTCTGAGAAGACAAGCTAGACTTGGGTTTCAGGGCGAGGACACGGCAGGTACCCCCTGCAGATCTGAACCAATACTCATGCATCTGAATTCAGGGCGAGGATCAGACGTTGGCTCAGGTTGGAGTTTCAGTGCATGACGGCCGCTTCATGAAGGGAGCGGAATCTCGAGGCCATTGAGTTCTTCCCACGTTGGGAGTTGTGGGATGCCCCCTTCAAGGATTCCTTCTGCGCGACAATTGAGACGTGTTGGACAGCTCCAGGACATCCCATATGGAATGACTCCAGAGCACCGTTCGAGTTGGATGCCTGGGAAGCCCACATCGCATTCCAATTGTCTCCTAGCAACAAGACAGTTTAGATCTGATGGCTCTTCGGGAGCAACCGGGGTGGCTGAGTTGAAATGGACTTTCCTGAGGATGGGTCCTAATGTGTTTTTGTGTCCATGAGGGCCTTGGAATGGGGCGGTGGTACCGGGACCCTGAAGTACTCTCCTAAGCTTTGGACATGGCTCCCATGCACAGGTTTCCTTGAGGAGACGAGATGAGTTCTGCTGGGTGCCTCAGCAAAACCCCGATGCTCGTATTGGAATCAGGCTTTTGAGGAGACATGCCTGTAAACCAAGGCAATGGATCCTATTATGTTCTAGGGTCCTGTCTGGTTCAATCTTCTCCTTGGGGACATCCATTTATGATATGAGTGGAGGTAGATTATCAGTTGATGTCAGACAGCCCTTGTTTGTTCAAGGCGACCTACACTATTGGGATGGCCTCAGGGACTTTGGAGGTTTCTCCTATTTTGTACGATTTTGGACAATGGAATGGGCAGAATTCCCATGGATTGGTAGGCACAGTCCTAATGTGTGGCTCCAGGGGCCTCAGTCTGGAGGGTTTGTGGCCCTGGACTTTGAGGACAGAAGTCGGAAAACACAAACTCAGCTTAGGTATGGGGACGTAGGTATGGCAGGCTCGATCTACAAACCATGAGAAGAACTCTTCAGGATATGAAGAAAGTGCGAGTCTGAGGCACTTGCACAGGTTTTGTCTCTGGATTTTGTATCAGCGATGGCACAATCTACAAAACTGAATCGAGATCTTGTGCATCTAAAGTCAGGGCGAGGATCAGACAACGCTCAAGTTGGTGTTTCTGTCCCTGATGGCCCCTTCACGAAGGGGCGGCATCACGAGGCCATGGGGGTTTTCCCACGATGAAATTTGTGAGAAACTCCAAACTGCAAAGTGTCTTCTGAAGGACAATTGAGACCTGTTGTTTGGCTCCAGGCCAATGATTTGAGCAGGGTTCTAAGGATGCATGGCTGGGTAGCCCACCTCGCATTCCAATTGTCTCCTAGAAACAAGACACGTTAGATCTGCTGGATCTGGGGGAGCAACCGAGGAGGCTGAGTTGAAATGGACTCTCCTATGGATGGGTCCTAATGTGCTTTTGTGTCGATGGAGACCTTGGAATGAAGCGGTGGCACTGGGGCCCTGAAGGGTTCTCCTAAACAGAGGCTTTGACACAGCTCCAACGTGCAAGTTTCCCAATGTAGATGAGATGTTTTCTGATGGGTGAGTCAAGAAACAGCCATATGCTTGTTTTGAAATCCAGGCCTCTGATGAGAGATGCCTGGAAACCAAAGCAATGGATATGATTAGTGCCTAGGGGCCTGTTCTTTCCTTTTTACCTCTGGGGACATCTGTCTATGGGTCTGAGTGCAGGTAGGTACTCAGATGGGCTCAGATTGCCCCCTGTTTTACCTGGGAAGCCACCACTAAATAGATGGATCAGGGACTTTGGAGGTTTATCCTATTAGAAGGGATGTGGCCATTGGAATGGGCACACACAAATCCCTGGAGTGGGCAAGTACAGTCCTCAGGTTTGGCTCCAGGGGCCTGAGAGTGTAGGTTGTGTAGGCCAGGGCTGTTTGGACAGTTGTCTGAAAACACAAACTTGGCTTATGTTTCAGGTCACAGGTATGGCAGGACTTATCTACAGACCATGAGGAGAACTTTTCGGGATTTGAGAGAATCGCGAATGTGAGGCTCTTGCTCAAGTTTTTGTCTCTGGATATCGTGTCACTCATGGTCGTGAAATTTCTGGGTGACTTCATGGCAAATGGACGAGTCTTACTCCCTGGTGGTTTGGCCCAGTCCAAAGCGTTTGGGGTCACTCTGTGGGATGGAATAAGTCCTTTTTTTTTTTTTTGATGTTGTTTTCTCTTTAACCTCAGGTGTCTCACCAAATGAGGGATTCCAGAGTAGAGCCCTGGGGGGGGTGACTGGACAATCAGAAATCTGGTTAAAAATTGGGGCCTAGGGACATATCAAGCCCATTATGACTTCTAATGGTCCAGTCACTGAGAGGACTTACTAGAGGGCAGGACTCATGCTGAGGGTCACAATGCGTGTTTATGCCCTAGTCGCACTCAAGAATGAGCGGGGCCTCAGGGTGAATGCTGGTCTCTCCTACACACTGAACGTTGGACGACGTGCCACAAGGTTTCCTACAATGGGTAAGGAGGTGTTCTGATTTCTGCATCACACTCACCCCTGAGCAGGCCTTGGTTCTGAGGCCTGAAAACTGAGGTAGGGAAGAGATGATGACCTAAGGCCATGGCGGGTCTTATGTGCTCAGTGTGCGGTCTGTTTTCCGGGTGTTGGTCAGGAGGTCCGGGTTCAGGTAGTGTCCGACAGTGCATTAGTGCCCAGGTTAGACTATATAATTTGGGTGAAGTCGAGTGCTGTGGAGGTTTATCCTCATTGAAGGTGCCTGGGCAGCTCATGAGGCAATAATTTTTTTCAAGAGGGCAGGCAGAGTGCTGCATTGTCGGTCCGGAATTGCCAAACTTGAGGGCTTCCGTGCCAGGAGTGTGAGGACGGAAGTCTGAGAAGACAAGCTAGACTTGGGTTTTAGGGCGAGGGCACGGCAGGTACCCCCTGCATATCTGAAACAATACGCATGCATCTGAAGTCAGGGCGAGGATCAGACGTTGGCTCAGGTTGGAGTTTCCGTGCATGAAGGCCGTTTCATGAAGGGAGCGGATCTCGAGGCCATTGAGTTTTTCCCACGTTGGGAGTTGTGGGATGCCCCCTTCAAGGATTCCTTCTGCGCGACAATTGAGACCTGTTGGACAGCTCCAGGACATCCCATATGGAATGACTCCAGAGCACCGTTCGAGGATGGATGCCTGGGAAGCCCGCCTCGCATTCCAATAGTCTCCTAGCAACAAGACAGTTTAGATCTGATCCCTCTGCGGGAGCAACCGGGGTGGCTGAGTTGATATGGACTTTCCTGATGATGGGTCCTAATGTGTTTTTGTGTCCATGAGGGCCTTGGAATGGGGCGGTGGCACTGGGACCCTGAACTACTCTCCTACGCTTTGGACATGGCTCCCATGCATAGGTTTCCTTGTGGAGACGAGATGAGTTCTGTTGGGTGCCTCAGCAAAACCCCTATGCTCGTATTGGAATCAGGCTTTTGAGGAGACATGCCTGTAAAACAAGGCAATTGATCCTATAATGGTCTAGGGTCCTGTCTGGTTCAATCTTCTCCTTGGGGACATCCATTTATGGTATGAGTGGAGGTCGATTATCAGCTGGTGTCAGACAGTCCTTGTTTGTTCCGGGCGACCTACACCATTGGGATGGCCTCAGGGAATTGGAGGTTTCTCCTAATTGGTACGATATTGGACAATGGAATGGGCAGAATTCCCATGGATGGTAGGCACAGTCCTAATGTGTGGCTCCAGGGGCCGCAGCCTGGAGGGTGAGTGGCCCTGGACTTTGAGGACAGAAGTCTGAAAACACAAACTCAGCTTAGGTATGGGGACGTAGGTATGGCAGGCCCGATATACAAACCATGAGACGAACTCTTCAGGATATGAAGAAAGTGCGAGTCTGAGGCGCTTGCTCAGGTTTTTGACTCTGGATTTTATATCAGCGATGGAACAATCTACAGACCTGAATCGAGATCTCGTGCATCTGAAATCAGGGCGAGGATCAGACGATCGCTCAAGTTGGTGTTTCTGTCCCTGATGGCCCCTTCACAAAGGGGCGGCATCACGAGGCCATGGGTGTTTTTCCACGATGGGATTTGTGAGAAGCTCCAAACTGCAAAGTGTCTTCTGCAGGACAATTGAGACCTGTTGTTTGGCTCCAGGCCAATGATTCTGAGCAGGGTTCTAAGGATGCATTGCTGGGTAGCCCACCTCACATTCCAATTGTCTCCTAGAAACAAGACAGGTTAGATCTGCTGGATCTGGGGGAGCAACCGAGGAGTCTGAGTTGAAATGGACTCTCCTATGGATGGGTCCTAATGTGCTTTTGTGTCGATGGAGACCTTGGAATGAAGCGGGGGCACTGGGGCCCTGAAGGGTTCTCCTAAACAGAGGCTTTGACACAGCTTCAATGTACAAGTTTCCCATGTGTAGATGAGATGTTTTCTGATGGGTGAGTCAAGAAACAGCCATATGCTTGTTTTGAAATCCAGGCCTCTGATGAGAGATGCCTGGAAACCAAAGCAATGGATATGATTAGTGCCTAGGTGCCTGTTCTTTCCTTTTTACCTCTGGGGACATCTGTCTATGGGTCTGAGTACAGGTAGGAGCTCAGATGGGCTCAGATTGCCCCTGTTTTACCTGGGAAGCCACCACTAATGAGATGGATCAGGGACTTTGGAGGTTTATCCTATTAGGAGGGATGTGGCCATTGGAATGGGCACACACAATTCCCTTGGAGAGGGCAAGTATATTTTTCAGGTTTGGCTCCAAGGGCCTGAGCTGTAGGTTGTGAAGTCCAGGGCTGTTTGGACAGTTGTCTGAAAAAAAAACTTGGCTTACGTTTCAGGTCATAGGTATGGCAGGACTTATCTACAGACCATGAGGAGAACTTTTCGGGATTTGAGAAAAGGGCGAGTGTGAGGCTCTTGCTCAAGTTTTTGTCTCTGGATATCGTGTCACTCATGGTTGTGAAATTTCTGGGTGACTTCATGGGAAATGGACGAGTCTTACTCCCTGGTGGTTTGGACCAGTCAAAAGCGTTTGGGGTCACTCTGTGGGATGGAAGAAATCCGTTGTTTTTTTTTTGATGTTGTTTTCTTTTTAACCTCAGGTGTCCCCCCAAATGAGGGATTCCAGAGTAGAGCCCTGGAAGTGGTGGGTGACTGGACAATCAGAAATCTGGTTAAAAATTGGCGCCTAGGGACATATCAAGCCCATTATGACATCTAATGGTCCAGTCACTGAGAGGACTTACTAGAGGACAGGACTCATGCTGAGGGTCACAATGCGTGTTTATGCCCTTGTTGCACTCAAGAATGGGCGGGGCCTCAGGGTGAATGCTGGTTTCTCCTACACTGAACGTTGGACGACGTGCCAACCGCAAGGTTTCTTACCATGGGTAAGGAGGTGTTCTGATTTCTGCATCACACTCACCCCTGGGCAGTGATTGGAGATAATGTCTCGGTTCTGAGGCCTGAAAACTGAGGTAGGGAAGAGAGGATGACCTAAGGCCATGGCGGTCTTATGTGCTCAGTGTGCGGTCTGCTTTCCTTGTGTTGGTCAGGAGGTCCGGGCTCAGGTTGTGTCCGACAGTGCATTAGTTCCCAGGTTAGACTATTAATTTGGGTGAAGTCGAGTGCTGTGGAGGTTTATCCTCATTGAAGGTGCCTGGGCAGCTCATGAGGCAATAATTTTTTTTCAGACGGCAGGCAGAGTGCTGCATTGTGGGTCCAGAATTGCCAAACATGAGGGCTTCGGGGCCAGGAGTGTGAGGACGGAAGTCTGAGAAGACAAGCTAGACTTGGGTTTCAGGGCGAGGGCACGGCAGGTACCCCCTGCAGAACTGAACCAATACACATGCGTCTGAAGTCAGGGCGAGGATCAAACGTTGGCTCAGTTTGGAGTTTCCGTGCATGACGGCCGCTTCATGAAGGGAGCGGAATCTCGAGGCCACTGGAGTTTTCCCACGTTGGGAGTTGTGGGATGCCACCTTCAAGGATTCCTTCTGCGGGACAATTGAGACCTTTTGGACAGCTCCAGGACATCCCATATGGAATGACTCCAGAGCACCGTTCGAGTTGGATGCCTGGGAAGCCCACCTCGCATTCCAATTGTCTCCTAGTAACAAGACAGTTTAGATCTGACGGCTCTGCGGGAGCATCGGGGGTGGCTGAGTTGAAATGGACTTTCCTGAGGATCGGTCGTAATGTGTTTTTGTGTCCATGAGGGCCTTGGAATGGGCGGTGGCACCGGGACCATGAAGTACTCTCCTATGCTTTGGACATGGCTCCCATGCATAGGTTTCCTTGTGGAGACGAGATGAGTTCTGCTGGGTGCCTCAGCAAAACCCCTATGCTCGTATTGGAATCAGGCTTTTGAGGAGACATGTCTGTAAAACAAGGCAATGGATCCTATTATGGCCTACGGTCCTGTCTGGTTCAATCATTTCCTTGGGGACATCCATTTATGGTATGAGTGGAGGTCGATTATCAGCTGGTGTCAGACAGCCCTTGTTTGTTCCGGGCGACCTACACTATTGGGATGGCCTCAGGGATTTTGGACGTTTCTCCTAATTTGTACGATTTTGGACAATGGAATGGGCAGAATTCCCATGGATTGTTAGGCACAGTCCTAATGTGTGGCTCCAGGGGCCCCAGCCTGGAGGGTGTGTGGCCCAGGACTTTGAGGACAGAAGTCTGAAAACACAAACTCAGCTTAGGTTTGGGGACGTAGATATGGCAGGCCTGAGCTACAAACCTTGAGAAGAACTCTTCAGGATATGAAGAAAGTGCGAGTCTGAGGTGCTTGCTCAGGTTTTTGTCTCTGGATTTTGTATCAGCGACGGCACAATCTACAGACGTGAATCGAGATCTCGTGCATCTGAAGTCAGGGCGAGGATCAGACGATCGCTGAAGTTTGTGTTTCTGTCCCTAAAGGCCCCTTCACGAAGGGGCGGCATCACGAGGCCATGGGGGTTTTCCCACGATGGGAGTTGTGAGAAGCTCCAAACTGCAAAGTGTCTTCTGAGGACATTTGAGTCCTTTTTTTTCCCTCCAGGCCAATGATTCTGAGCAGGGTTTAAGGATGCATGGCTGGGTAGCCCACCTCGCATTCCTATTGTCTCCTAGAAACAAGACAGGTTATCTGCTGGATCGGGGGAGCAACCGAGGAGGCTGAGTTGAAATGGACTTTCCTTTGGATGGGTCCTAATGTGCTTTTGTGTCTATGGAGACCTTGGAATGAAGCGGGGGCACTGGGGCCCTGAAGGGTTCTTCTAAACAGAGGCTTTGACACAGCTCCAACGTGCAAGTTTCCCAAGGGTAGATGAGATGTTTTCCGATGGGTAACTCAAGAAAGAGCTATATGCTGGTTTTGAAATCCAGGCCTCTGAGGAGAGATGCCTGGAAACCAAAGCAATGGATATGATTAGTGCCTAGGGGCCTGTTCTTTCCTTTTTACCTCTGGGGACATCTGTCTATTGGTCTGAGTACAGGTAGGTGCTCAGATGGGCTCAGATTGCCCCTGTTTTACCTGGGAAGCCACCACTATTGAGATGGATCAGGGACTTTGGAGATTTATCCTATTAGAAGGGATGTGGCCATTGGAATGGGCACACACAATTCCCTTGGAGAGGGCAAGTACAGTCCTCAGGTTTGGCTCCAGTGGCCTGAGCCTGTAGGTTGTGTAGGCCAGGGCTGTTTGGAGAGTTGTCTGAAACAACAAACTTGGCTTATGTTTCAGGTCATAGGTATGGCAGGACTTAAACTACAGACCATGAGGAGAACTTTTCGGGATTTGAGAAAAGGGCGAGTGTGAGGCTCTTGCTCAAGTTTTTGTCTCTGGATATCGTGTCACTCATGGTCGTGAAATTTCTGGGTGACTTCATGGGAAATGGACGAGTCTTACTCCCTGGTGGTTTGGACCAGTCCAAAGCGTTAGGGGTCACTCTGTGGGATGGAAAAGTCCGTTTTTTTTTTTTTTTTGATGTTGTTTTCTTTTTAACCTCAGGTGTCTCACCTAATGAGGGATTCCTGAGTAGAGCCCTGGGGGGGGGTGACTGGACATTCAGAAATCTGGTTAAAAATTGGCGCCTAGGGACATATCAAGCCCATTATGACATCTAATGGTCCAGTCACTGAGAGGACTTACTAGAGGACAGGACTCATGCTGAGGGTTACAATGCGTGTTTAAGCCCTTGTCCCACTCAAGAATGGGCGGGGCCTCAGGGTGAATGCTGGTTTCTCTTACACTGAACGTTGGACGATGTGCCAACCACAAGGTTTCTTAAAGTGTGTATGGAGGTGTTCTGATTTCTGCATCACACTCACCCCTGGACAGTTATTGGAGATAATGTCTCGGTTCTGAGGCCTGAAAACTGAGGTAGGGAAGAGATGATGACCTAAGGCCATGGCGGGTCTTATGTGCTCAGTGTGCGGTCTGCTTTCCGGGTGTTGGTCGGGAGGTCCGGGCTTAGGTTGTGTCCGACAGTGCATTAAGGCCCAGGTTAGAATATATACTTAGGGTAAAGTCCAGTGCTGTGGAGGTTTATCCTCATTGAAGGTGCCTGGGCAGCTCATGAGGCAATAATTTTTTTCTAGAGGGCAGGCAGAGTGCTGCATTGTGGGTCCGGAATTGCCAAACATGAGGGCTTCGGGGCCAGGAGTGTGAGGACGGAAGTCTGAGAAGACAAGCTAGACTTGGGTTTCAGGGCGAGGGCACGGCAGGTACCCCCTGCAGAACTAAACCAATACACATGCGTTTGAAGTCAGGGCGAGGATCAGACGTTGGTTCAGGTTGGAGTTTCCGTGCATGACGGCCGCTTCATGAAGGCGAGCGGAATCTCGAGGCCACTGAAGTTTTCCCACGTTGGGAGTTGTGGGATGCCCCCTTCAAGGATTCCTTCTGCGGGACAATTGAGACCTTTTGGACAGCTCCAGGACATCCCATATGGAATGACTCCAGAGCACCATTCGAGTTGGATGCCTGGGAAGCCCACCTCGCATTCCAATTGTCTCCTAGTAACAAGACAGTTTAGATCTGACGGCTCTGCGGGAGCATCGGGGGTGGCTGAGTTGAAATGGACTTTCCTGAGGATCGGTCGTAATGTGTTTTTGTGTCCATGAGGGCCTTGGAATGGGCGGTGGCACCGGGACCATGAAGTACTCTCCTATGCTTTGGACATGGCTCCCATGCATAGGTTTCCTTGTGGAGACGAGATGAGTTCTGCTGGGTGCCTCAGCAAAACCTCTATGCTCGTATTGGAATCAGGCTTTTGAGGAGACATGTCTGTAAAACAAGGCAATGGATCCTATTATGGCCTACGGTCCTGTCTGGTTCAATCATTTCCTTGGGGACATCCATTTATGGTATGAGTGGAGGTCGATTATCAGCTGGTGTCAGACAGCCCTTGTTTGTTCCGGGCGACCTACACTATTGGGATGGCCTCAGGGACTTTGGAGGTTTCTCCTAATTTGTACGATTTTGGACAATGGAATGGGCAGAATTCCCATGGATTGTTAGGCACAGTCCTAATGTGTGGCTCCAGGGGCCCCAGCCTGGAGGGTGTGTGGCCCAGGACTTTGAGGACAGAAGTCTGAAAACACAAACTCAGCTTAGGTTTGGGGACGTAGGTATGGCAGGCCTGAGCTACAAACCTTGAGAAGAACTCTTCAGGATATGAAGAAAGTGCGAGTCTGAGGTGCTTGCTCAGGTTTTTGTCTCTGGATTTTGTATCAGCGACGGCACAATCTACAGACGTGAATCGAGATCTCGTGCATCTGAAGTCAGGGCGAGGATCAGACGATCGCTGAAGTTTGTGTTTCTGTCCCTGATGGCCCCTTCACGAAGGGGCGGCATCACGAGGCCATGGGGGTTTTCCCACGATGGGAGTTGTGAGAAGCTCCAAACTGCAAAGTGTCTTCTGAGGACATTTGAGTCCTTTTTTTTCCCTCCAGGCCAATGATTCTGAGCAGGGTTCTAAGGATGCATGGCTGGGTAGCCCACCTCGCATTCCTATTGTCTCCTAGAAACAAGACAGGTTATCTGCTGGATCGGGGGAGCAACCGAGGAGGCTGAGTTGAAATGGACTCTCCTTTGGAAGGGTCCTAATGTGCTTTTGTGTCTATGGAGACCTTGGAATGAAGCGGGGGCACTGGGGCCCTGAAGGGTTCTTCTAAACAGAGGCTTTGACACAGCTCCAACGTGCAAGTTTCCCAAGGGTAGATGAGATGATTTCTGATGGGTAACTCAAGAAAGAGCTATATGCTGGTTTTGAAATCCAGGCCTCTGAGGAGAGATGCCTGGAAACCAAAGCAATGGATATGATTAGTGCCTAGGGGCCTGTTCTTTCCTTTTTACCTCTGGGGACATCTGTCTATTGGTCTGAGTACAGGTAGGTGCTCAGATGGGCTCAGATTGCCCCTGTTTTACCTGGGAAGCCACCACTATTGAGATGGATCAGGGACTTTGGAGATTTATCTTATTAGAAGGGATGTGGCCATTGGAATGGGCACACACAATTCCCTTGGAGAGGGCAAGTACAGTCCTCAGGTTTGGCTCCAGTGGCCTGAGCCTGTAGGTTGTGTAGGCCAGGGCTGTTTGGAGAGTTGTCTGAAACAACAAACTTGGCTTATGTTTCAGGTCATAGGTATGGCAGGACTTAAACTACAGACCATGAGGAGAACTTTTCGGGATTTGAGAAAAGGGCGAGTGTGAGGCTCTTGCTCAAGTTTTTGTCTCTGGATATCGTGTCACTCATGGTCGTGAAATTTCTGGGTGACTTCATGGGAAATGGACGAGTCTTACTCCCTAGTGGTTTGGACCAGTCCAAAGCGTTAGGGGTCACTCTGTGGGATGGAAAAGTCCGTTTTTTTTTTTTTGATGTTGTTTTCTTTTTAACCTCAGGTGTCTCACCTAATGAGGGATTCCTGAGTAGAGCCCTGGGGGGGGGGTGACTGGACATTCAGAAATCTGGTTAAAAATTGGCGCCTAGGGACATATCAAGCCCATTATGACATCTAATGGTCCAGTCACTGAGAGGACTTACTAGAGGACAGGACTCATGCTGAGGGTTACAATGCGTGTTTAAGCCCTTGTCCCACTCAAGAATGGGCGGGGCCTCAGGGTGAATGCTGGTTTCTCCTACACTGAACGTTGGACGACGTGCCAACCACAAGGTTTCTTACCGTGTGTAAGGAGGTGTTCTGATTTCTGCATCACACTCACCCCTGGACAGTTATTGGAGATAATGTCTCGGTTCTGAGGCCTGAAAACTGAGGTAGGGAAGAGATGATGACCTAAGGCCATGGCGGGTCTTATGTGCTCAGTGTGCGGTCTGCTTTCCGGGTGTTGGTCGGGAGGTCCGGGCTTAGGTTGTGTCCGACAGTGCATTAAGGCCCAGGTTAGAATATATACTTAGGGTAAAGTCCAGTGCTGTAGAGGTTTATCCTCATTGAAGGTGCCTGGGCAGCTCATGAGGCAATAATTTTTTTCTAGAGGGCAGGCAGAGTGCTGCATTGTGGGTCCGGAATTGCCAAACATGAGGGCTTCGGGCCCAGGAGTTTGAGGACGGAAGTCTGAAAAGACAAGCTAGACTTGGGATTCAGGGCGAGGGCACGGCAGGTACCCCTGCAGATCTGAACCAATACTCATGCATCTGAATCAGGGGGAGGATCAGACGTTGGCTCAGGTTGGAGTTTCTGTGCATGATGGCCGTTTCATGAAAGGAGTGGAATCTCGAGGCCATTGAGGTTTTCCCACGTTGGGAGTTGTGGGATGCCCCCTTCAGGGATTCCTTCTGCGAGACAATTGAGACCTGTTGGACAGCTCCAGGACATCCCATATGGAATGACTCCAGAGCACCGTTCAAGGATGGATGCATGGGAAGCCCGCCTCACATTCCAATTGTCTCCTAGCAACAAGACAGTTTAGATCTGATGGCTCTGCGGGAGCAACCGGGGTGGCTGAGATGAAATGGACTTTCCTGAGGATTGGTCCTAATGTTTTTTTGTGTCCATGAGGGCCTTGGAATGGGGCGGTGGCACCGGGACTCTGAAGTACTCTCCTATGCTTTGGACATGGCTCCCATGCACAGGTTTCCTTGTGGAGACGAGATGAGTTCTGATGGGTGCCTCAGCAAAACCCCTATGCTCGTATTGGAATCAGGCTTTTGAGGATACATGCCTGTAAACCAAGGCAATGGATCCTATTATGGCCTAGGGTCCTGTCTGGTTCAATCTTCTCCTCTGGGGACATCCATGTATGGTATGAGTGGAGGTAGATTATCAGCTGGTGTCAGACAGCCCTTGTTTGTTCCGAGCGACCTACACTATTTGGATGGTCTCAGGGACTTTGGAGTTTTCTCCTAATTTGTACGATTTTGGACAATGGAATGGGCAGAATTCCCATGGATTGGTAGGCACAGTCCTAATGTGTGGCTCCAGGGGCCCCAGCCTGGAGAGTGTGTGGCCCAGGACTTTGACACAGAAGTCTGAAAACACAAACTCAGCTTAGGTTTGGGGACGTAGGTATGGCAGGCCCGATCTACAAACCATGAGAAGAACTCTTCAGGATATGAAGAAAGTGCGTGTCTGAGGCGCTTGCTCAGGTTTTTGTCTCTGGATTTTGTATCAGCGATGGCACAATCTACAGTCCTGAATCGAGATCTCGTGCATCTGATCAGGGCGAGGATCAGTCGATCGCTCAAGTTGGTGTTTCTGTCCCTGATGGCCACTTCACGAAGGGGGGGGCATCACGAGGCCATTGGGGTTTTCCCACGATGGGATTTGTGAGAAGCTCCAAACTGCAAAGTGTCTTCTGCAGGACAATTGAGACCTGTTGTTTGGCTCCAGGCCAATGATTCTGAGCGGGGTTTTAAGGATGCATGGCTGGGTAGCCCACCTCGCATTCCAATTGTCTCCTAGACACAAACAGGTTAGATCTGCTGGGTCTGGGGGAGCAACCGAGGAGGCTGAGTTGAAATGGACTCTCCTTTGGATGTGTTCTAATGTGCTTTTGTGTCTATGGAGACCTTGGAATGAACTGGTGGCACTGGGGCCCTGAAGGGTTCTCCTAAACAGATGCTTTGACACAGCTCCAACGTGCAAGTTTCCCATGTGTAAATGAGATGTTTTCTGAGGGGTTAGTCAAGAAACAGCCATATGCTGGTATTGAAATCCAGGCCTCTGAGGAGAGATGCCTGGAAACCAAAGCAATGGATATGATTAGTGCCTAGTGGCCTGTTCTTTCCTTTTTACCTCTGGGGACATCTTTCTATGAGTCTGAGTACAGGTAGGTGCTCAGATGGGCTCACATTGCCCCTGTTTGACCTGGGAAGCCACCACTAATGAGATGAATCAAGGACTTTGGAGGTTTATCCTATTAGAAGGGATGTGGCCATTGGAATGGGCACTCACAGTTCCCTTGGAGAGGGCAAGTACAGTCCTCAGGTTTGGCTTCAGGGGCCTGAGCCTGTAGGTTGTGTAGGCCAGGGCTGTTTGGACAGTTGTCTAAAAGCACAAACTTGGCTTATGTTTCAGGTCATAGGTATGGCAGGACTTATCTACAGACCATGAGGAGAACTTTTCGGGATTTGAGAAAAGGGCGAGTGTGAGGCTCTTGCTCAAGTTTTTGTCTCTGGATATCGTGTCACTCATGGTCGTGAAATTTCTGGGTGACTTCATGGGAAATGGACGAGTCTTACTCCCTGGTGGTTTGGACCAGTCCAAAGCATATGGGGTCACTCTGTGGGATGGGATGGATGAAGTCCGTTTTTTTTTTTTTTATGTTGTTTTCTTTTTAACCTCAGGTGTCCCACCAAATAAGGGATTCCAGAGTAGAGCCCTGGGGGGGGTGAATGGACAATCAGAAATCTGGTTAAAAATTGGCGCCTAGGGACATATCAAGCCCATTATGACATCTAATGGTCCAGTCACTGAGAGGACTTACTAGAGGACAGGACTCATGCTGAGGGTTACAATGCGTGTTTAAGCCCTTGTCCCACTCAAGAATGGGCGGGGCCTCAGGGTGAATGCTGGTTTCTCCTACACTGAACGTTGTACAACGTGCCAACCACAAGGTTTCTTACAATGGGTAAGGAGGTGTTCTGATTTCTGCATCACACTCACCTCTGGGCAGTGATTGAAAATAATGTCTCGGTTCTGAGGCCTGAAAACTGAGGTAAGGAAGAGATGATGACCTAAGGCCATGGCGGGTCTTATGTGCTCAGTGTGCGGTCTGGTCAGGAGGTCCGGGCTCAGGTTGTGTCCGACAGGCATTAGTGCCCAGGTTAGACTATATAATTTGGGTAAAGTCGAGTGCTGTGGAGGTATATCCTCATTGAAGGTGCCTGGCCAGCTCTTGAGGCAATCATTTTTTTCTAGAGGGCAGGCAGAGTGCTGCATTGTGGGTCCGGAATTGCCAAACTTTTGGGCTTATATCAACGATGGCCGTGGAATGTGGGGAGGTTTCATGGGCCATGCACGAATCTTCCTCTCTGTGTATTTGGCCCGGTCCAAATTATTTTTCGTCTATCTGTGGGTTGGGAGGTCTCCGTTCAGGTTTATTACCTCAGGTGTCCGAACAAAAGTGGAATTCCAAAGTAGAGCCCTGGGGAAGAGTGAAGGGACAACCCAAACTATGGTTAAAAATTGGGGCCTAGCGGCATGGCAGGCCCAATAAGCTGTCTCTTCATCCAGCCACTGAGAGGCCTTACTTGAGGATTGGGCTCAGGCTGAGGGTCAAATGTGTGTTTGTGACAATTGTGGCCCTCGAGCATGGGCGGGGCCTCATGGGCCAAACTGGTTACAACTACACTGGACCTTGGACAACATGCCAATCAAAAGGTCTCTTGCCATGCGAAAGTGTTCTGATTTCTGCATCATTTTCAATCTTGAGCAGTGATTGGACATAAGGTCTAGGTTCTGAAGCCTGAAAAATCGCATTTGGGAAGAGATGACGATCTAATGCGATGGCGCATCTGATATGCTCAGTGTGCGGTCAGTTGCCTGGGTGTTGGTCAGGAGGTTCTGGCTCAGGTTGTGTCAGACAGTGCACTAGTGCCCAAGTTAGACTATATAATTTGGGTACAGTCGAGTGCACTGTAGGTTTATCCTCATTTGAGGTGCCTGGGCACCTCATTAGGCAAGATATTTTTTCTAGACGGCAGGCAGAGTGCTGCATTGTGGGTCCGGAATTGCCAAAATGGAGGACTTCTGGGCCAAGAGTTTGAGGACAGAAGTCCTAGAACACAAGCTAGACTTGGGCTTCAGGCCTAGGGCACGGTAGTTACCCCCTGCAGATCGGAAAAAATATCTCAAGCATCTGAAGTCACGGCGAGGATCAGACGTTGGCTCAGGTTGTAGTTTCTGTGCATGACTGCCCCTTCATGAAAGGAGCGGAATCTCAAGGCCATGGAGCTTTTCCCACGTTGGGAGTTGTGTGATGCCCCCTTCAAGGATTCCTTCTGCAGTAAAATCGAGACCTGTTAGGCAGCCCCAGGACATCCCATATGGAATGCCTCCAGAGCACCGTTTGAGGATGGATGCCTGGGAAGCCCGCCTCGCATTCCAATTGTCTCCTAGCAACAATACAGTTGAGATCGGATGGCTCTGCGGGAGCTAACGGGGTGGCTGAGTTGAAATGGACTTTCCTGAGGATGGGGCCTAAAGTGTGTTTGTGTCCATGAGGGCCTTGGAATGGTGCGGTGGCACCGGGACCCTGAAGTATTCTCCTAAGCTTTTGACATAGCTCCCATGCACAAGTTTCCTTGTGGAGAGGAGATTTGTTCTGATGGGTGCCTCAGGAAAACCCTTATGCTGGTCTTGGAATCCAGGCTCTTGAGGAGACATGCCTGTAAACCAAAGCAATGGATCGGACTATTGCCTAGGATCCTGTCTGGTTCAATCTTATTCTCTGGGGATATCCGTCTATGGAATGAGTGGATGTAGATGCTCACCTGGTGTCAGACCACCTTGTTTGTCCCAGGAGACCTAAACTATTGGTTTTGCCTCGGGGACTTTGGAGAGTTCTCCAAATTTGTAAGATTTTGGACAATGATATGGTCAGAATTCCTATTGATTGGGTAGGCACAGTCCGAATGTGTGGCTCCAGGGGCCCCAGCCTGGAGGGTGTGTGGCCCAGGACTTTGAGGACAGAAGTCTGAAAACACAAACTCACCTTATGTTTGGGGACGTAGGTATGGCAGGCCCAATCTACACACCATGAGCAGAACTCTGCAGGATATGAAGAAAGAGCGAGTCTGAGGCACTTGCTCAGGCTTTTGTCTCTGGATTTTATATCAACGATGGCCGTGGAATGTGGGGAGGCATCATGGGCCATGGAAGAATCTTCCTTTCTGTGGATTGGGGCGGTCCCAATTTTTTTCGTCAATCTGTGGGATGGGAGGTCTCCTTTCAGGTTTATTACCTCAGGTGTCCGAACAAAAGAGGAATTCCAAAGCAGAGCCCTGGGGAAGAGTGAAGGGACAACCCAAACTATTGTTAAAAATTGGGACCTAGGGGCTTGGCAGGCCCAATAAGCTGTCTCTTCATCCAGTCACTGAGCGGACTTACTTGAGACTGGGCTCAGGCTGAGGGTCAAATGTGTGTTTGTGACAATAGTGGCCCGCGAGCATGGGTGGGGCCTCATGGGCCAAACTGGTTTCAACTACACTGGACCTTGGACAACATGCCAATCACAAGGTATCTTGCCATGGGGAAGGTGTTCTGATTTCTGCACCATTTTCAATCGTGAGCAGTGATTGGACATAAGGTATAAGTTCTGAAGCCTGAAAAATCGCAGTTGGGAAAAGATGACGACCTAAAGCGATGGCGCGTCTGATATGCTCAGTGTGCGGTCAGCTGCCTGGGTGTTGGTCAGGGGGTTCTGGCTGAGGTTGTGTCAGACAGTGCACTAGTGCCCAAGTTAGACTATATAATTTGGGTACAGTCGAGTGCACTGTAGGTTTATCCTCATTTGAGGTGCCTGGGCACCTCATTAGGCAAGATATTTTTTTTAGAGGGCAGGCAGAGTGCTGCCTTGTGGGTCCGGAATTGCCAAAATGGAGGACTTCCGGGCCAGGAGTTTGAGGACAGAAGTCTGAGAACACAAGATAGACTTGGGCTTCAGGCCGAGGGCATGGTAGGTACCCCCTGCAGATCGGAAACAATATCTCAAGCATCTGAAGTCACGGCGAGGATCAGACGTTGGCTCAGGTTGCAGTTTCTGTGCATGACCGCCCCTTCATGAACGGAGCGGAATCTCAAGGCCATGGAGGTTTTCCGACGTGGGAGTGGTGGGATGCCCCCTTCAATGATTCCTTCTGTGTGACAATTGAGACCTGTTGGGCAGCCCAGGACATCCCATATGGAATGACCAGAGCACCCTTGGAGAATGGATGCCAGGCAAGCCCGCCTCACAATCCAATTGTCTACTAGCCACAATACAGTTGAGATCGGATCCCTCTGCGGGAGCAACCGGGGTGGATGAGTTGAAATGGACTTTCCTGAGGATGGGCCCTAATGTGTGTTTGTGTCCATGAGGACCTTGGAATGGGGCGGTGGCCCCGGGACCCTGAAGTATTCTCCTAAGCTTTTGACATAGCTCCCATGCACAAGTTTCCTTGTGGAGAGGATATTTGTTCTGATGTGTGCCTCAGGAAACCCATTATGCTGGAATTGGAATCCAGACTTTTGAAGAGACATGCCTGTAAAACAAAGCAATGTATTCGATTATGGCCTAGGGTCCTGTCTTGTTCATTCTCCTTCTCTGGGGATATTCATCTATGGAATGATTGGAGGTAGATGCTCACCTGGTGTCAGACCACCCTTGTTTGTCCCTGGAGACCTACACTATTGGGATTGCCTCGGGGACTTTGGAGAGTTCTCTCAATTTGTAAGATTTTGGACAATGGAATGGGCAGAATACCCATGGATTGGGTAGGCACAGTCCGAATGTGTGGCTCCAGGGGCCCCAGCCTGGAGGCTGTGTGGCCCAGGACTTTGAGGACAGAAGTCTGAAAACACAAACTCACCTTATGTTTGGGGACGTAGGTATGGCAGGCCCAATCTACAAACCATGAGAAGAACTCTTCAGGATATGAAGAAAGAGCGAGTCTGAGGCACTTGCTCAGGCTTTTGTCTCTGGATTTTATATCAACGATGGCCGTGGAATGTGGGGAGGCATCATGGGCCATGGACGAATCTTCCTTTCTGTGGATTGGGGCGGTCCCAATTTTTTTCGTCAATCTGTGGGATGGGAGGTCTCCTTTCAGGTTTATTACCTCAGGTGTCCGAACAAAAGAGGAATTCCAAAGCAGAGCCCTGGGGAAGAGTGAATGGAAAACCCAAACTATGGTTAAAAATTGCGGCATAGGGGCTTGGCAGGCCCAATAAGCTGTCTCTTCATCCAGCCACTGAGCGGCTTTACTTGAGACTGGGCTCAGGCTGAGAGTCAAATGTGTGTTTGTGACAATTGTGGCCCGCGAACATGGGTGGGGCCTCATGGGCCAAACTGGTTTCAACTACACTGGACCTTGGATAACATGCAAATCACAAGGTCTCTTGCCATGGGGAAGGTGTTCTGATTTCTGCATCATTTTCAAACGTGAGCAGTGATTGGACATAAGGTACAGGTTCTGAAGCCTGAAAAATCGCAGTTGGGAAGAGATGACGACCTAAGGCGATGGCGCGTCTGATATGCTCAGTGTACGGTCAGCTGCCTGGGTGTTGGTCAGGGGGTTCTGGCTGAGGTTGTGTCAGACAGTGCACTAGTGCCCAAGGTAGACTATATAATTTGGGTACAGTCGAGTTCCCTGTAGGTTTATCCTCATTTGAGGTGCCTGGGCACCTCATTAGGCAATACATTTTTTCTAGAGGGCAGGCAGAGTGCTTCATTGTCGGTCCGGAATTGCCAAACTTGAGGGCTTCGGGGCCAGGAGTTTGAGGACAGAAGTCTGAGAACACAAGATAGACTTGGGCTTCAGGCCGAGGGCACGGTAGGTACCCCCTGCAGATCGGAAACCATATCTCAAGCATCTGAAGTCACGGCGAGGATCAGACGTTGGCTCAGGTTGTAGTTTCTGTGCATGACTGCCCCTTCATGAAAGGAGCGGAATCTCGAAGCCATGGAGCTTTTCCCACGTTGGGAGTTGTGTGATGCCCCCTTCAAGGATTCCTTCTGCGGGACAATTGAGACCAGTTGGGCAGCTCCAGGACATCCCATATGGAATGACTCCAGAGCACCCTTGGAGGATGGATGTCAGGGAAGCCCGCCTCGCAATCCAATTGTCTACTAGCCACAATACAGTTGAGATCGGATCCCTCTGCGGGAGCAACCGGGGTGGCTGAGTTGAAATGGACTTTCCTGAAGATGGGCCCTAATGTGTGTTTGTGTCCATGAGGGCCTTGAAATGGGGCGGTGGCACTGGGACCCTGAAGTATTCTCCTAAGCTTTTGACATAGCTCCCATGCACAAGTTTCCTTGTGGAGAGGAGATTTGTTCTGATGGGTGCCTCAGGAAACCCATTATGCTGGTATTGGAATCCAGACTTTTGAAGAGACATGCCTGTAAACCAAAGCAATGTATTCGATAATGGCCTAGGGTCCTGTCTTGTTCATTCTTCTTGTCTGGGGATATTCATCTATGGAATGAGTGGAGGTAGATGCTCACCTGGTGTCTTACCGCCCTTGTTTGTCCCCGGAGACCTACACTATTGGTTTGGCCTCAGGGACTTTGGAGAGTTCTCCTAATTTGTACGATTTTGGACAATGGAATGGGCAGAATTCCCATGGATTGGGTAGGCACAGTCCTAATGTGTGGCTTCAGAGGCCCCAGCATGAGGGTGTGTGGCCCAGGACTTTGAGGACAGAAGTCTGAAAACACAAACTCAGCTTAGGTTTGGGGATGTAGGTATGGCAGGCCCAATCTACAAACCATGAGAAGAACTCTTCAGGATATGAAGAAAGAGCGATTCTGAGGCACTTGCTCAGGCTTTTGCATTTGGATTTTATATCAACAATGGCCGTGGAATGGGGGAGGACTCATGGGCCATGGACGAATCTTCCTCTCTGTGGATTTGGCCCGATCCCAATTGTTTTTCGTCAATCTGTGGGATGGGATTTCTCCTTTCAGGTTTAGTACCTCAGGTGTCTGAACAAAAGAGGAATTCCAAAGCAGAGCCCTGGGGAAGAGTGAAGGGAAAACCCAAACTATGGTTAAAAATTGGGGCCTAGGGGCATGGCAGGCACAATAAGCTGTCTCTTCATCCAGCCACTGAGAGGCCTTACTTGAGGCCTGGGCTCAGGCTGAGGGTCACAGTGTGTGTTTGTGACCAACGTGGCACGCGAGCATGGGCGGGGCCTCATGGGCCACACTGGTTTCAACTACACTGGATTTTGGACAACATGCCAATCACAAGGTCTCTTGCCATGGGGAAGGTGTTTTGATTTCTGCATCATTTTCAACCCTGGGCAGTGGTTGGAGATAAGGTCTAGGTTCTGAAGCCTGAAAAATCGCAGTTGGGAAGAGATGACAATCTAAGGCGATGGCGCATCTGATATGCTCAGTGTGCGGTCAACTGCCTGGGTGTTGGTCAGGAGGTTCTGGCTCAGGTTGTGTCATACAGTGCACTAGTGCCCAAGTTAGACTATATAATTTGGGTACAGTCGAGTGCCCTGTAGGTTTATCCTCATTTGAGGTGCCTGGGCACCTCATTAGGCAAGATATTTTTTCTAGAGGGCAGGCAGAGTGCTGCATTGTGGGTCCGGAATTGCCAAACTTGAGGGCTTCTGGGACAGGAGTGTGAGGACAGAAGTTTGAGAACACGAGCTAGACTTGAGTTTCAGGCCGAGGGCACGGCTGGTACCCCCTGCAGTCACAACCAAAATCTCAAGCATCTGAAATCACGGCGAGGATCAGTCGTTGGCTCAGGTTGGAGTTTCTGTGCATGACTGCGCCTTCATGAAAGGAGCGGAATCTCAAGGCCATGGAGGTTTCCGACGTTGGGAGTGGTGGGTTGCCCCCTTCAATGATTCCTTCTGTGTGACAATTAAGACCTGTTGGGCAGCTCCAGGACATCCCATATGGAATGACTCCAGAGCACCGTTGGAGGATGGATGCCAGGCAAGCCCGCCTCACAATCCAATTGTCTACTAGCCACAATACAGTTGAGATCGGATCCCTCTGCGGGAGCAACCGGGGTGGATGAGTTGAAATGGACTTTCCTGAGGATGGGCCCTAATGTGTGTTTGTGTCCATGAGGACCTTGGAATGGGGCAGTGGCCCCGGGACCCTGAAGTATTCTCCTAAGCTTTTGACATAGCTCCCATGCACAAGTTTCCTTGTGGAGAGGAGATTTGTTCTGATGTGTGCCTCAGGAAACCCATTGTGCTGGAATTGGAATCCAGACTTTTGAAGAGACATGCCTGTAAAACAAAGCAATGTATTCGATTATGGCCTAGGGTCCTGTCTTGTTCATTCTCCTTCTCTGGGGATATTCATCTATGGAATGATTGGAGGTAGATGCTCACCTGGTGTCAGACCACCCTTGTTTGTCCCTGGAGACCTACACTATTGGGATTGCCTCGGGGACTTTGGAGAGTTCTCTCAATTTGTAAGATTTTGGACAATGGAATGGGCAGAATTCCCATGGATTGGGTAGGCACAGTCCGAATGTGTGGCTCATGGGGCCCCAGCCTGGAGGCTGTGTGGCCCGGGAATTTGAGGACAGAAGTCTGAAAACACAAACTCACCTTATGTTTGGGGACGTAGTTATGGCAGGCCCAATCTACAAACCATGAGAAGAACTCTTCAGGATATGAAGAAAGAGCGAGTCTGAGGCACTTGCTCAGGCTTTTGTCTCTGGATTTTATATCAACGATGGCCGTGGAATGTGGGGAGGCATCATGGGCCATGGACGAATCTTCCTTTCTGTGGATTGGGGCGGTCCCAATTTTTTTCGTCAATCTGTGGGATGGGAGGTCTCCTTTCAGGTTTATTACCTCAGGTGTCCGAAAAAAAGAGGAATTCCAAAGCAGAGCCCTGGGGAAGAGTAAAGGGAAAACCCAAACTATGGTTAAAAATTGCGGCATAGGGGCTTGGCAGGCCCAATAAGCTGTCTCTTCATCCAGCCACTGAGCGGCCTTACTTGAGACTGGGCTCAGGCTGAGGGTCAAATGTGTGTTTGTGACAATTGTGGCCCGCGAACATGGGTGGGGCCTCATGGGCCAAACTGGTTTCATCTACAATGGACCTTGGACAACATGCCAATCACAAGGTCTCTTGCCATTGGGAAGGTGTTCTGATTTCTGCATCATTTTCAAACGTGAGCAGTGATTGGACATAAGGTACAGGTTCTGAAGCCTGAAAAATCGCAGTTGGGAAGAGATGACTACCTAAGGCGATGGCGCGTCTGATATGCTCAGTGTACGGTCAGCTGCCTGGGTGTTGGTCAGGGGGTTCTGGCTGAGGTTGTGTCAGACAGTGCACTAGTGCCCAAGTTAGACTATATAATTTGGGTACAGTCGAGTTCCCTGTAGGTTTATCCTCATTTGAGGTGCCTGAACAACTCATTAGGCAAGATATTTTTTCTAGAGGGCAGGCAGAGTGCTGCCTTGTGGGTCCGGAATTGCCAAAATGGAGGACTTCCGGGCCACGAGTTTGAGGACAGAAGTCTGAGAACACAAGATAGACTTGGGCTTCAGGCCGAGGGCACGGTAGGTACCCCCTGCAGATCGGAAACCATATCTCAAGCATCTGAAGTCAGGGCGAGGATCAGACGTTGGCTCAGGTTGTAGTTTCTGTGCATGACTGCCCCTTCATGAAAGGAGCGGAATCTCAAAGCCATGGAGCTTTTCCCACGTTGGGAGTTTTGTGATGCCCCCTTCAAGGATTCCTTCTGCGGGACAATTGAGACCAGTTGGGCAGCTCCAGGACATCCCATATGGAATGACTCCAGAGCACCCTTGGAGGATGGATGTCAGGGAAGCCCGCCTCGCAATCCAATTGACTACTAGCCACAATACAGTTGAGATCGGATCCCTCTGCGGGAGCAACCGGGGTGGCTGAGTTGAAATGGACTTTCCTGAAGATGGGCCCTAATGTGTGTTTGTGTCCATGAGGGCCTTGAAATGGGGCGGTGGCACTGGGACCCTGAAGTATTCTCCTAAGCTTTTGACATAGCTCCCATGCACAAGTTTCCTTGTGGAGAGGAGATTTGTTCTGATGGGTGCCTCAGGAAACCCATTATGCTGGTATTGGAATCCAGACTTTTGAAGAGACATGCCTGTAAACCAAAGCAATGTATTCGATAATGGCCTAGGGTCCTGTCTTGTTCATTCTTCTTGTCTGGGGATATTCATCTATGGAATGAGTGGAGGTAGATGCTCACCTGGTGTCTTACCTCCCTCGTTTGTCCCCGGAGACCTACACTATTGGGATGGCCTCGGGGACTTTGGAGAGTTCTCCTAATTTGTACGATTTTGGACAATGGAATGGGCAGTATTTCCATGGATTGGGTAGGCACAGTCCTAATGTGTGGCTCCAGGGGCCCCAGCCTGGATGATGTGTGGCCCAGGACTTTGAGGACAGAAGTCTGAAAACACAAATTCAGCCTAGGTTTGGGGATGTAGGTATGGCAGGCCCAATCTACAAACCATGAGAAGAAATCTTCAGGATATGAAGAAAGAGCGATTCTGAGGCACTTGCTCAGGGTTTTGTCTCTGGATTTTATATCAATGATGGTCGTGGAATGTGGGGAGGCCTCATGGGCCATGGACGAATATCCTTCTGTGGATTGGGGCGGTCCCAATTATTTTTCGTCAATCTGTGGGATGGGAGGTCTCCTTTCAGGTTTATTACCTCAGGTGTCCGAACAAAAGAAGTATTCTAAAGCAGAGCCCTGGGGAAGAGTGAAGGGACAACCCAAACTATGGTTAAAAATTTGGGGCCTAGGGGCAAGGCAGACAAAATAAGCTGTCTCTACATCCAGCCACTGAGAGGCCTTACTTGAGGACTGGGCTCAGGCTGAGGGTCACAGTGTGTGTTTGTGACCAACGTGGCACGTGAGCATGGGCGGGGCCTCATGGGCCACACTGGTTTCAACTACACTGGACCTTGCACAACATGCCAATTATAAGGTCTCTTGCCATGGGGAAGGTGTTCTGATTTCTGCATCATTTTCAATCGTGAGCAGTGATTGGACATAAGGTATAGGTTCTGAAGCCTGAAAAATCATAGTTGGGTAGAGATGACGACCTAAGGCGATGGCGCGTCTGATATGCTCAGTGTGCGGTCAGCTGCCTGGGTGTTGGTCAGGAGGTTCTGACTCAGGTTGTGTCAGACAGTGTATTAGTGCCCAGGTTAGACTATATAATTTGGGTACAGTCGAGTGCCCTGTAGGTTTATCCTCATTTGAGGTGCCTGGGCACCTCATTAGGCAAGATATTTTTTCTAGAGGGCAGGCAGAGTGCTGCATTGTGGGTCCGGAATTGCCAAACTTTTGGGCTTCTGGGCCAGGAGTGTGAGGACAGAAGTCTGAGAACACAAGCTAGACTTGAGTTTCAGGCCGAGGGCACGGCTGGTACCCCCTGCAGTTGCAACCAAAATCTCAAGCATCTGAAGTCACGGCGAGGATCAGACGTTGGCTCAGGTTGTAGTTTCTGTGCATGACTACCCCTTCATGAACGGAGCGGAATCTCAAGGCCATGGAGGTTTTCCGACGTGGGAGTGGTGGGATGCCCCCTTCAATGATTCCTTCTGTGTGACAATTGAGACCTGTTGGGCAGCTCCAGGACATCCCATATGGAATGACTCCAGAGCACCCTTGGAGGATGGATGTCAGGGAAGCCCGCCTCGCAATCCAATTGTCTACTAGCCACAATACAGTTGAGATCGGATCCCTCTGCGGGAGCAACCTGTGTGGCTGAGTTGAAATAGACTTTCCTGAAGATGGGCCCTAATGTGTTTTTGTGTCCATGAGGGCCTTGAAATGGGGCGGTGGCACTGGGACCCTGAAGTATTCTCCTAAGCTTTTAACATAGCTCCCATGCACAAGTTTCCTTGTGGAGAGGAGATTTGTTCTGATGGGTGCCTCAGGAAACCCATTATGCTGGTATTGGAATCCAGACTTTTGAAGAGACATGCCTGTAAACCAAAGCAATGTATTCGATTATGGCCTAGGGTCCTGTCTTGTTCATTCTTCTTCTCTGGGGATATTCATCTATGGAATGAGTGGAGGTAGATGCTCACCTGGTGTTAGACCGTCCTTGTTTGTCCCCGGAGACCTACACTATTGGGATGGCCTCGGGGACTTTGGAGAGTTCTCCTAATTTGTACGATTTTGGACAATGGAATGGGCAGAATTCCCATGGATTGGGTAGGCACAGTCCTAATGTGTGGCTTCAGGGGCCCCTACCTGAGGGTGTGTGGTTTAGGTCTTTGAGGACAGAAGTCTGAAAACACAAATTCAGCCTAGGTTTGGGGATGTAGGTATGGCAGGCCCAATCTACAAATCATGAGAAGCAATCTTCAGGATATGAAGAAAGAGAGATTCTGAGGCACTTGCTCAGGCTTTTGCATTTGGATTTTATATCAACGATGGCCGTGGAATGTGGGGTGGACTCATGGGTCATGGACGAATCTTCCTCTCTGTGGATTTGGCCCGATCCCAATTGTTTTTCGTCAATCTGTGGGATGGGAAGTCTCCTTTTAGGTTTATTACCTCAGGTGTCTGAACAAAAGAGGTATTCCAAAGCAGAGCGCTGGGGAAGAGTGAAGGGAAAACCCAAACTATGGTTAAAAATTGGGGCCTAGGGGCATGGCAGGCAAAATAAGCTGTCTCTACATCCAGCCTCTGAGAGGCCTTACTTGAGGGCAGGGCTCAGGCTGAGGGTCACAGTGTGTGTTTGTGACCAACGTGGCACGTGAGCATGGGCGGGGCCTCATGGGCCACACTGGTTTCAACTACACTGGACCTTGGACAACATGGCAATCACAAGGTCTCTTGCCATGGGGAAGGTGTTTTGATTTCTGCATCATTTTCAACCCTGGGCAGGGGTTGGAGATAAGGTCTAGGTTCTGAAGCCTGAAAAATCGCAGTTGGGAAGAGATGACGATCTAAGGCGATGGCGCGTCTGATATGCTCAGTGTGCGGTCAACTGCCTGGGTGTTGGTCAGGAGGTTCTGGCTCAGGATGTGTCAGACAGTGCACTAGTGCCCAAGTTAGACTATATAATTTGGGTACAGTCGAGTGCCCTGTAGGTTTATCCTCAATTGAGGTGCCTGGGCACCTCATTAGGCAAGATATTTTTTCTAGAGTGCAGGCTGAGTGCTGCATTGTGGATCCGGAATTGCCAAAATGGAGGATTTCTGGGCCAGGAATGTGAGGACAGAAGTCTGAGAACACAAGCTAGACTTGGGCTTCAGGCCGAGGGCACGGTAGGTACCCCCTGCAGATCGGAAACAATATCACAAGCATCTGAAGTCATGGCGAGGATCAGACGTTGGCTCAGGTTGTAGTTTCTGTGCATGACTGCCCCTTCATGAAAGAAGTGGAATCTCAAGGCCATGGAGCTTTTCCCACGTTGGGAGTTGTGTGATGCCCCCTTCAAGGATTCCATCTGTTGGACAATTGAGACCTGTTGGGCAGCTCCAGGACATCTAATATGGAATGACTCCAGAGCACCGTTCGAGGATGGATGCCTGGGAAGCCCGCCTCGCATTCCAATTGTCTCCTAGCAACAATACAGTTGAGATCGGATGGTTCTGCGGGAGCAACCGTGGTGGCTGAGTTGAAATGGACTTTCCTGAGGATGGGACCTTAAGTGTGTTTGTGTCTATGAGGGCCTTGGAATGGGGCGGTGGTACCGGGACCCTGAAGTATTCTCCTAAGCTTTTGACATAGCTCCCATGCACAAGTTTCCTTGTGGAGAGGAGATTTGTTCTGATGGGTGCCTCAGGAAAACCCTTATGCTGGTCTTGGAATCCAGGCTCTTGAGGAGACATGCCTGTAAACCAAAGCAATGGATCCGATTATTGCTAGGATCCTGTCTGGTTCAATCTTCTTCTCTGGGGATATCCGTCTATGGAATGAGTGGAGGTAGATGCTCACCTGGTGTAAGACCACCCTTGTTTGTCCCTGGAGACCTACACTATTGGGATTGCCTCGGGGACCTTGGAGAGTTCTCCCAATTTGTAAGATTTTGGACAATGGAATGGGCAGAATTCCCATGGATTGTGTAGGCACAGTCCGAATGTGTGGCTACAGGGGCCCCAGCCTGGAGGGTGTGTGGCCCAGGACTTTGAGGACAGAAGTCTGAAAACACAAACTCACCTTATGTTTGGGGACGTAGGTATGGCAGGCCCAATCTACAAATCATGAGAAGAACTCTTCAGGATATGAAGAAAGAGCGAGTCTGAGGCACTTGCTCAGGCTTTTGTCTCTGGGTTTTATATCAATGTTGGCTGTGGAATGTGGGGAGGCATCATGGGCCATGGAAGAATCTACCTCTCTGTGGATTTGGCCCGGTCCCAATTATTTTTCGTCAATCTGTGGGATGGGAGGTCTCCTTCAGGTTTATTACCTCAGGTGTCCGAACAAAAGAAGAATTCCAAAGCAGAGCCCTGGGGAAGAGTGAAGGGACAACCCAAACTATGGTTAAAAATTGGGGCCTAGGGGCATGGCAGGCCCCATATGCTGACTCTTCATCCAGCCACTGAGCGGCCTTACTTGAGGACTGGGCTCAGGCTGAGGGTCAAATGTGTGTTTGTGACAAATGTGGCCCGCGAGCATGGGCGGTGCCTCATGGGCCAAACTGGTTTCCACTACACTGGACCTTGGACAACATGGCAATCACAAGGTCTCTTGCCATGAGGAAGGTGTTCTGATTTCTGCATCATTTTCAATCGTGAGAAGTGATTGGACATAAGGTATAGGTTCTGAAGCCTGAAAAACCGCAGTTGGGAAGAGATGACGACCTAAGGCGATGGCGCGTCTGATATGCTCAGTGTGCGGTCAGCTGCCTGGGTGTTGGTCAGGAGGTTCTGACTCAAGTTGTGTCAGACAGTGTATTAGTGCCCAGGTTAGACTATATAATTTGGGTACAGTCGAGTGCCGTGTAGGTTTATCCTCATTTGAGGTGCCTGGGCACCTCATTAGGCAAGATATTTTTTCTAGAGGGCAGGCAGAGTGCTGCATTGTGGGTCCGGAATTGCCAAACTTTTGGGCTTCTGGGCCAGGAGTGTGAGGACAGAAGTCTGAGAACACAAACTAGACTTGAGTTTCAGGCGGAGGGCACGGCTTGTACTCCCTGCAGTCGCAATCAAAATCTCAAGCATCTGAAGTCACGGCGAGGATCAGACGTTGGCTCAGGTTGGAGTTTCTCTGCATGACTTCCCCTTCATGAAAGGAGCGGAATCTCAAGGCCATGGAGGTTTTCCGACGTGGGAGTGGTGGGATGCCCCCTTCAATGTTTCCTTCTGTGTGACAATTGAGACCTTTTGGGCAGCTCCAGAACATCTAATATGGAATGACTCCAGAGCACCGTTGGAGGATGGATGCCAGGCAAGCCCGCCTCGCAATCCAATTGTCTACTAGCCACAATACAGTTGAGATCGGATCCCTCTGCGGGAGCAACCGGGGTGGCTGAGTTGAAATGGACTTTCCTGAGGATGGGCCCTAATGTGTGTTTGTGTCCATGAGGGCCTTGAATTGGGGCGGTGGCACTGGGACACTGAAGTATTCTCCTAAGCTTTTGACATAGCTCCCATGCACAAGTTTCCTTGTGGAGAGGAGATTTGTTCTGATGGGTGCCTCAGGAAACCCATTATGCTGGTATTGGAATCCAGACTTTTAAAGAGACATGCCTGTAAACCAAAGCAATGTATTCGATTTTGGCCTAGGGTCCTGTCTTGTTCATTCTTCTTCTCTGGGGATATTCATCTATGGAATGAGTGGAGGTAGATGCTCACCTGGTGTTAGACCGTCCTTGTTTGTCCCCGGAGACCTACACTATTGGGATGGCCTCGGGGACTTTGGAGAGTTCTCATAATTTGTACGATTTTGGACAATGGAATGGGCAGAATTCCCATGGATTGGGTAGGCACAGTCCTAATGTGTGGCTTCAGGGCCCCAGCCTGAGAGTGTGTTGCCCAGGACTTTGAGGACAGAAGTCTGAAAACACAAACTCAGCTTAGGTTTGGGGATGTAGGTATGGCAGGCCCAATCTACAAATCATGAGAAGAAATCTTCAGGATATGAAGAAAGAGCGATTCTGAGGCACTTGCTCAGGCTTTTGCATTTGGATTTTATATCAACGATGGCCGTGGAATGTGGGGAGGACTCATGGGCCATGGACGAATCTTCCTCTTTGTTGATTTGGCCCGATCCCAATTGTTATTCCTCAATCTGTGGGATGGGAGGTCTCCTTTCAGGTTTATTATCTCAGGTGTCTGAACAAAAGAGGAATTCCAAAGCAGAGCCCTGGGGAAGAGTCAAGGGAAAACCCAAATATGGTTAAAAATTGGGGCCTAGGGGTATGGCAGGCACTATAAGCTGTCTCTTCATCCAGCCACTGAGAGGCTTTACTTGAGGGCTGGGCTCAGGGTGAGGGTCACAGTGTGTGTTTGAGACCAACGTGGCACGCGAGCATGGGCGTGGCCTCATGGGCCACACTGGTTTCAACTAAACTGGACCTTGGACAACATGCCAAACACAAGTTTCTTGCCATGGGAAAGGTCTTCTGATTTCTACATCATTTTCAACCCTGGGCAGTGGTTGGAGATAAGGTCTAGGTTCCGAAGCTTGAAAAATCGCAGTTGGGAATAGATGACGATCTAAGGCGATGGCGCGTCTGATATGCTCAATGTGCAGTCAACTGCCTGGGTTTGGTCAGGAGGTTCTGGCTCAGGTTGTGTCAGACAGTGCACTAGTGCCCAAGTTAGACTATATAATTTGGGTACAGTCGAGTGCCCTGTAGTTTTATCCTCATTTGAGGTGCCTGGGCACCTCATTAGGCAAGTTATTTTTTCTAGAGGGCAGGCAGAGTGCTGCATTGTGGGTCAGGAATTGCCAAAATGGAGGATCTGGGCCAGGAGTTTGAGGACAGAAGTCTGAGAACACAAGATAGACTTGGGCTTCAGGCCGAGGGCACGGTAGTTAGCCCCTGCAGATCGGAAACAATATCTAAGCATCGGAAGTCAGGGCGAGGATCAGACGTTGGCTCAGGTTGTAGTTTCTGTGCATGATTGCCCCTTCAAGAAAGGAGCGGAGTCTCAAGGCCATGGAGATTTTCCCACATTGGGAGTTGTGTGATGCCCCCTTCAAGGATTCCTTCTGCGGGACAATTGGGACCTGTTGGGCAGCTCCAGGACATCCCATATGGAATGACTCCAGAGCACCGTTCGAGGATGGATGCCAGGGAATCCCGCCTCTCTTTCCAATTGTCTCCTAGCTACGATACAGTTGTGATCGAATGGCTCTGCGGAAGCAACCGGGGTGGCTGAGTTGAAATGGACATTCCTGAGGATGGGGCCTAAAGTGTGTTTTGTCCATGAGGGCCTTGGAATGGGGCGGTGGCACCGTAACCCTGAAGTATTCTCCTACGCTTTTGACATAGCTCCCATGCACAAGTTTCCTTGTGGAGAGGAGATTTGTTCTGATGGGTGCCTCAGGAAAACCCTTATGCTGGTCTTGGAATCCAGGCTCTTGAGGAGACATGCCTGTAAACCAAAGCAATGGATCCGATTATTGCCTAGGATCCTGTCTGGTTCAATCTTCTTCTCTGGGGATATCCGTCTATGGAATGAGTGGAGATAGATGCTCTCCTGGTGTCAGACCACCCTTGTTTGTCCCTGGAGACCTACACTATTGGGATGGCCTCGGGGACCTTGGAGAGTTCTCCCAATTTGTAAGATTTTGGACAATGGAATGGGCAGAATTCCCATGGATTGTGTAGGCACAGTCCGAATGTGTGGCTCCAGGGGCCCCAGCCTGGAGGGTGTGTGGCCCAGGACTTTGAGGACAGAAGTCTGTAAACACAAACTCACCTTATGTTTGGGGACGTAGGTATGGCAGGCACAATCTACAAACCATGAGAAGAACTCTTCAGGATATGAAGAAAGAGCGAGTCTGAGGCACTTGCTCAGGCTTTTGTCTCTGGGTTTTATATCAATGATGGCCATGGAATGTGGGGAGGCCTCATGGGCCATGGACGAAACTTCCTCTCTGTGGATTTGACCCGGTCCCAATTATTTTTTGTCAATCTGTGGGATGGGAGGTCTCCTTTCATGTTTATTACCTCAGGTGTCCGAACAAAAGAAGAATTCCAAAGCAGAGCCCTGGGGAAGAGTGAAGGGACAACACAAACTATGGTTAAAAATTGGGGCCTAGGGGCATGGCAGGCCCAATGAGCTGTCTCTTCATCCAGCCACTGAGCGGCCTTACTTGAGGACTGGGCTCGGGCTGAGGGTCAAATGTGTGTTTGTGACAAATGTGGCCCGCGAGCATGGGCGGGGCCTCATGGGCCAAACTGGTTTCCACTACACTGGACCTTGGACAACATGGCAATCACAAGGTCTCTTGCCATGAGGAAGGTGTTCTGATTTCTGCATCATTTTCAATCGTGAGCAGTGATTGGACATAAGGTATAGGTTCTGAAGCCTGAAAAATCGCAGTTGGCAAGAGATGACGACCTAAGGCCATGGCGCGTCTGATATGCTCAGTGTGCAGTCAGCTGCCTGGGTTTTGGTCAGGAGATTCTGGCTCAGGTTGTGTCAGACAGTGCATTAGTACCCAGGTTAGACTATATAATTTGGGTACAGTCGAGTGCCGTGTAGGTTTATCCTCATTTGAGGTTCCGGGGCTCCTCATTAGGCAAGATATTTTTTCTAGAGGGCTGGCAGAGTGCTGCATTGAAGGTCCGGAATTGCCAAACTTTTTGGCTTCTGGGCCAGGAGTGTGAGGACAGAAGTCAGAGAACACAAGCTAGACTTGAGTTTCAGGCCGAGGGAACGGCTGGTACCCCCTGCAGTCGCAACCATATTCTCAAGCATCTGAAGTCACGGCGAGATCAGACGTTGGCTCAGGTTGGAGTTTCTGTGCATGACTGCCCCTTCATGAACGGAGTGGAATCTCAAGGCCATGGAGGTTTTTCGGCGTGAAAGTGGCTGGATGCCCCCTTCAATGATAACTTCTGTGTGACAATTGAGACCTGTTGGGCAGCTCCAGGACATCCCATATGGAATGACCAGAGCACCCTTGGAGAATGGATGCCAAGGAAGCCCGCCTCGCAATCCAATTGTCTACTAGCCACAATACAGTTGAGATCGGATCCCTCTGCGGGAGCAACCGGGGTGGCTGAGTTGAAATGGACTTTCCTGAGGATGGGCCCTAATGTGTGTTTGTGTCCATGAGGGCCTTGAAATGGGGCGGTGAACTGGGACCCTGAAGTATTCTCCTAAGCTTTTGACATAGCTCCCATGCACAAGTTTCCTTGTGGAGAGGAGATTTGTTCTGATGAGTGCCTCAAGAAACCCATTATGCTGGTATTGGAATTGAGACTTTTGAAGAGACATGTTTGTAAACCAAAGCAATGTATTCAATTATGGCCTAGGGTCCTGTCTTCTTCATTCTTCTTCTCTGGGGATATTCATCTATGGAATGAGTGGAGGTAGATTCTCACCTGGTGTCTTACCTCCCTTGTTTGTCCACGGAGACCTACACTATTGGGATGGACTCGGGGACTTTGGAGAGTTCTCCTAATTTGTACGATTTTGGACAATGGAATTGGCAGAATTCCCATGGATTGGGTAGGCACAGTCCTAATGTGAGGCTTCAGGGTCCCCAGCCTGAGGGTATGTGGCCCAGGACTTTGAGGACAGAAGTCTGAAAGCACAAACTCAGCTTAGGTTTGGGGATGTAGGTATATCAGGCCCAATCTACAAATCATGAGAAGAAATCTTCAGGATATGAAGAAAGAGCGATTCTGAGGAACTTGCTCAGGCTTTTGCATTTGGATTTTATATCAACGATGGCCGTGGAATGTGGGGAGAACTCATGGGCCATGGACGAATCTTCCTCTCTGTGGATTTGGCCCTATCCCAATTGTTTTTCGTCAATCTGTGGGATGGGAGGTCTCCTTTCAGGTTTTTTACCTCAGGTATCTGAACAAAAGAGGAATTCCAAAGCAGAGCCCTGGGGAAGAGTGAAGGGAAAATCCAAACTATGGTTAAAATTTGGGAACTAGGGGCAATGCAGGCACAATAAGCTGTCTCTTCATCCAGCCACTGAGAGGCCTTACTTGAGGGCTGGGCTCAGGGTGAGGGTCACAGTGTGTGTTTGTGACCAACGTGGCACGCGAGCATGGGCGGGGCCTCATGGGCCACACTGGTTTCAACTACACTGGACCTTGGACAACATGCCAATCACAAGGTCTCTTGCCATGGGGAAGGTGTTTTGATTTCTGCATCATTTTCATCCCTGGGCAGTGGTTGGAGATAAGGTCTCGGTTCTGAAGCCTGAAAAATCGCAGTTGGGGAGAGATTACGATCTAAGGCCATGGCGGGTTTTATGTGATCAGGGTGCGGTCAGCTTTCTGGGTGTTGGTCAGGAGGTCCGGGCTCAGGTTGTGTTCGACAGTGCATTAGTGCCCAGGTTAGACTATATAATTTGGGTAACGTCGAGTGCTGTGTAGGTTTATCCTCATTTAAGGTGCCTGGGCAGCTCATGAGGCAATAATTTTTTTTTCTAGAAGGCAGGCAGAGTGCTGCATTGTGGGTCCGGAATAGTCAAACTTGAGGGCTAAGGGGCCAGGAGTGTGAGGACGGAATCTGAGAAGACGAGCTAGACTTGGGCTTCAGGCCGAGGGCACGGCAGGTACTCCCTGCAGATCTGAACCAATATCTCATGCATCTGAAGTCAGGGCTAGGATCAGACGTTGGCTGGTTGGAGTTTCTGTGCATGACGGCCGCTTCATGAAGGGAGCGGAATCTCGGGGCCATTGAGGTTTTCCCACGTTGGGAGTTGTGGGATGCCCCCTTCAAGGATTCCTTCTGCGGGACAATTGAGATTTGTTGGACAAATCCAGGACATCCCATATGGAATGACTCCAGAGCACCGTTCGCGGATGGATGCCTGGGAAGCCCGCCTCGCATTCCAATTGTCTCCTAGCAACAAGACAGTTTAGATCTGATGGCTCTGCCGGAGCAACCGGGGTGGCTGAGTTGAAATGGACTTTCCTGAGGATGGGTCCTAATGTGTTTTTGTGTCCATGAGGGCCTTGGAATGGGGCAGTGGCACCGGGACCCTGAATTACTCTCCTAAGCTTTGGACATGGCTCCCATGCACAGGTTTCCTTGTGGAGACGAGATGAGTTCTGATGGGTGCCTCAGGAAAACCCCTATGCTCGTATTGGAATCAGGCTTTTGAGGACACATGCCTGTAACCCAAAGCAATGGATCGTATTATGGCCTAGGGTCCTGTCTGGTTCAATCTTCTCTGGGGACATCCATCTATGGTATTAGTGGAAGTAGATTATCAGCTGGTGTCAGACAGCCCTTGTTTGTTCCGGGAGACGTACACTATTGGGATGGCCTCAGGGACTTTGGAGGTTTCTCCTAATTTGTATGATTTTGGACCATGGAATGGGCAGAATTCCCATGGATTGGTAGGCACAGTATTAATGTGTGTCTCCAGGGGCTCAGCCTGAAGGGTGTGTGGCCCAAGACTTTGAGGACAGAAGTCTGAAAACACAAACTCAGCTTAGGTTTGGGGACGTAGGTATGGCAGGCCCGATCTACAAACCATGAAAGAACTCTTCAGTATATGAAGAAAGTGGGAGTCTGAGGCGCTTGCTCAGGCTTTTGTCTCTGGATTTTGTATCAGCGATGGCCGTGGAATGTCGGGGAGGCCTCATGGGCCATGGATGAATCTTCCTCTCTGAGGATTTGGCCCGATTCCCAATTGCTTTTCGTCAATCTGTGGGATGGGAGGACTCATTTCAGTTTTGTTACCTCAGGTGTCCCACCAAAAGAGGAATTCCAAAGCAAAGCTGTGGGGAAGACTGAAGGGACAACCCGAACTATGGTTAAAAATTGGGGCCTAGGGGCATGGAAGGCCAATATGCTACCTCTTCATCCAGCCACTGAGTGGCCTTACTTGAGGACTGGGCTCAGCCTGAGGGTCACAATGTGCGTTTGTGACCAATGTGACCGGCGAGCATGGGCGGGGCCTCATGGGCCACACTGGTTTCAACTACACTGAACGTTGGACAACATGCCAACCACAAGGTTTCTTGCCATGGGGAAGGAGTTCTGATTTCTGCATCACCTTCAACCCTGGGCAGTGATTGGAGATAAGGTCTAGGTTCTGAAACCTGAAAACCGAGGTTGGGAAAAGATGTCGAACTAAGGCCATGGCGGCTCGATGTGCTCAGTGTGCGGCCAGCTGTCTGAGAGGGGCCATGGGACCAGGCTCAAGCTGTGTCAGAAAGGGCATTAGTGTCCTGGTCAGCCTATGTATTTGGGGTACAGCCAAGGTCGGTGCAGGTTGATCCTCATTTGGGGTTACTGGGTAGCTCCAGAGGACACAGTTTTTCTTCTGGAGGGCGGGCAGGGTGCTGCATTGTATTTCTGGATTGCCAAACTGGAGGGCTTGTGGGCCAGGAGTCTGACGACCAGGGTCTGAGAACACAAGCTAGGCTTAGGTTTCTGGGTGAGGCCATGGCAGGCACAATCTACAGACCTGAATCGAGATCTCGTGCATCTGAAGTCAGGGCGAGGATCAGACGATCGCTCAGGTTGGAATTTCTGTCCCTGATGGCCCCTTCATGTATGGGGGGGGCATCACGAGGCCATGGGGGTTTTCCCACGATGGGAGTTGTGAGAAGCTCCAAACTGCAGAGAGTCTTCTGCAGGACAATTGAGACCTGTTGCTTGGGTCCAGGCCAATGATTCTGAGCAGGGTTCTAAGGATGGATGGCTGGGTAGCCCACCTCGCATTCCAATTGTCTCCTAGCAACAAGACAGGTTAGATCTTTTGGATCTGTGGGGAGCAACCGAGGACGCTGAGTTGAAATGGACACCCCTGGGGATGGGTCCTAATGTGCTTTTGTGTCTATGGAGACCTTTGTATGAAGCGGTGGCACTGGGGCCCTAAAGGGTTCTCCTAAACAGAGGCTTTGACACAGCTCCAACGTGCAAGTTTCCCATGTGTAGATGAGATGATTTCTGATGGGTGAGTCAAGAAACAGCTATATGCTGTTTTGATATCCAGGCCTCTGAGGAGAGATGCCTGGAAAACAAAGCAATGGATCTGATTAGTGCCTAGGGGACTGTTCTTTCCTTTTTACCTCTGGAGACATCTGTCTATGGGTCTGAGTGCAGGTAGGTGCTCAGTTGGGCTCAGATTGCCCCTGTTTTTCCTGGGAAGCCACCACTATTGAGATGGATCAGGGATTTGGAGGTTTATCCTATTAGAAGGGTTGTGGCCATTGGAATGGGCACACACAATTCCCTTGGAGAGGGCAAGTACAGTCCTCAGGTTTGGCTCCAGGGGCCTGAGCCTGTAGGTTGTGTAAGCCAGGGCTGTTTGAACAGTTGTCTGAAAACACAAACTCGGCTTATGTTTCGGGTCATAGGTATGGCAGGACTGACCTACAGACCATGAGGAGAACTCTTCGGGATTTGAAAAAAGGGCGAGTGTGAGGCTCCTGCTCAAGTTTTTGTCTCTGGATATCGTGTCACTCAGTGTCGTGGAATTTCTGGGTGACTTCATGGGAAATGGACGAGTCTTACTCTCTGGTGGTATGGCCCTGTCAAAAAGAGTTTGGGGTCAATCTGTGGGCTGGAAGAAGTCCGTTCTGTTGTTGTTGTTGTTGTTGTTGTTGTTTCTTTCTTTTTTAACCTCAGGTGTCCAACCAAATGAGTGATTCCAGAGTAGAGCCCTGGGGAGGGGCGACTGGACAACCAGAAATCTGGTTAAAAATTGGGGCCTAGGGACATGTCAAGCCCATTATGACATCTAATGGTCCAGCCACTGAGAGGACTTACTAGAGGACAGGTCTCATGCTGAGGGTCACAATGCGTATGTATGCCCTCATCGCACGCAAGAATGGGCGGGGCCTCAGGGTGAAAGCTGGTTTCTCCTACACTGAACGTTGGACAACGTGCCAACCACAAGGGTTCTTGCCATGGGTAAGGAGGAGTTCTGATTTCTGCATCACACTCACCCCTGGGCAGTGATTGGAAATAAGGTCTCGGTTCTGAAGCCTGAAAACGGAGGTAGGGAAGAGATGATGACCTAAGGCCATGGCGGATTTCATGTGCTCAGTGTGCGGTCAGCTTTCTGGGTGTTGGTCAGGAGGTCCGGGCTCAGGTTGTGTTCGACAGTGCATTAGTGCCCAGGTTAGAGTATATAATTTGGGTAACGTCGAGTGCTGTGTAGGTTTATCCTCATTTAAGGTGCCTGGGCAGCTCATGAGGCAATAATTTTTTTTTCTAGAGGGCAGGCAGAGTGCTGCATTGTGGGTCCGGAATTGCCAACCTTGAGGGCTTCGGGGCCAGGAGTGTGAGGACGGAAGTCTGAGAAGACAAGCTAGACTAGGGTTTCAGGTTGAGGGCACGGCAGGTACCCCCTGCAGATCTGAACCAATATCTCATGCATCTGAAGTCAGGGCGAGGATCCGACGTTGGCTCTGGTTGGAGTTTCTGTGCATGACGGCCGCTTCATGAAGGGAGTGGAATCTCGGGGCCATTGAGGTTTTCCCACGTTGGGAGGTGTGGGATGACCCTTCAAGGATTCCTTCTGCGGGACAATTGAGACCTGTTGGACAGCTCCAGGACATCCCATATGAAATGACTCCAGAGCACCGTTCGCGGATGGATACCTGGGAAGCCCGCCTCCCATTCCAATTATCTCCTAGCAACAAGACAGTTTAGATCTGATTGCTCTGCCAGAGCCACCGTGGTGGCTGAGTTGAAATGGACATTCCTGAGGATGGGTCCTAATGTGTTTTTGTGTCCATGAGGGCCTTGGAATGGGGCAGTGGCACCGGGACCCTGAAGTACTCTCCTAAGCTTTGGACATGGCTCCCATGCACAGATTTCCTTGTGGAGACGAGATGAGTTCTGATGGGTGCCTCAGGAAAACCCCTATGCTCGTATTGGAATCAGGCTTTTGAGGACACATGCCTGTAACCCAAAGCAATGGATCCTATTATGGCCTAGGGTCCTGTCTGGTTCAATCTTCTTCTCTGGGGACATCCATCTATGGTATGAGTGGAGGTCGATTATCAGCTGGTGTCAGACAGCCCTTGTTTGTTCCGGGAGACGTACACTATTGGGATGGCCTCAGGGACTTTGGAGGTTTCTCCTAATTTGTATGATTTTGGACCATGGAATGGGCAGAATTCCCATGGATTGGTAGGCACAGTCCTAATGTGTGTCTCCAGGGACCCAGCCTGGAGGGAGTGTGGCCCAAGACTTTGAGGACAGAAGTCTGAAAACACAAACTCAGCTTAGGTTTGGGGACGTAGGTATGGCAGGCCCGATCTACAAACCATGAGAAGAACTCTTCAGTATATGAAGAAAGTGCGAGTCTGAGGCGCTTGCTCAGGCTTTTGTCTCTGGATTTTGTATCAGCGATGGCCGTGGAATGTCGGGGAGGCCTCATGGGCCATGGACAAATCTTCTTCTGAGGATTTGGCCCGATTCCCAATTGCTTTTCGTCAATCTGTGGGATGGGTGGACTCATTTCAGTTTTGTTACCTCAGGTGTCCCAACTAAATTGGAATTCCAAAGCAAAGCCGTGGGGAAGACTGAAGGGACAACCCGAACTATGGTTAAAAATTGGGGCCTAGGGGCACGGCAAGCCCAATATGCTATCTCTTCATCCAGCCACTGACTGGCCTTACTTGAGGACTGGGCTCAGCCTGAGGGTCACAATGTGCGATTGTGACCAAAGTGGCCGGCGAACATGGGCAGGGCATCATGGGCCACACTGGTTTCAACTACACTGAACGTTGGACAACATGCCAACCACAAGGTTTCTTGCCATGGGGAAGGAGTTCTGATTTCTGCATCACCTTCAACCCTGGGCAGTGATTGGAGATAAGGTATAGGTTCAGAATCCTGAAAACCGAGGTTGGGAAGGGATGACGACCTAAGGCCATGGCGGCTCGATGTGCTCAGTGTGCGGCCAGCTGTCTGGGAGGGGCCAGGGGGTCCAGGCTCAGCCTGTGTCAGAAAGGGCATTAGTGCCCTGGTCAGCCTATGTATTTGGGGTACAGCCAAGGTCGGTGCAGGTTGATCCTCATTTGGGGTTACTGGGTAGCCCCAGAGGGCAATGTTTTTCTTCTGGAGGGCGGGCAGGGTGCTGCATTGTAGTTCTGGATTGCCAAACTGGAGGGCTTGTGGGGCAGTAGTCTGACGACCAAAGTCTGAGAACACAAGCTAGGCTTAGGTTTCTCGGTGAGGCCATGGCAGGCACAATGTACAGACCTGAATCGAGATCTCGTGCATCTGAAGTCAGGGCGAGGATCAGACGATCGCTCAGGTTGGAGTTTCTGTCCCTGATGGCCCCTTCATGAATGGGTGGGCATCACGACGCCATGGGGGTTTTATCACGATGGGAGTTGTGAGAAGCTCCAAACTGCAGAGAGTCTTCTGCAGGACAATTGAGACCTGTTGTTTGGGTCCAGGCCAATGATTCTGAGCAGGGTTCTAAGGATGGATGGCTGGGTAGCCCACCTCGCATTCCAATTGTCTCCCAGCAACAAGACAGGTTAGATCTCCTGGATCTGTGGGGAGCAACCGAGGACGCTTATTTGAAATGGACACCCCTGGGGATGTGTCCTAATGTGCTTTTGTGTCTATGGAGACCTTGGAATGAAGCGGTGGCACTGGGGCCCTAAAGGGTTCTTTTAAACAGAGGCTTTGACACAGCTCCAACGTGCAAGTTTCCCATGTGTAGATGAGATGTTTTCTGATGGGTGAGTCAAGAAACAGCTATGTGCTGTTTTGATATCCAGGCCTCTGAGGAGAGATGCCTGGAAACCAAAGCAATGGATCTGATTAGTGCCTAGGTGCCTGTTCTTTCCTTTTTACCTCTGGGGACATCTGTCTATGGGTCTGAGTGCAGGTAGGTGCTCAGTTGGGCTCAGATTTCCCCTATTTTTCCTGGGAAGCCACCACTATTGAGATGAATCAGGGACTTTGGAGGTTTATCCTATTAGTAGGGTTGTGCCATTGGAATGGGCCACACAATTCCCTTGGAGAGGGCAAGTATAGTCCTCAGGTTTGGCTCCAGGGGCCTGAGCCTGTAGATTGTGTAGGCCAGGGCTGTTTGGACAGTTGTCTGAAAACACAATCTCGGCTTATGTTTTGGGTCGTAGGTATGGCAGGACTGACCTACAGACCATGAGGAGAACTCTTCGGTATTTGAAAGAAGGGCGAGTGTGAGGCTCCTGCTCAAGTTTTTGTCTCTGGATATTGTGCCACTCATGGTCGTGGAATTTCTGGGTGACTTCATGGGAAATGGACGAGTCTTACTCTCTGGTGGTTTGGCCCTGTCCAAAGAGTTTGGGGTCATTTTGTGGGCTGGAAGAAGTCCGTTTTGTTGTTGTTGTTGTTGTTTTCTTTTTTAACCTCAGGTGTCTCACCAAATGAGGGATTCCAGAGTAAAGGCCTGGGGAGGGGCGACTGGACAATCAGAAATCTGGTTAAAAATTGGGGCCTAGGGACATGTCAAGCCCATTATGACATCTAATGGTCCAGCCACTGAGAGGACTTACTAGAGGACAGGACTCATGCTGAGGGTCACAATGCGTATGTATGCCCTCGTCGCACGCAAGAATGGGCGGGGCCTCAGGGTGAATGCTGGTTTTTTCTACACTGAACGTTGGACAACGTGCCAACCACAAGGGTTCTTGCCATGGGTAAGGAGGATTTCTGATTTCTGCATCACACTCACCCCTGGGCAGTGATTGGAGATAAGGTCTCGGTTCTGAAGCCTGAAAACGGAGGTAGGGAAGAGATGATGACCTAAGGCCATGGAGGGTTTTATGTGCTCAGTGTGCGGTCAGCTTTCTGGGTGTTTGTCAGGAGGTCCGGGCTCAGGTTGTGTTCGACAGTTCATTAGTACCCAGGTTAGACTATATAATTTGGGTAAAGTCGAGTGCTGTGTAGGTTTATCCTCATTTAAGGTGCCTGGGCAGCTCATGATACAATACTTTTTTTTCTAGAGGGCAGGCAGAGTGCTGCATTGTGGGTCAGGAATTGCCAAACTCGAGGCCTTCGGGGCCAGGATTGTGAAAACCGAAGTCTGAGAAGACAAGCTAGACTTGGGTTTCAGGGCGAGGGCACAGCAGGTACCCACGGCAGATCTGAACCAATTTCTCATGCATCTGAAGTCAGGGCGAGGATCAGCCGTTGGCTCAGGTTGGAGTTTCTGTGCATGATGGCCGCTTCATGAAGTGAGCAGAATCTCGGGGCCATTGAGGTTTTCCCACGTTGGGAGTTGTGGGACGCCCCCTTCAATGATTCCTTCTGCGGGACAATTGAGACCTGTTGGACAGCTCCAGGACATCCCATATGGAATGACTCCAGAGCACCGTTCGCGGATGGATGCCTGGGAAGCCCGCCTCGCATTCCAATTGTCTCCTAGCAACAAGACAGTTTAGATCTGATGGCTCTGCCGGAGCAACCGGGGTGGCTGAGTTGAAATGGACTTTCCTGAGGATGGGTCCTAATGTGTTTTTGTGTCCATGAAGGCCTTGGAATGGGGCGGTGGCACCGGGACCCTGAAGTACTCTCCTAAGCTTTGGACATGGCTCCCATGCACAGATTTCCTTGTGGAGACGAGATGAGTTCTGATGGGTGCCTCAGGAAAACCCCTATGCTCATATTGGAATCAGGCTTTTGAGGACACATGCCTGTAACCCAAAGCAATGGATCCTATTATGGCCTAGGGTCCTGTCTGGTTCAATCTTCTTCTCTGGGGACATCCATCTATGGTATGAGTGGAGGTCGATTATCAGCTGGTGTCAGACAGCCCTTGTTTGTTCCGGGAGACGTACACTATTGGGATGGCCTCAGGGACTTTGGAGGTTTCTCCTAATTTGTATGATTTTGGACCATGGAATGGGCAGAATTCCCATGGATTGGTAGGCACAGTCCTAATGTGTGTCTCCAGGGACCCAGCCTGGAGGGAGTGTGGCCCAAGACTTTGAGGACAGAAGTCTGAAAACACAAACTCAGCTTAGGTTTGGGGACGTAGGTATGGCAGGCCCGATCTACAAACCATGAGAAGAACTCTTCAGTATATGAAGAAAGTGCGAGTCTGAGGCGCTTGCTCAGGCTTTTGTCTCTGGATTTTGTATCAGCGATGGCCGTGGAATGTCGGGGAGGCCTCATGGGCCATGGACAAATCTTCTTCTGAGGATTTGGCCCGATTCCCAATTGCTTTTCGTCAATCTGTGGGATGGGTGGACTCATTTCAGTTTTGTTACCTCAGGTGTCCCAACTAAATTGGAATTCCAAAGCAAAGCCGTGGGGAAGACTGAAGGGACAACCCGAACTATGGTTAAAAATTGGGGCCTAGGGGCACGGCAAGCCCAATATGCTATCTCTTCATCCAGCCACTGACTGGCCTTACTTGAGGACTGGGCTCAGCCTGAGGGTCACAATGTGCGATTGTGACCAAAGTGGCCGGCGAACATGGGCAGGGCATCATGGGCCACACTGGTTTCAACTACACTGAACGTTGGACAACATGCCAACCACAAGGTTTCTTGCCATGGGGAAGGAGTTCTGATTTCTGCATCACCTTCAACCCTGGGCAGTGATTGGAGATAAGGTATAGGTTCAGAATCCTGAAAACCGAGGTTGGGAAGGGATGACGACCTAAGGCCATGGCGGCTCGATGTGCTCAGTGTGCGGCCAGCTGTCTGGGAGGGGCCAGGGGGTCCAGGCTCAGCCTGTGTCAGAAAGGGCATTAGTGCCCTGGTCAGCCTATGTATTTGGGGTACAGCCAAGGTCGGTGCAGGTTGATCCTCATTTGGGGTTACTGGGTAGCCCCAGAGGGCAATGTTTTTCTTCTGGAGGGCGGGCAGGGTGCTGCATTGTAGTTCTGGATTGCCAAACTGGAGGGCTTGTGGGGCAGTAGTCTGACGACCAAAGTCTGAGAACACAAGCTAGGCTTAGGTTTCTCGGTGAGGCCATGGCAGGCACAATGTACAGACCTGAATCGAGATCTCGTGCATCTGAAGTCAGGGCGAGGATCAGACGATCGCTCAGGTTGGAGTTTCTGTCCCTGATGGCCCCTTCATGAATGGGTGGGCATCACGACGCCATGGGGGTTTTATCACGATGGGAGTTGTGAGAAGCTCCAAACTGCAGAGAGTCTTCTGCAGGACAATTGAGACCTGTTGTTTGGGTCCAGGCCAATGATTCTGAGCAGGGTTCTAAGGATGGATGGCTGGGTAGCCCACCTCGCATTCCAATTGTCTCCCAGCAACAAGACAGGTTAGATCTCCTGGATCTGTGTGGAGCAACCGAGGACGCTTATTTGAAATGGACACCCCTGGGGATGTGTCCTAATGTGCTTTTGTGTCTATGGAGACCTTGGAATGAAGCGGTGGCACTGGGGCCCTAAAGGGTTCTTTTAAACAGAGGCTTTGACACAGCTCCAACGTGCAAGTTTCCCATGTGTAGATGAGATGTTTTCTGATGGGTGAGTCAAGAAACAGCTATGTGCTGTTTTGATATCCAGGCCTCTGAGGAGAGATGCCTGGAAACCAAAGCAATGGATCTGATTAGTGCCTAGGTGCCTGTTCTTTCCTTTTTACCTCTGGGGACATCTGTCTATGGGTCTGAGTGCAGGTAGGTGCTCAGTTGGGCTCAGATTGCCCCTATTTTTCCTGGGAAGCCACCACTATTGAGATGAATCAGGGACTTTGGAGGTTTATCCTATTAGTAGGGTTGTGGCCATTGGAATGGGCCACACAATTCCCTTGGAGAGGGCAAGTACAGTCCTCAGGTTTGGCTCCAGGGGCCTGAGCCTGTAGATTGTGTAGGCCAGGGCTGTTTGGACAGTTGTCTGAAAACACAATCTCGGCTTATGTTTTGGGTCGTAGGTATGGCAGGACTGACCTACAGACCATGAGGAGAACTCTTCGGTATTTGAAAGAAGGGCGAGTGTGAGGCTCCTGCTCAAGTTTTTGTCTCTGGATATCGTGCCACTCATGGTCGTGGAATTTCTGGGTGACTTCATGGGAAATGGACGAGTCTTACTCTCTGGTTGTTTGGCCCCGTCCAAAGAGTTTGGGGTCATTTTGTGGGCTGGAAGAAGTCCGTTTTGTTGTTGTTGTTGTTGTTTTCTTTTTTAACCTCAGGTGTCTCACCAAATGAGGGATTCCAGAGTAAAGGCCTGGGGAGGGGCGACTGGACAATCAGAAATCTGGTTAAAAATTGGGGCCTAGGGACATGTCAAGCCCATTATGACATCTAATGGTCCAGCCACTGAGAGGACTTACTAGAGGACAGGACTCATGCTGAGGGTCACAATACGTATGTATGCCCTCGTCGCACGCAAGAATGGGCGGGGCCTCAGGGTGAATGCTGGTTTTTTCTACACTGAACGTTGGACAACGTGCCAACCACAAGGGTTCTTGCCATGGGTAAGGAGGATTTCTGATTTCTGCATCACACTCACCCCTGGGCAGTGATTGGAGATAAGGTCTCGGTTCTGAAGCCTGAAAACGGAGTTAGGGAAGAGATGATGACCTAAGGCCATGGAGGGTTTTATGTGCTCAGTGTGCGGTCAGCTTTCTGGGTGTTTGTCAGGAGGTCCGGGCTCAGGTTGTGTTCGACAGTTCATTAGTACCCAGGTTAGACTATATAATTTGGGTAAAGTCGAGTGCTGTGTAGGTTTATCCTCATTTAAGGTGCCTGGGCAGCTCATGAGACAATACTTTTTTTTTCTAGAGGGCAGGCAGAGTGCTGCATTGTGGGTCAGGAATTGCCAAACTCGAGGCCTTCGGGGCCAGGATTGTGAAAACCGAAGTCTGAGAAGACAAGCTAGACTTGGGTTTCAGGGCGAGGGCACAGCAGATACCCACGGCAGATCTGAACCAATTTCTCATGCATCTGAAGTCAGGGCGAGGATCAGCCGTTGGCTCAGGTTGGAGTTTCTGTGCATGACGGCCGCTTCATGAAGGGAGCGGAATCTCGGGGCCATTGAGGTTTTCCACGTTGGGAGTTGTGGGACGCCCCCTTCAATGATTCCTTCTGCGGGACAATTGAGACCTGTTGGACAGCTCCAGGACATCCCATATGGAATGACTCCAGAGCACCGTTCGCGGATGGATGCCTGGGAAGCCCGCCTCGCATTCCAATTGTCTCCTAGCAACAAGACAGTTTAGATCTGATGGCTCTGCCGGAGCAACCGGGGTGGCTGAGTTGAAATGGACTTTCCTGAGGATGGGTCCTAATGTGTTTTTGTGTCCATGAAGGCCTTGGAATGGGGCGGTGGCACCGGGACCCTGAAGTACTCTCCTAAGCTTTGGACATGGCTCCCATGCACAGGTTTCCTTGTGGAGACGAGATGAGTTCTGATGGGTGCCTCAGGAAAACCCCTATGCTCGTATTGGAATCAGGCTTTTGAGGACACATGCCTGTAACCCAAAGCAATGGATCCTATTATGGCCTAGGGTCCTGTCTGGTTCAATCTTCTTCTCTGGGGACATCCATCTATGGTATGAGTGGAGGTCGATTATCAGCTGGTGTCAGACAGCCCTTGCTTGTTCCGGGCGACCTACACTATTGGAATGGCCTCAGGGACTTTAGAGTTTCTCCTAATTTGTACGATTTTGGACCATGGAATGGGCAGAATTCCCAAGGATTGGTAGGCACAGTCCTAATGTGTGGCTCCAGGGGCCCAGCCTGGAGGGTGTGTGGCCCAAGACTTTGAGGACAGAAGTCTGAAAACACAAACTCAGCTTAGGTTTGGGGACGCAGGTATGGCACGCCCGATCTACAAACCATGAGAAGAACTCTTCAGGATATGAAGAAAGTGCGAGTCTGAGGCGCTTGCTCAGGCTTTTGTCTCTGGATTTTGTATCAGCGATGGCCGTGGAATGTCGGGGAGGCCTCATGGGCCATGGACGAATCTTCCTCTCTGAGGATTTGGCCCGATTCCCAATTGCTTTTCGTCAATCTGTGGGATGGGAGGTCTCTTTCAGGTTTGTTACCTCAGGTGTCCCACCAAAAGAGGAATTCCAAAGCAAAGCCGTGGGGAAGACTGAAGGGACAACCCGAACTATGGTTAAAAATTGGGGCCTAGGGGCATGGCAAGCCCAATATGTTATCTCTTCATCCAGCCACTGAGTGGCCTTACTTGAGGACTGGGCTCAGCCTGAGGGACACAATGTGGGTTTGTGACCAATGTGGCCCGCGAGCATGGGCGGGGCATCATGGGCCACATTGGTTTCAACTACACTGAACGTTGGACAACATGCCAACCACAAGGTTTCTTGCCATGGGGAAGGAGTTCTGATTTCTGCATCACCTTCAACACTGGGCAGTGATAGGAGATAAGGTCTAGGTTCTGAAACCTGAAAACCGAGGTTCGGAAGGGATGACGACCTAAGGCCACGGCGGCTCGATGTGCTCAGTGTGCGTCCAGCTGTCTGGGAGGGGCAAGGGGGTCCAGGCTCAGGCTGTGTCAGAAAGGGCATTAGTGCCCAGGTCAGCCTATGTATTTGGGGTACAGCCAAGGTCGGTGCAGGTTTATCCTCATTTGGGGTTACTGGGTAGCCCCAGAGGAAAATGTTTTTCTTCTGGAGGGCAGGCAGATTGCTGCATTGTAGTTCCGGATTGCCAAACTGGAGGGCTTGTGGGCCAGTAGTCTGACGACCAAAGTCTGAGAACACAAGCTAGGCTTAGGTTTCTGGTTGAGGCCATGGCAGGCACAATCTACATACCTGAATCGAGATCTCGTGCATCTGAAGTCAGGGCGAGGATCAGACGATCGCTCAGGTTGGAGTTTCTGTCCCTGATGGCCCCTTCATGAATGGGGGAGCATCACGAGGCCATGGGGGTTTTCCCACGATTGGAGTTGTGAGAAGCTGCAAACTGCAGAGAGTCTTCTGCAGGACAATTGAGACCTGTTGTTTGGCTCCAGGCCAATGATTCTGAGCAGGGTTCTAAGGATGGATGGCTGGGTAGCCCACCTCGCATTCCAATTTTCTCCTAGCAATAAGACAGGTTAGATCTGCTGGATCTGTGGGGAGCAACCGAGGACGCTGAGTTGAAATGGCCACCCCTGGGGATGGGTCCTAATGTGCTTTTGTGTCTATGGAGACCTTCGAATGAAGCGGTGGCACTGGGGCCCTAAAACGTTCTCCTAATCAGAGGCTTTGTCACAACGCCAACGTGCAAGTTTCCCATGTGTAGATGAGATGTTTTCTCATGTGTGAGTCAAGAAACAGCTGGATGCTGCTTTTGAAATCCAGGCCTCTGAGGAGAGATGACTGGAAACCAAAGCAATGGATCTGATTAGTGTCTAGGGGCCTGTTCTTTCCTTTTACCTCTGGAGACATCTGTCTATGGGTCTTACTGCAGGTAGTTGCTCAGTTGGGCTCAGATTTCCCCTGTTTTTCCTGGGAAGCCACCACTATTGAGATGGATCAGGGACTTTGGAGGTTTATCCTATTAGAAGGGTTGTGGCCATTGGAATGGGCACACACAATTCCCTTGGAGAGGGCAAGTACAGTCCTCAGGTTTGGCTCCAGGGCCCTGAGCCTGTAGGTTGTGTAGGCCAGGGGTGTTTGGACAGTTGTCTGAAAACACAAACTCGGCTTATGTTTCGGGTCATATGTATGGCAGGACTGACCTACAGACCATGAGGAGAACTCTTCGGAATATGAAAAAAGGGCGAGTGTGAGGCTCTTGCTCAAGTTTTTGTCTCTGGATATCGTGTCACTCATGGTCTTGAAATTGCCGGGTGACTTCATGGGAAATGGACGAGTCTTACTCTCTGGTGGTTTGGCCCCGTCCAAAGAGTTTGGGGTCATTCTGTGGGCTGGAAGAAGTCCGGTTTTTTTTGTTGTTGTTGTTTTTGTTGTTTTCTTTTTTAACCTCAGGTGTCCCAACATATGAGGGATTCCAGAGTAGAGCCCTGGGGTGGGGCGACTGGACAATCAGAAATCTGTTAAAAATTGGGGCCTAGGGACATGTCAAGCCCATTATGACATCTAATGGTCCAGCCACTGAGAGGACTTACTAGAGGACAGGACTCATGCTGAGGGTCACAATGCGTGTGTATGCCCTCGTCGCACTCAAGAATGGGCGGGGCCTCAGTGTGAATGCTGGTTTCTCCTACACTGAACATTGGACAACGTGCCAACCACATGGGTTCTTGCCATGGGTAAGGAGGTGTTCTGATTTCTGCATCACACTCACCCCTCGGCAGTGATTGGTGATAAGGTCTCGGTTCTGAAGCCTGAAAACGGAGGTAGGGACGAGATGATGACCTAAGGCCATGAAGGGTTTTATGTGCTCAGTGTGCGGTCAGCTTTCTGGGTGTTTGTCAGGAGGTTCAGGCTCAGGTTGTGTTCGACAGTGGATTAGTGCCCAGGATAGACTATGTAATTTGGGTAACGTCGAGTGCTGTGTAGGTTTATCCTCATTGAAGGTGACTGGGCAGCTCATGAGGTAATAATTTTTTTTCTAGAGGCAGGCAGAGTGCTGCATTGTGGGTCCGGAATTGCCAAACTTGAGGGATTTGGGTCCAGGAGTGTGAGGATGAAAGTCTGAGAAGACAAGCTAGACTTGGGTTTCAGGGCCAGGGCACGGCAGGTACCCCCTGCAGATCTGAACCAATATCTCATGCATCTGAAGTCAGGGCGAGGATCAGCCGTTGGCTCAGGTTGGAGTTTCTGTGTATGACGGCAGCTTCATGATGGGAGCGGAATCTCGGGGCCATTGAGGTTTTCCCACGTTGGGAGTTGTGGGATGCCCCCTTCAAGGATTCCTTCTACGGGACAATTGACCTGTTGGAAAGCTCCAGGACATCCCATATGGAATGACTCCAGAGCAACGTTCGCGGATTGATGCCTGGGAAGCCCGCCTCGCATTCCAATTGTCTCCTAGCAACAAGACAGTTTAGATCTGATGGCTCTGCCGGAGCAACCGGGGTGGCTGAGTTGAAATGGACTTTCCTGATGATGGGTCCTAATGTGTTTTTGTGTCCATGAGGTCCTTGGAATGGGGCGGTGGCACCGGGACCCTGAAGTACTCTCCTAAGCTTTGGACATGGCTCCCATGCACAGGTTTCCTTGTGGAGACGAGATGAGTTCTGATGGGTGCCTCAGGAAAACCCCTATGCTCGTATTGGAATCAGGCTTTTGAGGACACATGCCTGTAACCCAAAGCAATGGATCCTATTATGGCCTAGGGTCCTGTCTGGTTCAATCTTTTTCTCTGGGGACATCCATCTATGGTATGAGTGGAGGTCGATTATCAGCTGGTGTCAGACAGCCCTTGTTGTTCCGGGTGACCTACACTATTGGGATGGCCTCAGGGACTTTGGAGGTTTCTCCTAATTTGTATGATTTTGGACCATGGAATGGGAAGAATTCCCATGGATTGGTAGGCACAGTCCTAATGTGTGGCTCCAGGGGCCCAGCCTGGAGGGTGTGTGGCCCAAGACTTTGAGGACAGAATTTGAAAACACAAACTCAGCTTAGGTTTGGGGACGTAGGTATGGCAGGCCGGATCTACAAACCATGAGAAGAACTCTTCAGGATATGAAGTAAGTGCGAGTCTGAGGCGCTTGCTCAGGCTTTTGTCTCTGGATTTTGTATCAGCGATGGCCATGGAATGTCGGGGAGGCCTCATGGGCCATGGACGAATCCTCCTTTCTGAGGATTTGGCCCGATTCCCAATTGCTTTTCGTCAATCTGTGGGATGGGAGGACTCCTTTCAGGTTTGTTACCTCAGGTGTCCCACCAAAAGAGGAATTCCAAAGCAAAGCCGTGGGGAAGACTGAAGGGACAACCCGAAATATGGTTAAAAATTGGGGCCTAGAGGCCTGGCAAGCCCAATATGCTATCTCTTCATCCAGCCCCTGAGTGGCCTTACTTGAGGACTGGGCTCAGCCTGAGGGTCACAATGTGTGTTTGTGACCGATGTGGCCTGTGAGCATGGGCGGGGCCTCATGGGCCACACTGGTTTCAACTACACTGAACGTTGGACAACATGCCAACCACAAGGTTTCTTGCCATGGCGAAGGAGTTCTGATTTCTACATCACCTTCAACCCTGCGCAGTGATTGGAGATAAGGTCTCGGTTCTGAAACCTGAAAACCGAGGTTGGGAATATATGACGACCTAAGGCCACGGCGCCTCGATGTGCTCAGGGTGCGGCCAGCTGTCTGGTAGTTGCCAAGAGGTCCAGGCTCAGGCTGTGTCAGAAAGGGCATCAGTGTCCTGGTCAGCCTATGTATTTGGGTTACAGCCATGGTCGGTGCAGGTTGATCCTCATTTGGGGTTACTGGGTAGCCCCAGAGGACAATGTTTTTCTTCTGGAGGGCAGTCAGAGTGCTGCGTTGTAGTTCTGGATTGCCAAACTGGAGGGCTTGTGGGCCAGTAGTCTGACGACAAATGTCTGAGAACACAAGCTAGGCTTAGGTTTCTGGGTGAGGCCATGGCAGGCACAATCTACAGACCTGAATCGAGATCTCGTGAATCTGAAGTCAGGGCGAGGATCAGACGATCACTCAGGTTGGAGTTTCTGTCCCTGATGGCCCCTTCATGAATGGGGTGGCATCGCGAGGCCATGGGGGTTTTCCCACGATGGGAGTTGTGAGAAGCTCCAAACTGCAGAGAGTCTTCTGCAGGACAATTGAGACCTGTTGTTTGGCTCCAGGCCAATTATTCTGAGCAGGGTTCTAAGGATGGATGGCTGGGTATCCCACCTCGCATTCCAATTGCCTCCTAGCAACAAGACAGGTTAGATCTCCTGGATCTGTGGGGAGCAACCGAGGACGCTGAGTTGAAATGGACAACCCTGGGGATGGGTTTTAATGTGCTTTTGTGTCTATGGAGACCTTGGAATGAAGCGGTGGCCCTGGCGCCCTAAAGGGTTCTCCTAAACAGAGGCTTTGACACAGCTCCAACGTGCAAGTTTCCCATGTGTAGATGAGATGTTTTCTGATCGGTGAGTCAAGAAACAGCTAGAGCTGCTTTTGAAATCCAGTCCTCTGAGGAGAGATGCCTTGAAAACAAAGCAATGGATCTGATTAGTGCCTAGGGGCCTGTTCTTTCCTTTTTACCTCTGGGGAAATCTGTCTATGGGTCTGAGTGCAGGTAGGTGCTCAGTTGGGCTCAGATTGCCCCTGTTTTTCCTGGGAAGCCACCACTATTGAGATGGATCAGGGACTTTGGAGGTTTATCCTATTAGAAGGGTTGTGGCCATTGGAATGGGCACACACAATTCCCTTGGAGAGGGCAAGTACACTCCTCAGGTTTGGCTCCAGGGGCCTGAGCCTGTAGGTTGTGTAGGCCAGGGCTGTTTGGACAGTTGTCTGAAAACACAAACTCGGCTTATGTTTCGGGTCATAGGTATGGCAGGACTGACCTACAGACCATGAGGAGAACTCTTCGGGATTTGAAAAAAGGGCGAGTGTGAGGCTCCTGCTCAAGTTTTTGTCTCTGGATATCGTGTCACTCATGGTCGTGAAATTGCCGGGTGACTTCATGGGAAATGGAGGAGTCTTACTCTCTGGTGGTTTGGCCCGTCCAAAGAGTTTGGGGTCATTCTGTGGGCTGGAAGAAGTCCGTTTTTTTTTTGTTGTTGTTGTTGTTGTTGTTTTTAACCTCAGGTGTCCCACCAAATGAGGGATTCCAGAGTAGAGCCCTGGGAAGGGGCGACTGGACAATCAGAAATCTGGTTTAACATTGGGGCCTAGGGACATGTCAAGCCCATTATGACATCTAATGGTCCAGACACTGAGAGGACTTACTAGAGGACAGGAATCATGCTGAGGGTCACAATGCGTGTGTATGCCCTCGTCGCACTCAAGAATGGGCGGGGCCTCAGTGTGAATGCTGGTTTCTCCTACACTGAACGTTGGACAACGTGCTAACCACAAGGGTTCTTGCCATGGGTAAGGAGGAGTTCTGATTTCTGCATCACACTCACCCCTGGGCAGTGATTGGAGATAAGGTCTCGGTTCTGAAGCCTGAAAACTGAGGTAGGAAAGAGATGAAGACCTAAGGCCATGGCGGGTTTTATGTGCTCAAAGTGCGGTCAGCTTTCTGGGTGTTTGTCAGGAGGTCCGGGCTCAGGTTGTGTTCGACAGTGCATTAGTGCCCAGGTTAGACTACATAATTTGGGTAAAGTCGAGTGCTGTGTAGGTTTTTCCTCATTTAAGCTGCCTGTGCAGCTCATGAGGCAATCATTTTTTTTCTAGAGGGCAGGCAGGGTGCTGCATTGTAGGTCCGGATTTGCCACACTAGAGGGCTTCGGGGCCAGGAGTCTGAGGACGGAACTCTGAGAAGACAAGCTAGACTTGGGTTTCAGGGCCAGGGCACGGCAGATACCCCCTGCCGATCTGAACCAATATCTCATGCATCTGAAGTCAGGGCGAGGATCAGCCGTTGGCTCTGGTTGGAGTTTCTGTGCATGACGGCCGCTTCATGAAGGGAGCGGAATCTCGAGGCCATTGAAGTTTTCCCACGTTGGGAGTTGTGGGATGCCCCCTTCAAGGATTCCTTCATGGGACAATTGAGACCTGTTGGACAGCTCCAGGACATCCCATATGGAATGACTCCAGAGCACCGTTCGCGGATGGATGCCTGGGAAGCCCGCCTCGCATTCCAATTGTCACCTAATAGCAAGACAGTTTAGATCTGATGGCTCTGCTTGAGCAACAGGGGTGGCTGAGTTGAAATGGACTTTCCTGAGGATGTGTCCTAATGTGTTTTTGTATCCATGAGGGCCTTGGAATGGGGCGGTGGCACCGGGACACTGAAGTACTCTCCTAAGCTGTGGACATGGCTCCCATGCACAGGTTTCCTTGTGGAGACGAGATGAGTTCTGATGGGTGCCTCAGGAAAACACCTATGCTCGTATTGGAATCAGGCTTTTGAGGACACATGCTTGTAACCCAAAGCACTGGATCCTATTATGGCCTAGGGTCCTG